>NC_044497.1:12842500-13157500 GCF_902362185.1 Chanos chanos | reverse complement strand
AGATTCACCTTTAGGTAACTTTCCACCAAGAGCTGTGAACTTCTGTGGGTTTCTCAGGAATTCAACAACATCCTGAAGCTCATTTTTCGCTTCTTCAACTCCTTTTACATGTTCAAATGTGACATTCTTCATCTGAATGGGATCCACTGCAGAATCCAGGCCAGAGGTGGTACGGAAGCGAACTGTCATATGATCAAGACATCCATGTTAGATAATCAAAAACAAGACCTCAAGTGAAATGTGATAACCATGGTATAAGCAATAGTAAATGCTTTCACATTTTAATTATTGCTTTTTCTTCTAGTTTTGGAAGTATCTGTCACCTTACAAAGTGTTCCTGGTTGGTAAAATCTGAGAAAATATGGTATCCAGCATCATGATAATTATCTCAAAAGTCTTAATGTGCAGAATTTCAGCAATGTTTATTAAGGTAACATCATTATCCTATTTTTTTCCTCTGTTCTTACAGCATGACATAACTTAGCAGTTGATGAGCGAATGCTATTAATACAAGTGTAGAAAGGGAATAAAACAGGAAACAAACCAGTATCAGAAAAGGAGCCTTTACCCGAGAGGAATGGGGTTCTTGATAGCCCATAAATGCCAACGAGAAGGAGGACAAGTAAAACCAACCTTGTCCTCTTAAGCGAGTCTGTCATAAAAAGATTGAAGACAACATTTTCACATTTTCATCTTAGTGTTCTGAGTCACCTCAACAGCACCACCTTCTGACAATCCAAAGGTGTACACACTCTGTTTTTGCTGTAAAGCCTAACCAGTGAGGCTACTTATTTAAAAACTAAATGTTAAATATTTATGAAATGAGGTAACCCTCAGTTTATACCACTGTGGGTAAGCAGAAGAGAATGGTATCACTATTACCACATGAGAGAAAACTGTTAATGAATGTGTATGTAAATCCAAACTCATGCCTTGTGTTCTTTGTGTCAGTGTTTGGGCTTTCATGAAACCCTCTGTGAAGCCAGCCTTAAAGGCATCCTGCTGAGTGTCTGATAAGTTCCTTTGCTTTATTATCTGATCAAGACTATCCGCCTCTGGTTTATCCTTCAGGAGACCCTGTGCAAGTAAAATCAGTGAGAGAGAGAGAGAGAGAGAGAGAATTTTGTTAGAGAGAAAGAGAGAGAGATTGAAAGAGAGAGAGAAAGAGAGAATATCATGAGACCAATCACACTTAAGAGCAAAGTTCAAACACTGACCCATTCTGCCAGCAGAGGTAAAAGAAAAGTGAAGTCATAGTCAATACTGAAATACAAGTACACATGACTGACCTTCATAAAGGCTGGTGTGTAACCCTCTGGTTCTGCTGGTGCCTCATAACCAGCCTGCAGACGCCTAGTTTTGGACCTTAGAGTTTTAAACCCTCTATTTTGGATCCAGCCTGCAGAACAAGAAAAAAAGTGAAATGAGGAAATAAAAACGTTCTCAATCAATAAATGAACAAATAAACAAATGCTTAGCAGTCACTATTCCATTCTGTTACAACAGGTACACAAAGTCCTATAAAATAACAAGTACACAACTAAACATGTTAAGAGAAACAAGTTATGTGATAGTGGGGCACAGTTTTTCTCATAGTTGTGCATGTGTTAGTGGGTTGTAGTTTTCTTCATTACCTTGCCAGTGCTGAAGATCAGAACAGACCGCCTGGAGAGGACTATGCCTCTGCCTGTGGAGCACTGGAGAACCGAAAAGTCCAGTATTTCTGTGAGAAAACCCTATGAATACCAAACACAGACCCATTACATCCACAATATTCCAGCGAAAGGACAAAGACATCTGTAGTAGTTTGTGTGTACTTTCTGCAACATGCTTGTCCGGTGGTCTAAAGATGTCAATGTAAATTCTCTGGAGCCTTTTTGGGAAACCTCAGCTTGGTGTTGGTTGATTTATGGCATAAGCATTACATTGAAAGTTCTGCTACCCAATTGCAGTAACTTCATTAGTATTGACGTAACTTCACTTTCACACACTTTAACTGAATAAAATTATGGCTTGACTCTGAGGGAAGCAGTGTCCACTGAAACATCAGTCTGCAACTATGTTTATTAAAATGTCCACTCTTTCAATCACACTTCTGCCTCTTTATTACAGTAGGCTGAGGTGCACCAGGAAATGTCCATTACAAATCATTTCTATTCATTGCAAAATATCAAAATTTACTTTTACAATGTGTGAGAATATCCACCTCTACTTCATAAGGTGACCTTGATGAGTAATTTTGCCCTTGTGCAGAACATAATTAAGAACACCCTTACCATGTTTATTATGAAAGAACGAATCTGTAGAAACGTGGGACATCTTCCAATTTGTTGTGACATTCTCAGCATTACAGGCTGGACTCTCGACTGGCAATGATCTAGGCAGCAGCCTGTTCATCAGGTCATCCAGCTGCCCTAATTTCAGATCTGATAGGCCCAGGTCCCTGAGGTTTAGTTTAGGCTGTTGACACACAGTCATAGAGAGGTGATTAAGCTGACTAAAAGCAGTGACAATCTTACAGCTGTACTGGAGAGATGTCACTAAGGCAGTTTTCCGCCAAAGCCAGATGTCTCTGTAAGTGCATTCTTTTTGATTTGGACCCAATAACTGTCCATAGCCCAATAAAAGAAACGGGCATTTTACGGCTGGTTCTGAATGAAAGGGTGAAAAATAACAACCATCAAAAAATTAGGACTCAGCATAAAACAAGTAAAAGCCGCCTATTTGAAAGCTTTCCACACTCTGCTGGATCAGTGTACACACTATTTACATATATCCAACACTGTGTTTGAAGAAATGGTGTGTTTTGGAAGAAAAATACATGCCATTTTTTCTTAACTATAGCTACCTCATGAGGAAGGTCTTGATCTGGTATGCGTTCTCTTTGTAGACTCTGAACTGAGGCAGTGGCGGCAGAACTGGCGGAGCTCTTGAGGGAATGGAGGGCATTGATAAGCTGGCTCAGGGGCACAGTTACCTGTAGCGTATGACACACATAGATATAAAAGGTTATAAAAGGTCTCTAATGAGCGTGAATGCTGTCACCTACAGGACATGTAAATTTTTCATGTTAAATAATGGTTTAAATTTAAAGGAGAAGTTACCCGGACAACAATGGGCTATAGAACTTTATAATAAGTGACCAGATAATGGCCTATAAGTCAGCAACAATATAAGTCGAGTAGCTACTAAATTATAGACAATCAGTTTCAGTGAACTGTATAACAAATTCATCCTGGTGATAAGACTTTTGAGGCTTGGGTCATATGGCAGTCTTGTAGCTAGCGTGCAAGCTGCCACTGGACAGAAAATATAGGTCTAATTAGTTTTTTTTGGCATAATTTTAACTCTCCTGCATACAGCTCTGGAGTTCATAAAGATACCCCATGGTTGTGTAAGCGACCGTGACATGCAGTTGCATAACTGTATCTATCGCTAGCCAAACAGCTAGCCAGCTAGTTAAAGTTTAGCTAATACATAGGTCACTCAAATTAGCTCTAAAATTAGTTCTGCTGTGTGTTGTATCGCTTACATATCGCGAAATCCCTTTCCAATCAACTCAGCATCAAAACTCCGGACAACTATCAAATTATGTCAGCCAGTAAGCTAACGTTTCGTAAGCTAAACTGGCAAAGAATATTCATTTGTTACCATAAGGGTAACAGAGATTACAGGACAGAATAAATTCCATCGATTAGAAGTTATATATCAAGATAGTTTACATATCGACCTATACCAGATTAGCCAAATCACTAATTTACCAGCTCAAAAGATACGTAAATTTACATATTAAGTAAACTGTTAGGTTAGGTTAATCACCAAGCTAGAGACAGCTACAGTCAAGAAGCCTATTAGCCAGCTGTACTCTGTCACTGTAAATTAAACTGGTAAGGTTTTGTTCTCATGTGCCAATAGCAGTCTTGTCTTAATTCTAGACTTGTGTTACATCGGCAGAATTTATCACTGAAGCTTACAAGTTAGCGAACAATCACCAACAGGACAAATGTTAACCTAACTGTGCTAATGCTAACTCACCCACCAAGCGAACAGTTATGTATACATTCAGCCCAAAAATATTCAGTTTACTGGGAATCCCCTAAAAAGACTTAGTTCGGTAAACATCACCAGCAAAGTACACTTAATTTAGCCTTCCTTTCCCAAGTCTCGGTAGAATATGTTATAAAGTTACAGATATCCCGATTCGCTTATCAGTCTCGATTCACATGGATAACGGTATAAAACATTTCCAATTACCTGTGGCTGAAAATACGCCGATAAAGAAAACATTACTCCAGATTACCGAGTGTGCCTTTGTAGGGACAGCTCTGATATACCGCTGTCAAGACTAAATTCACACCACCTCCTATCCTTTTGTTTTCCACTCTTACTTAACTTGACAACTGTACTACAGCTGCGCTTGCCGGCAACCTTAGCTAACAAAAGATGATGCTAGCATGCCAATAAGGGCAAGTTGACAAGCGATCACTACCGGTTGCAAAACTGTTACGTCATATTCAGAACGGACAATTTTCCCTACAAATTTGAACGTATTCTGGGTTTCCAACACATAGCCAGATTTCTAGATTTCGGAGAATAACTGAGGCCAGTTGCTGCTGCAGGAAAGTGTATGTGCATTTTGAAAAACGCTTGCTTTTCACAGTCATTTGAACACTAAGGCCAAATTCTCCTCATGTCGACCTGCGCAGAAATGTTGAGCTAAAGACAAGTGCACACTTTTAAAGACGCATCATTCTACACAAATCACAAGTAATTCAGAGAATTGAGAGAGGTAACCATGTTTTAAGAAAAATAACCAGAAAATACTCAGCAACTGATATAGCTCAAAACCTCTTAATTATCTTGAAAATCAAAGCGATCTTCACCGGATAATTGTTTTCTGACCAGTCAAGTTGTCGGCACTGAAATATTTTTTATTTAATGAATAATTCGTTTTATCAAAACCTTTTCCCCCCTCAGTGGTGAAAGACTATTATTTTAAACACACATTTAGAAAATATTATACTGCACCTCTGTTGGGGTACACAGTGATATCTGATATACAACAAAATTACTTTTACATATATAATTTACATGATGTGTTTTAAGTGACACAGTGCATTTGCAACAGCGAAAAATGCTAATTTGCCCGATATATGTACTAAATTAACATGCGGATATAGCAGTTTGTGTACCCTTTTGATACGCAAAAGGCACTGTCCAGTGACTGGACAGGTGATACGGATCAGGGCCCGATAGTAAAACAGATAATGTGGGGTTGTACAGTATTCCATTACCAAAAAACCCGCAGTTCGACCTACTTGCAAAGTAGGATCTGTGGACGGTAGGCTACTGCGCACCACATATTACCATAGTAGTCCAAAGTTATGCCCGATTTATATTCATGATAAGCATACAGAGATAAAGTATCATGCATAGCCCTCAGTATGCCCGAAAAATAAATAAAATGTATACATCAAAGACGAATCAGAGTTTATTAAAGAGAAAATTTGACCAAAGCTCCTGAAATTCAATCCCCTCATAGATTACCTATTAGTGCGTCACACGTAGGACCCCAAACTGAGAGCGTATTTCAAATTTTCAAAACAACCCCGGTTAGCTGGTTAGCCAACGTTGGCCAAATAGATTCTGTATTGACTTTACTCAGTAGCAACAGTATTTCGATCGAATTTAACAAGTAGTCAGTAATGGAGGTTCAAGAGCAAATAATACAAAGTTCAGCCCCGTGTGGAGTCACTACTGTCGAAGTTCCTAAACCTCCTTCCATAGAAGACTTCGTTGTGGTGAAACCTATAAGTCGTGGTGCATTTGGAAAGGTTTATCTTGCAAGGAAAAAATGCAACTCAAGATTATATGCAATAAAGGTAACGTTAAGTAAATACTATGTAACTATCATTATCATTATCATTAGCATGCTAAAGTGGAATTTAAAAAGAAATATTGTTCATGGAACCGAAGCGACTTAGACACCACCCAAAGCTGGAGTAAAGTTCTTAAACTAAAGTTTTGTTGTTGTGCCTCAGGTATAAATTGCCTCGGTAATAAACACATAATGCTGACTATGTTTATGCATGTCGTTTATTATTGATCTCACGAGTAGAATGTAATGATTCAATTTTAATGGAAATTTCCCAGGTGGTGAAGAAAGCAGACATGGTCGACAAAAATATGACCAGTCAGATGAAGGCAGAAAGAGATGCTTTGGCTCTAAGCAAAAGCCCGTTCATCGTGCACTTGTACTATTCCCTTCAAACAGCGACGAAAGTATATTTGGTAAGCGTAGTTAAAACTTCCTGTTTCAAATTTAATTGTAGGAATTCTTCTAACTATTCATTAATCTTTAATATTTGTCTAAAGGTAATGGAATACCTAATTGGAGGTGATGTAAAGTCACTGCTACACATCTATGGGTATTTTGAGGAAGACATGTCAGTGAAATATATCTCAGAGGTTGCACTCGCTCTGGATTATCTCCATCGACATGGAATAATTCACAGGTATCCCAGATTGAATTCTCAAACCCTAGCAAGCTTGAGATTTTTGTATTATTATTTTTATTGAGTTTTGCGTATTACCAAATTAATTAACACAAAGCTCTTTGCACAGGGACCTGAAACCAGACAACATGCTTATTTCCAATGAGGGCCACATTAAACTGACTGATTTTGGCCTCTCTAAGGTTAAGCTTGACAGAGGTATGTATGTTGTGAAATGTGAGTTATCTTTTACTTTTCGCATTTAAAGTAGTGGTCATTAGTGCATTTTTATTTTGCATATCTCTTAGAGCTGAATCTTGTGGATATTTTGACAACGCCATCTTTGGCAAAACCGAAGAAAGATTATTTCAGAACTCCTGGACAAGTCCTCTCATTGATAAGCTCACTTGGTCTTGTGAGTAAAATAATAACAGCAGTAATCTGCATATTTCTTGTTATCTCACTTAATAAGTTATTCCGCATAAACAATTTACATAGTAATTATCCCTTTGAAATGTCAGATGATGTTCCTGTTTTAAAACAATTGTTTTATTGGTTTGGTTTGGTTTGGTTTGGTTTGGTTGTCAAGAATACTCCAGTGACTGAGAGTAAGCGGCATTGTAGTGCCTCGGCTGTTCTCAGCCCCATGTCCTGTGGGAAAGTGGAGATGCGGAAGAGTTCCCTTTGTTCACCTCTCTTGAGGAAGAAGAAAGAACACTCTTATTCCCCTGCCTGCTGTACCCGAGCTCTTGGTATGTGCTGTTACCACATGAAGTATTGTAGAATTTCAGGTTACACTACATGTCTCAAGAAAGTTCAGTTAGCATTCTTCACACAATGTTGTCTGTTTGGCATTTATTAATATAACATAATATAACTTCAAACTTTTGTATTCGCACATCTCTTCACTTTAAGTGTTGGCATAAGTTAGTTTTTCATTTGAGTTAATTCTGTTTTGATGCCAAGTCATCCTGCTGCCACATTAATATGCGTATGGTTAAAATAAGTCAAATACTCTCTGAGACTTCTAAATTGCAATAAATTTGTTTGCAAAAATGTAATGTTAAGTCTGTTTCAGTATCCAACAGTGTGTTCAGCCCAGAGGTGTTGGCCAAGAACCTAACCCCCAGGCTGATGAAGTCTAGGAAGAGGGTTTTGAACAGTGTAAGCAGCGGTCATTTATGTCTTTTCCCCTCCACTACTGACTCTGAGAGCTGTGTGAGTCCACTATGGGAGGATGAGCAGGTGACAGTTAGTTGTTATATTCCTTAACAGATGTCATGATTCAATGTTATACTCCTCATTAGACAATAACACACTGGTTGCATATTGCATACATTTTTAAATTACCGTGGTCTTTGTGTCCCCTGTGTAGGAAATTAATGACCATGAAAACATTCCATATCAGTGTGGAAAGGGGGGTACTGACAAAACAACGAAAAACAATGCTTCTACAGCGCTGGAAGAGATAC
The DNA here is from genome assembly GCF_902362185.1 of Chanos chanos. Classification (NCBI taxonomy): domain Eukaryota; kingdom Metazoa; phylum Chordata; class Actinopteri; order Gonorynchiformes; family Chanidae; genus Chanos; species Chanos chanos. The sequence goes on along the minus strand of NC_044497.1, from coordinate 13,149,534 downwards.
ACAGAGATGAAATCCAATTTTCAGGCAGGGATACTGCTCTGACATCACTTGATAACTTTGACTTGAGTGCACGCCCTCATAGAAGACATCCTGAGTTCTTTGGAGCTGAATTGTCCAACAGGAAGAAACCAGATGTTTCAGTGGGGAAGAGGCTCCATATAAATGACACTGAAAAAGGTGCAGTCTCACAAACACAGCCTCTTCTCAGTCAGTCAGCTGGGGGTGGTGTTAGAACTGCCCGTTCTGCACGTCTTATGCAAGCTGTGGGGACTGAGTCCATAATAAGGCCAACCCCTTCGGTGAAGAGGGGGTTTGACAAAGTGGATAGAAGTCCAGAGCAAATGGAAGTTCAAGCCAAAAAGAGTGATTCAGACTACAAGAGAAGTTTCGAAATTCCAGAAAATGACTTAAAGTTTCAGACAGGTTTGACAGGCCTGTTTTCCACTGTTGGACTGAACGAACTTAGAGCGAACGAGCGAAATCATTGTGAGGTAGGAGTCCCCAAACAGGCAAGTCCAGTTACTGTAGCAAAGAACCTTCTCTCTGAGTTAGAAGAACCATGTGAAGAGGTGCCTTCAAGGGGCACTGGAGTTTCTGCCAGTCTGAGCTTCTCATCAACAGTGAGTGACAGCCCAGAGCTAAAAAGGAGCCTTAGTTTGGATTCTAATGGCTCAATACATGAAATGTCTGTGATCACAACCACACCTACACCAAAAGGAAGGGACGTTAGTCCTAAAGAGGGACTGTCATCACCCTTTGAGGAACTGGATGAAAATGACATTTCTGCAGGTCCCCCGTTGCCACAATTGGAACCAACTTTCCCTATTAATACTCCACAGCAAGGCATGGTTATAGCCCAGAGGGGTGAGTCTGAATGCTCTCTGTTGGACCGTCACCATCCTCTATCCAGCAGTATGGTCAAATCACCCTCTTTCCTCAAGCCCAGGAATGTGGTCGCTTTTAGGAGCTATTGTAGCTCTATCAACCGGTCCAACATGTCCTGTAGCTCCCGTCGCAGTATTGGTTCAGTGGATCTTATGGACACGTCAGCCTCTTTTCATAGTGATCCTACAGCAATGACGCCAGTACAGAGAAAAATCCCCAGCTTCAACAGCTCTCTATGCCAGGTAGGACAAGAGACTGTTCACTTTGCTGTCAGTGTTTTCTTTTTCTTTGCCAGACAGAAACATGTCAATGAAGGCATACCAGAAAAACCACCACTGCAAGTTAGTGCTGTTGTGCTTACTGCGTTGCAGTTTTGTTTTTGCTGGCAAATACTACCGAGTGGCCATGATTTTCCAGTTATTTGCTCCTTATAACTTTAACTCATGTTTATTTCCTATCCCAGACTCCACAGCCAATGGTCATGTCTCATACTCCTTTTAGGACACCCAAAAGTGTCCGAAGAGGCCCAGAGCCTGTGGAAGGAGCACCCATCCTAGGAACTCCTGACTACCTAGCCCCAGAACTTCTCCTAGGCAAACCTCATGGTAAGAATGTGTCTGACACTGTTGAATGTCTTTTTTTTTTTTAACTTGATATTATTTTTATTGCTTTTCCACACTAAATGATCATCTATATAATATCATGTTTGAGCACTGTGTTTTCATGCTTATTGTCTCATTTCTTTAACAATCATTGTTTTCAGTTTCAGGATTGAAGTGTGGTGAGTTACACATTTGTTCAGGTTAAAAATTCAGCCATGGACATGTGGGTGCATGTGCGAGCTGCTTGTCTATATTGCCTTTTTTGTGATAATGTAGAATAGTATGAGGGAATTAATATAAGTGGATATAAAATAACAGGTGGATCACTTCTTCCCTGATTGGCTGCTGTCACTTTATTTGCCTAAATGAATCCTTTTCAACTGCTGAGTTTATGGGAATTTATGTTGGCAAATGGAACGTAAATAAATGAAGCTGGCACTTTTAAACTGATATTGTAATTCACATTGATGATTTCTGTGAATTATATTATCATGCAATGTTTAATTTTTTTCGCTTATTTAACTGAACACAGTAATTTGCCACTAACTTTAGTTAGTTCTTGGACATTTCACTTTCAATTTTACATTAGGTTTTAAATGTGATATATGCTAGATTTGTATCTTTTCATTGCGTATGGGTATTCAGTGTTTTACACATGTAGAAAAGAATATGTGGAAATTTAGGTGATGGTTCATGCAGTTTTCATCTGGGTTTTAGAATCCTGTCTCTGCCTCCTCCTGTTTTGCTCAGTGAGAGCTTTTGATTTTGAAACACACCACAAAAGTGCAACTACCTTTCAGATATTCATGGGAAAGAAAAAGAAAACTCAAGATTTTGAGGGGATTTGTAGCCACTTGTAATTGCTTGAAATCAGGAGGAAATTATAGTAAAACACTCTCAGCTTAATACTAAGTACAACAACACCTGCATTGAAAGTAAAACGTCAGTCAAATTCATTTTGAACTTGATGTCAGTTTTCACTTAGCATTATTTAGCCTCTTTTATCCCACATAAAGGACACCTTCCAGATGTGATCTGTCACTTAAACATTCTATGTTTCTTTTTTAAACTATACACTTGAAAAAAAAACATTTTTGAAAATAGATATGACATTAAAAGCATAATCCACGTTTAATGAGCATTTGACTTTTGAGTGTTATTATGTATTGATTTTGCAGAAAGCTAAATTATGCAATTTTTGTACAGAATTACCATTAACCTTGGCTTCTTGTCACCATTGTAGAGTAGTTTTGCCAATCTAACACTATGCTGTATCATACTCCACATGACTGGAAAAGTGATGTGTGTTTTTAAAGGTGTTTTCTGTTTGGTTCCAGATTTCATGGTAGATTGGTGGGCACTGGGAGTATGCCTCTTTGAGTTCCTTACAGGAGTTCCACCATTCAATGATGAAACGCCTCATTTGGTCTTCCAAAACATTCTCAATAGAGGTAGGGGTTCTCTCACCACTGAACACCACTCAGATTTCCTTTTTGTAGTGGTGTAAGAAACATAATTTTTGACAGTTTTTGTTTGAGTTCTGCACACTTATGTTTACTACACTTTGAAGTAGGGCTGCACGATCTGGTCAAAATATCTAATCGCAGATAGACGGAAATATTTTGCGATTGTGATTTTAACTACGATTTGATAAACATCTAAGTTAGCATATTTTTGCTTAGTTGTCAAGACTAAAATCAGATAAAGGCTTAGAACTACACTGCAAAAGGATGTTTTGAAATAATTATGTCAACTCAATAAAAACTTTAAAATAACTCAGCTACTCAATGACAAAACGGTACAAATTATATAGAACCTTTCAAAAAAGGATTTCTCACAGAACGTCACATATGTAAAGTCACCAGCAATTGTTTGATTTAGTTCAGGTCAGCTTTCGTCTGTCTTTTTTTTTTTTTCCTTTTATACATAAATTCATCGCAAAGCTCTAAGCTGTCATGAAGTACAGGGTAATGCCAAACAGGGTGTCCAGAAAACGAATGAACGAATTGGAGGCAAAGAACACATGAAGTAGGGTGGCCTACGCCGAATGCAGGTTCACTGATTTAAAATGGTGATTAATCTTTTGACTGGATTTATGACTGAGATGTACAGATATACAAGCTTGACACTTGCCAGCCAATCAGACATGTGTATTTTCTGTTGTCACTTTGTATTATAAATATATTTTATTCAACTGGAGCCATTTGCGGTTTAGCAATCGCACATGACCATATCGCGATTTCAATTTTAATTCGATTAATTGTGCAGCCCTACTTTGAAGTATGATAAATGAGAGTTTAGTTTACACGTTATGTAATTTACTTTTTGATAATAAATGAGCAGATATACCATGGCCTGAGGGTGAAGAAGAGCTTGGGCAGAATGCCAGAAGTACAATAGAAATTCTCCTTACGATGGACATGGCCAAACGGGCAGGGCTGAAAGGTTAGTTTCCTGATACTCCATTTGAGCTTGAAGGTGGAAATCTTTTTCTTCTCTTTTCCCAGAGCTGTTCACTGCCCATTGCTCCATCCTAGATGTTTTATTCATACTGGTTCTTTTCTTTTGTTTTCTTTTCTTTTTTTTACACCAGAGCTAAAAGAGCATCCATTCTTTGCGGGTTTGGAATGGGACAACCTGCAGAACCAGTCCATGCCTTTTATACCTCAGCCTGATAATGAGATGGACACTTCATACTTTGAGGCAAGAAACAAAGCACAACATCTCGCCGTCTCTGACTTCAGTCTTTGAGAAGTCATGTTTTGCCATTACATTCGCTCACCCCTTATTGTATGTGTTAGCTCTTAATCTCACAATATACTACCTTTATATACTTGAAAGGTTGCATTTCCAATTACGCTTTTTAAAATACAATTTTACATTACTGCCATGATTATTGATTTCACCATTTTCTTCAGCAGTTCAAGAAATGATTGTATATACGTGCACCATACAGACATACTCATATTCCAGTGAAACAATGACAGTATTAAAATTCCAGGGTGCGGGGTGATCAAAAAAGGAAAGCATTGACAAAAACAGCAAAAAGGCTCAAAGCTATCATTAGTAGTTCTGTCTGCCCTGCTTTCTGTTCTTTAGGTGATAAACTTGATGGCTGGGTTTTTTCTTTCTTTTTTTTTTCCTTTTTTTAGTTTGTGAAATATTCCTACTTGTGCTGGCTCTGAACAGCTTGATCATATCACATATTTTTTATTTAGAGATTTGATTTGTGAAAAAAGAACCAAGAACAGAGCCTGAAGGCAGATTCATATGTGATAGCTTTAAGAAATCACTAATAACAAAAACCTGCTTTGAAGAGAAATGAGTCTGTTTATATTCACTTATGACAAATGAATCATGACACTTTTCCATAGACTGATTTAAAAGAAAACAGTGATATATCACTGCAACACTTCTGTCAATTACTGCTGCTTGTTTGTAAATATGTTCCTACTGTGTGATATTTAACTGATACCTATGTTCCTACTGTGTGATATTTAACTGATACCAGGAATTTCATGTCCCGTTTCACACTACTTCCTTTGTTAATGAATGTGTTTTGAAATGTTATGTATGTTATGCTATGGTTCTTATGTATTGAAATTGTTGGAAAATTTAAAGAAAGAGTGATTTTTATTAAGACTATATTTGTTTTTTGTATAGTTTGAACGATAAGCATTTTCAAATAAACTACATTTTATGATGTATTTATGACCACATATTTTTACCGTTGTGACATGTCAGATATTGACAAATGTCTTGAGTTTGAGGACTTGCCATATACAATGTTCAGATTCCAAAAACTGATCCATAAGGTTACTGAACCTGTATGCATCAGATAAGCGATAAGAACATGCACAGAGCTTTCTACAGGAGAGTGAAAAGCACAGGTAACTTTGGTTTCATTGCCACTGAAAGATTGTGTTGTTAAAAATCAAATCACTGGCTTTGACTCAAGAAATTAGTTCCATTAGTATAAGTAAAATATTGTATCTTATTTCTACAATACATTCTTACATTTGTAATGTACAGTTATTAACAGTTTGTGATACTTTGTAGTGAGTGAAAACAAACTTGTACAGTTTAACATCCAATTTGACTTGAAGTTAATAAAGTAACATTTAATCACATTTTCCACTGCTATTGCAGAGCCCTCTGCTCTCTCTGAATAAATCACAATGATGATAAATAAGAGAGATATAGACATCGTTCACATGGGTACCATGACATCCCAGTTTAAATTTCTACACAGTATAGTTTTCATACAGTCATTCTTGTCAAATGTATAAAGTATTGTTTATGGTAAATCTGAAAAAATTACCAAGTCTTACTCTTATGTGACTCAAAGACACTTTAATATTGCACCATTTTAACAATAGTACAATTTATATTAGTTCTAGCATACACCCTCTGGTGCTACTTGGACATGTCTTTAGTGATGAACCCAGGGTCACAGGGTGTTTCGGGTCTTTAATCATCAGACACCCTTGCCCAGTGTACCCCTCTTAAAATAGTTTCGCATTTCCCTATCATTTAAATCACAGTAACTTAACAGCAAATTACAACTTAAAATGAAGTATGTTAATGGTAACAAAGTGACCATTTAATTGGAATCCAGGACAAATGACATCAGTGCAGTCAGAGTGCCCTTTGCATTTTAGTGTGAAATAACCCCAAATAAATATTGCAAAAAATATTGTTAGGAGGTGTCCTACTACTTGCATTATATGCACTGAAGCCAAAGAGTGTTATGCCTCTAATGTATCTATTTATGTTAAAATAGATTAAAAAAAAAAAAAGAACAATTCATACATGTACTAATCTGTCTATGAGGGACTGAATTCATACTGCTCACTAACATAGTACCATTAATGCACTGTGACAACAAATGTTAAAAAAGAAAGTGCGCGACCAGAGAGGAATCTTTTCCCCTATCCAAATGGAGTGGCATCCAGCTGTGCCCTGGTAGTATGGAGTAAAAGGTACTTCAGTTCACTTTTCTGCAGGGAAGAAGAAAGCATGATTACATTTTCCTCTGATTTTATTGTTCTGGTTTTGATTTGAGAATAAAATGGGATGAATAAGTAGCACAATTTAGTACTGTTTCCAGTAAACATTCATAGAAAAAAAAGACAAGAACAAGAACAAATATTTTTACCTTCTTCTGCGTTGAAAGTATAACTGAATAAGCCACTGCACCACAAATGGCCAAATGAAAGTGAACGCTACAGTGCCAGAGAACATGTCAAAAGGCCACCATGATGGCTTCTGTTGATAAAATATGAATACAGCATATCATATAATAGAGCTCAATAAAAGCTTAATAAAAGCCTTTCATTGTCTGATTGCTACTCTGTAAACACTTTTTACCAAGCTTCTAATTATGCTACTATTAGTTGGAAGAAGCTGAGCTATGGTAAATGTACATTCCAGAGAAATATAGTTTGTGTAATTCAAGTCACTTTGAAAAAGTGGATCACCATATCAAAACTACCTTTCCTTTTCAGGGAGCCAGAGAAGATATAGTTGGAGAAAAGATGTGGTTGTAGTACCAAATAAAAAAAAGATATGGTTACAAATCAGTTGCCCTGCTAGGTGAGCAAGTCAGACCCTTTTAGCCATGACATATTGCAATTCAGTTCAATAAAACTAGTGAACGTGGTATAATTGTGGTTAGACTCAAAGTGGTTTGAATCACAGCTGTCATGATAGTGATAGGAAAACGGTCCTGCAAAAATGTAACTGTTTCTGAAATATGTATTTCTTTCTTTTCCTTTTCGATGGAAACTTCAGTGGATGGTGCCAGGACGTATCCACACTGCTACATGGTGAATAGTAATTAAATACTGAAAATACTACCAAAAAATTAAAACAGATTGTACATAAGGGAAATTACAAAAAAAAAAAAAAAGATAAATGTTAAGTATTTTATTTACTGCTGTATGCTAGAGCACAATAGCAGCAAACAGAGAGCTTGGGCTGTCTTGAAAATATCAAAGAGCATCTCCCAACAATCTGAAATAAGTTCAGTACAAACAAATAACAGACAACCTCCCTGTAAGCAAATTAAATATCATAAAATCAACCAGATATGTACCTTCTTTGTCTCGTTTGATGGCAGAGTGAGTGATTCTGTCTAAAGGATCAAAGAAAGACTGTGGTAAATAACTGAGACACAATGAAATAGTAAGTTCATTTTTGAAAGCATTTGTCTGAAGCAGAATTTCTGACCTGAGAGTTTTTTAGAGATTGCTGTGTGTGTAGCTGCTCTAGCTCACTCCGCATGTCCTCTTGCAGTCTAGTCAAGGCCAGGACAATCTGCTGATTGAAGTTCCTTCTTGCTATTCCCTTCAACCCCCAGCATTCTTTATCCCCTCCACTGCCCTGCAAGGGCCTTTGGGCCTCTGATCCAGAGGTGGTTGACCTAGAGCCTGACATGGAGAGCCTTTTCATGGGATCACTAACATTGCTCCAGTCATTTTATGCTCTCTAGGCTCACCTCTATTCTAAACACATCATTACTTAAATGTTTTAATGCCATACCTCTTTTTCTTCTGACCAGGGTACTGTCAAATCTATCTGCGTTAAATGTTTGACTCTGCAGTGCACTTCCGCTCATGTTCCCATTCTCTCCTCTATGTTGAACAACTTCCTGACTTCTCAGGAGATTCTTTGAGTCCCTCTCCTGCAGACCACAGTTCCCAGTGGACCACTGTACCTCGGAGCCCTGAGGTTAAACCCAGGAATGTACAAATGAAATAAACAGCATTAGAGCACTAGTAAAATCACATATATTCTTTAGAAATTAGAAGTCACATTTTCCAGATTCATTCTGAGACATATCTTGTGTGTTTCTTACCTCCTCCTCCTGCTCCATAGAGTCGTAGTCCGCTTCACTCTCTGAGTCACTGGTTAGAGCCAGGGGACTGTACATATCTTTGTAATCTTTGAAGACAAGAGGACATAGTAAATTGACAATTTACTCAGGTGCATGTTAAGGAGATCTGGTGAAACGTACACAGTTTTCATCCTAGTGCTGTAATTTCCTTGACATTGAGACATCAAATATCTGCCAGAACAGACAAACTGATGTCTAGACTACCAAGTGGTATCCTTATGTACAATGAAACTATTTACAACTGAATTACAATAAATGATGATACTCATGGAAGCTTTTTTTTTTACAGCTTGTATTCAGTGTTGCTGTAGAAGGTTTCACTTACCGTCTTCGTCATCTTCATCCTGATTAGCAACCCTCTGCTCTTTGATTTTATTCTCTGAAGAGCCTTCTTCAGCAGCATGGCTATTGATGTTTCCATTAATGGTCATAGTCTTAATAATCTTTTATGTGACACTTCTCAAGATTGCACTCATCAGATTCCCACAACCTAAAGACACTGACCATACAGGTAGCTCATTTGTTTTATGTCACTTTCACACAGTAATCTAAAAAGAAAAGCTGTGTCTTACTGATTTGTTTTGTATGCTGCTAAGTCTCCGTGGTCTGGGTTTCCACTGGTATAGCAATCATGCATCTTGCTACTAACATAGCAAATCTTTACAAAACATTTCACTAACCCAAATAAATCTATAACAGAGGACATTTTCAAAAACTCTCCTGATCTGCTGCACTACATAGGACTATTTCAGGTTGAATACATTACTTTATACATTCCTTCAGGACTCCTAGTATATTTTTAAAACCACAAGAAACAGGTTTGGTAATGCAGGTTGGTAAATTACCTAGAGTCAAATCACCAGCTAATGTCTCCAACGGAAGTAAACTGGTTGATTCAACAATGAAAGATGCCGTTTCTATAAGGTTGATTCAAAATCACAGGTGAAGCCCCTTCTCAGTCAGTTGAGTGGTTTAAAAAAATCCGGGTCCTGTTCTATAGACTATTGAGACCCTGTCTGTAATACAGCCGACCCCTTTGACAAACCAAACAGAAGTCTTGAGTGAGTTGAGATCCAAGCCAAGAAGGAGCAATGCAGACTACATGTGACACTTTCAAATTCCAGTAAATGGCTTGCAGTTTCAGATAGGCGTGACAGAACTGTTCTCCACCACTGAACTAAGTGAAGTAAAAGCATCATCAAATTAATATGTAGTTTGTAGTTCCCCAAACAGGCCAGTCCAGTTACTGTGTGAACCATGTGAGTAGGTAACCCTGCAAGGCACAGAAGTTTAATCCAATTTGAGTTTCACATCAGTAATAGCATCATCAAATGAATATGTAGTTTGTAGTTCCCCAAACAGGCCAGTCCAGTTACTGTGTGAACCATGTGAGTAGGTAACTCTGCAAGGCACAGAAGTTTAATCCAATTTGAGTTTCACATCAGCAGTGTGCAATAAACAAGAATTAATAGAGTGCCTTAGTTTTGACTACAATAGCTCAATACATTTTTAACCTGTGCAAGTGATTTTTACACTAAATCACTTGGTATGGTTACCTCTGCCCACAGTCTTTCCTACCACTGCTACGCAGATGACACACAGCACAGTTATTCTTCTCTTTCTCCCTCTCCTACTCTTAGGTCTAACCACGCGTTGCGGCCTGCCTAGCCGACATTGCCTCCTGGATGACCACTAACCATCTCAAACTCTTTTTTCCAGCAAAGAGGTCCCCAACGATCGACGCTCCAATCACCATTGAGGGTTCTGTGTCCCCCTCCCAGTCGGCCAAAAACCTCGGTGTGACCCTGGATGACCAGGTAAACTTCTCAAGCCACATCGCGGCAGTCATCCAGTCCTGCAGATTCTCCCTCTACATCAGGAGGATCCGCCCTTTCCTTACCCAACAAGCAACCCAGCTCCTAGTTCAAGCACTTGTCATCTCCTGCCTTGATTACTGCCACACCTTACTGGCTGGCTTACTGGCCTGCGCTATCAAGTTGCTTTAGCCGGTTCAGAATGCTGCTGCATGCTTGGTATTCAACCTCCAAAAACACTATCACATCACTCTGCTACTCACTGCACTTCACTGGCTTCTGGTAGCAGCCCGGATCCAGTTTGAGGCACTGGTGCTGGCTTACCAGGCCACAAGAGGCTCTGCCCCAGCCTACCTTCAGTCTCCGATCACGCCATACACTCCAACCAGATCTCTCCACTCAACCTCCTCTGGGCAGTTGGTGGCCCCCTCACTTCGGGAACCTGGCAGCTGATCCACTCAACCACCTCTTCTTTCTGCTCTCATTCCACGGTGATGGAATGACCTTCCTTACCCAATCAGAACTGTGGAATCACTCACCATCTTCCACAGGAGACTGAAAACCCACCTTTTCAGAATCCACCTGTCCTGTAATGTATGACCTTTCTTTTATGTTATATATTTTATGGTATAAAATGTAGGGAAAAAAAAAAACTTCTATACTAACCTTGTCTCTATGCTGCAGTTTTTGTTTGCAGATTTGTATACAGCAGCATGGTACTGAAAATAATTCATTTGCATTCCTACTGTGATCCGCCTATAAGGTAGTTAGCTAAACCTGATTGATGGACTAACTGTTAGTCACATTGGTTTAAAAGCATCTGCGAAATACCAAATTGTAAACTGTAAATTGCACATGAAATAGCTGTGATCACAACCACTCATACATCAGGGGAGAGATCACGGGTAGGGATGTCAGTCCTAAAGGGGGACTGTCTTCACAGTTTTAAGAACTGGACAAAACCACTGAAACCATGGACACCACTATTAGAACAAACAGAAATGATTCCTGTAAAGAGATATATGCCCAACTTTAACAGCTCTCTATGTCTGGTATGAGGAAACAGTGTTCACTTTACTGGAAAAAGCCTGCCAAGGTAGGAGTACAAGAAAAACCACCACTGCCAGTTAGTGCAGCCATCATTCATTGCAGTTTGACTTAACTGCTAAATCCTTTGATCCTGACATTCTTTTAGAGCAGCAAGAGGGCCCAGAATTTGTGTTAAGTGTGCTGACTTTCGGAACCTCCTACAACTCTGCACCATAACTTCTCCTCCAGCTCGTCTCTTACATTTACAATGTGTTTAACATCATTGAATGATGTCTGTTTTTTAAACTCTGTATCCTTTTTATTACTGTAACATATCAATCGGTCCTTTGTAGTAATTCTCAGATGAATTGTCATTTTGACAACTCAAACAATACCCCTTCAGCTGCTGAGTTTATAGCACCAATGTAGGGAAATGGAACATTATAATTAAAAGCTGGAGTCATTCAAGTTTAATCAGTGTTTTCTGGTAATAAATGTAATTTGCATAATGTAATGTGCATTACACATTCAAGGTGTACAGATACGTCATTATCTGTATCTGTTTCTGTATGTTCAACCAACAAAATTATTTACCTCTGTATCTGTAGATAGTAGACCAGAAGTGGGCGTGGTTTATACCTGAAGCTATGTTAAATCGGGCAAATGTTGTATTTTCTAACCAAATATTCATTGGCAATGTAATTTTAGTGCCTTCAAAGCATCAGATTGATTTAATGTTGGCCTATAGTTAATTATGAAATATATTTTCACATCCTCGTAGTGTACTTTTCATGTATCTCTCGCTCTCTCTCTTTATTTTTATTTTTTTAACTAAACTAAGTTTTATGAACTGTCTGAACCCCCCCCCCCCCCCTTTAACTGGGGGGCATTGAACAATCAGAAACTGAAAAAAAGGTTTTATAAATCAAAAGATTTTGTCTTGCATTGGAAATAGAAACTATTTATAGTAAAAATGTATAGAAAAATATCCTTGAGTTGGGGGGAATAATCCTGAAATTCCAGTAATACTGTGTTCGCAATTCTTGATGTGATAACATTACTGCAGTTCGCTAGGGAAACATGAATTACATTTTACAACAGTAATTTGCACTGACTCAGTGGGGACGACTACAGAATATGGTGATCACTTTTCAATAACGTGTAGTAAATGAAACGAATTTCGAATGTTTTTTTAATGGAGGAAATTAACACATACTACATACTAAAACTGAAGGCTGCGGTGGTAAACCCACTGCCACATTAGGCTTTTTCCTCGCCAGCTCCCGCACCTGAATCGGTGGGGGCGACTACAGAATATAGCGTTCACTTTTCAACAATGTGTAGTAAATGAAACAACAAGTTAGTGAAATCAAAGTCCTATGTTGGAATCAGAATGGGCATTTTCATCTTGTGGCCCCCGAACAATAACAAGGTTTGTAATACATCTACGATGCCTTTTTACACCCATCTCTAATTGATGTAGCCTTGGCTAGGAGGAGGGGTCATCAGGTGGTGCCCAACTTTCAACCCTTCAAATGTTTCAACCCTTAACCACAACACTCTCCAGTTGGCAGGTCAGCAGTGGTGGCCAAGTCACTGCCCCTCTCCTCCAGGCTTACAGCTAGTGCCCTCGCTCTTATGCCAGAGTATAAAAGAAACTGTTGAGCAGACATTGATAGAAATCCCTTGAATTTGAGGATATGCCATAGATTCTTTTAAGAAAAGACACTGAACTGCAAGTTTATGGAAACTTTATTCGTGCGTCAGATTAGCAATAAGAACATGCACAGAACTTCCCATGGGAGGGTAAAAAGCTTAGGTAGTTTTAGTTTCATTGTCATAGAAAGATAAGAGTTTTTAAAAACAAAACATTAGCTCTAAGTCAACAAATTAGTTCTATTACCAGTCCAGAAGTAATATAATATATGAATTCAAAATGGATTTAAATACTACATTACAGTATAGTACAATTAAAATATTGCACGTTATTGTCACAATATATTCTTACATTTCTAATTTACAGTTATCAACAATAATTAATAATTTACAGTGTGTGGAAATAAAAAGATCTGCTGCTGTAACAAAAAACAAACAACGCCCCCCCCCCCCCCCCCCCCCCCCCCCAAAAAAAACCATTTTACAGTTTAACATCCAATTTACCTTGATATTCATCAAACATCTTTCTGTTTTACCTAAAATCGCCATTGCAAAGCCTTTCACTGCTTCCTCTGAATAAATTATGATGATTGTAAATTATGAGAGATATAGACATTATTCATATGGGTACATTATATCCCAACTACAATTTCTACACAGTATGGTTTTCATACAGTCATTTAATTTTTTCATGTATAAAGTGCGATATTGTTTATTGTGAATTTGAGACATCGTCAAGTGTTATTCTTATGATGCTCCTCTAATAACCTTCATTTGTATCAGTATTTGGTCAACTGTTGCAGTTTACAGGACCTGATTTACCCTTTCAGAGTAAAATGCTCTTCATTGCAGAATAACCCTTCAACTTGTGGGTCAAGTGATCTCTTATCAACACAGATTTTATGACTATGGGACGAATCTTCAAATTAGATAACAACATTTGGTAACCTTGTCACACTAAATAACGCTTATCACGAAACGAACCACGAACTCAATGAAACTTCCAGAAAACACTCTACATAAACCCTAACCACAATGAATTAAAGGCTGAAAACCGACTACGTTTGCCCCATTTGAACAATAGTAATACCTAAATTAAATGTAGTATTCTAAAATGATCCTTCAGCTTACTGTAAGTTTAATTACAATAAGTAAGCAGCTAGTTACATCTCATGATGAAGTCTGTTAATGGTAGCAAAGTAGCCATTATATCTGTATGCCGGACAAATGACATCAGTATTATCTTAATGCCCCTTTGGATTTCAGTGTGGAAAAACCCAAAATAATTCAAAATATTGGAAGTTAGTAAATGCTCTATGATATTTCCATCCAATACTCAAGCCAAATGTTGTTATATCTCTCTGATGTATCTACCGTTATTAAAAAAGTATAAAAGTCTTACATGATTTTAAGATGCAATTTCATACATTCACTAATCTGTCTGTGAAGGACTGAATTCATAGGCTGCCGCTCACTATTCTTAGTGCCATCTATGTAGTGCAAAAGCAAGATTTAGAGAGAAAAGGGCACAAGCAGAGAGGAACCTTTTCCCATTTCCAAATGAAGTGGTATTCCGCTTTGTCTTTAGTAGCCAGGTTTTTCAAATGGTATTTCAGTTGACTTTTCTGGAGGGCAAAAACCAAATATGATTATAATGTCATTCTGGCACAAAACTGCTTTTATCTATGCATATAAGTAGCACAATTATGCATGCTTCCCAATATAGATTAATATAAGCAAAGAACTGTGAAATACAGTTACCTTCTCTTGCGTTGAACATATAGCCAAATAAGCCACTGCACTACAAATGGCCAAATCACAGCGAAGGCCACAGTGCCAGGGGACACATCAAAAGGCCACCATGATGGCTTCTGCCAAAAAATATGAACACAACATATAAAATAATACAGCTCAATACCACTGTTTTCAGTGTTAATGAAGCTACTCTGAAATTATTGTTTACTAAGCTACAGGGTACTACATGAGCAAGCAAGGCCCCCTCGCCCATGATGAATCACAATTGCAGAACAAGAAGATGGTTAAGTTGACATGTTAATGAAAGGGAAACAATCGTGTAATAACTGTACTGTCTCTCGAATTTCCCTCTTTTCTTTTTTAATGGAAAATTCTGTTGGTAGTTCCAATAGTTAGCAACATCGCTACATGATCAAATAAGAACTAAAAACAGAAAATACAATGAAGAACTGAATTTATGAATTTCCACCAAATTACTCCAAAATACTGTTCAATAACAAAGTGAACCGCATGTAGCAGACCTGATCCCTAGCGCTGCAAATAATCTACTAACCATAAGAAATTAAATGATTCTGTTTGTAACCTTTGAACAACAAATGCATACCAGATAGACTATAACTGTGTAAAAAAAAAAAAAAAAAAATATATATATATATATATATATATATATATATATATATATATAAATAAATGTTGAGTATTTTGTCTTCACTGCTGTGTGCTAGAGCACTGAAGCAATGAACTGAGAGCTTGGCCTTTGTATAGAGTATCAAAGGACATCTCCTGCCCTGAAAACTTGAAATTAGTTCAAAACAAACAAATAACGGACAGGTGTCTGGGAAGCAAATTGAACAGCACAAAATAAAGCAGAGAGGTACCTTTTTTGTCTTATTTGTTGCAGATGTTAGGTAATTTGATGGCAGGGCAAGTGACTTTGCCTGAGGGAACAAAACAATGACTATGGTAAATAGCAGAGACACAGAACACCAGTCAGCTGATTTTTGAAAGCATTTGTCTGGCAGAGTTTCTAACCTGAGAGGCTGTTAGAGCCTCTAGCGTGTGTAGCCTCTCTAGCACACTCTGCATGTCCTCTTGCAGTCTAGTCAGGGCCAAAACAATCTGCTCGTTGAGGTTCCCCGCTGCTGCTCTCTCTGATCCCCAGCGTTCTCCATCACCTCCACTGCCCTGCAAAGGCTCCAGGGCCCCTGATCCAGAGGTTGCGGACCTGGAACCTGATACACAAAACTCTCAAAATCTTTTGATAGGATCACACACAAAATCACTTGGCAAATTCATCTCCATTCTGAACACATCATTTTTCATGCTGAACTAGAAGTCAGGCCATACCTCTTCCTCTCCTGACCAGGGAACTGTCAGATCTATCTGTGTTGAGCCTTTGTCTCTGCGATGTACTGCCACTCATCTTCCCATCCTCTCCTCCATGCTGAACACCCTCCTGACTTCTCAGAGGATTGTCAAAGTCCTTTGCCTGTAGACCACGTTCCTCCACAGAAGACAATGCACTGCAGTTCTCTTCACCCACATCAAGGGTGTGGTTTACATGCACCTCAGAGCCCTAGGGTCAGATGCGGAAATGTACAAATACAATAAACAGTATTACAGCATTAGCGACGTCAACTCATGGCGACAGAAATGACCAAAAGGCCATATTTGTAGCGTGAATTGTGATGAGACACTGCTTGTGTATATCTTACCTCCTCCAGGCCAAACTGGTCCACAGAGTCACAGTACACTTCACTGTCTGAGTCACTGGCTACATGCTGTGCACTGGATACATCTTTGTAATCTTTGAAGGCACAGTAAGATAAAAATTCACTCATATTCAGAAGATCTGGTAAAATATAAACCACTGCTGTCCAGTGTCGTAATTCGACTTTAAGACACAAACTTTAAGAACAAACGGAAAGTTATCTGTATTTGATGCGAATTTGTACATCGTGACTGATTTACATATTTTAAGTTGCTTTGGCTAAAAGCGTCTGCTAAATGCCAAATTGGAAATTGCAAAACCACTAAAGATCTAATTACAATGAACAAGACAACACATGTAGGCTTTTAACTGACCAACACAAACAATTCAAATTATGAGCCAGTAGTCTCAGTGCAAACAGCTTCGTTAATCATTATCCATTCAAATACACGTAAGGAAACCAATGTTTTTGTTTATTTCTCACCGCTGATATGACCATTTAGCTCTTGGATCTCCTCAGGCATAGTTGTGCTTTGAGGCACTTCTCCAGAGTTCATGCCATTCAAGAAAGATTTAGAGGCATGTGCTCCATTGGTCAGGGAAGAAACACTGTGCCCAACACTGCCATTATACACTGGCTCTTTAGGTTTTCCATCCATGACTGTTTTCTTGGGTTGCAGTACTGGGGGGAAAAAAAATACACTTTTAGAGTTCTATGCATATTTTACTGTTTTCTTCTATGCTGCTCCAGTGCATTTCACTTTTGTACCTTTTCTCACTTCTTTACTCTCTACCTGTTCCTCTTCCTCTTCTTCGTCATCATCGTCGTCGTCGTCATCATCGTCATCATCTTCTTCGTCATCCTCATCCTCACCTTCATCCTCCTGTTCTTTGATTTTATGTTGTGAAGACTCCACTTTATTGGGATGGCTTTCTAAGGTTCCATTCATAGTCATATTCCTGATAATGCTTTTCGTGACACTTTTCGAAGTTGCGTTCATCACACTCCCAAAACCTAGGGACAGTGTCCACAGACATAGTCTATTAATTTTCTGTCACCTTCATGCTATATTTTGAGAGGAAAGGCCATGTTTAACTGGGTTGATTTGTTACGCCTAAGTGGTTCCAGTTTTCACAACTCACTACTAATATAGCAAGCAGTATCATTAACTAGGATTTAACTAATTTCAGAAAAGCTAAGACAGAAAAGCCATAGACATTTTCAAAAGCCTTACAGATCTACCGCACAACAAACAGCACAAGGAATGTTCTAAGGTGAGTACATTGCTGTGCACTTGCCTTCAAGTTGCCTAGCAAATTTTTCCAATCGGGCTGAGCATAAACCAGAGGGAGAGTCAATGCATTAACAACTCAAGGATGCCACGTAACTGGAAATCACACTGGCAACCTCCACAAGTGATTCTTTCAGCGAGATGTAACTGCAGTATCACTGTTAGTCCACCAACAACAAGTACCTTCACATTCATCCAGAGCACATTTTTACTACTAAAAAGGACTAGGCAAAGAAGTATTCTAGATGTGCTGTTTGACAACACATGATGTTTTTCAGACCTATATGCTGAAAACTTGTCGTGCATGTCGGCAAATTACCTGTTGTTAAATCTGAAACCTGTGTGATTTTCTTCTTCTCATCCACTAGCTCATAGAATGGCCCCAGGACCCGAAGGAGCTCCTCTACTTCATCTGTCACTGGCATACTTTCAAGAATCTGCGGATTAAGAACCACTCATTAAATCTGCAAGCCATTACATCTCATCTGTTCAGCTTAATGCATTAGCAAATTGTATTTATTACTGAAACTGTGAATTTTAGTTACCAGCTTCAGTTCATCAACATATGCAGTCATTGCCTCTTCTTTAGGCATGTTTCCCAGTGCATTCCATGCATCCCTAAATTAAGGAAACAAAAACATGGATTTAGTTTTTTATTATTGCTGCACTGTTTGGTGTTTTAGCAACTGTATCATGAGGGGAAACTTGTTAACAGTAGGTTTCTTTAAAGGGTACTTGGTTTTGTTGTAAGAGGGTTTGAGCAGTCCTCCACAGGAATAGTGCTTAAAAGTTAGAAAAAGAAAAACCCAAATGGCTACAGAGTTCAAAGGACAATTAAACAGCCAGTGTAACTTTTAGGTCAGACAGCAAGTAAGGCATCTGTGTTTAAGGTCATGGTGTTACAACGTTTAGATATTCACAACGATATCCACATGGTCAGTAATTGCCACAGGAACTTTGAGCAAAGGGAAAAATAATTTCTAGGCAGCACCCTTCAAATTCTATCATGAATTCCCACAATAATAAGTAATCTGCTTTCACATTGACCTTTCATCCCAACAACTTAACTCCCAGTAGGTCAAAGGTAACATACAACATTGTATCAAACACACTATGGACTCTTAAGTTTGGGGAAGATGTAAGATGTTAAACTTTAAATAAATAATATTCATTTCTGTTTTACAATGTACTATACTCCAAATCAAAACATCTTTCTAGCCTCAGCCGGTTACACACCATTTGACTTTGCCTACAGGGTCCCAAAAACCTGGCCGAGGGATACTACAGGGGCCTTGTGTGGCTTGCTTGTAGTAACTGTAAAACTTCAGCATCATTTCATTGGACGGTTGAAAAGAACCTGAAAGGAGAATATTTACAGACACAAAACAACAAACAACACAAAGTTTGCATTCACTTGTAATATAATACTATCACACACAGAGTACATTTCTTACACATACACACACACACACACACAAAAATAGCTCAGTTAATATTATCAGCCTCTCTAAACTGGTGACACCAAACTTCGAGTATTCTGATGCTAGCCAAATGAGTTCTTAAAATTCATAACAGCTCTTGCTGCGTACAGACAAGTGTAGAATCCTTGTTGATGCATATAGGGATGATTTGTTATTTTCCTTTATTAGCAACCACTTTCCCAGCATCATTCCCACAGTAAACTAAAAGCTGTTGCCATGGTTGGGCTCTGTAAAACCTAATATAAACTAATCTTGCTTGACGCTCATCTACAGCTTTTTAGTGCAACATTACCTGTTTTAACTGTTTTATCTGTTCACTGGGGTTAATTAAGACATGTATATCGAGTTGAAAGTGACGGAGTCTGTATGCATACTGGACAATATACACAACATCCAACAGTTATTGACCAATTTTTTCCAGACACAGTACCCTGGATGTAGGTTAATAGGCTTAGACAGCCCTGCTGAGCCGACACTCACCGTTCGGAGGTAAACTCTGTATCACTTTGACTGCGGCGTCAAACCTTAACTCGTGGATAGGTTTACCGTCATCAGCCATCGTGACACAAATTTGACCGTGTCAAGAGACCAGCTATCAGTCAAATCCGTTTCTAAAAAGTAAGAAACATGGAAATGAGCTAAAGTATAGACATGCAAATTACGGGAGTAGCAGTTTGTAGATTCCATGGCGCAGTGTAACCATGACACACAGATCACACAGCCTTCATAACAAAAACTAAATAGGATTTATCTTACGTCACTGTCTGCACATACCTTCAATTAACACTGTTTTACTGATGAACTGACTGGTGGTTTGCTGCGTAACTTAGTATCCTCAACCATACATGTTACCACAGGAAACAAACTCAATGACAATCAGCTGTGTTGTTACAAAAATACAGTAATACACTTCGACCAAAAGAATACGCGTGGGACATATTTATCAGTTTCAATTACAGCTGAAGTGCATAAGCATAACACATCCATTTTGTTAGAATTATTAAGAACTTCTTCCCCTTACCATTTGACGATATGCCTGCTGCTAGAACTGCGACCTACGAAATACGTACCTAACTGTAATCATACGCAAGAGGTCTGTTTCGTATTTCTTGGGAGTTGTAGTTTTTATGACGCCATTAACTTGCAATACAAGAGACAACGCCGTAGATGCAGACCTAAGTCAATCGGGACGAGGCACGGGTTAATTTCCTGCAAGTACCACAATGCAATGCTCCGGGTGATGCTTAATGGGATGTGAAGTTTTTCAAACACGTTTACTCACGTAAGACTGTGACCTACAAAATATTCCTGACGAATAAAGTTGGAATGTAACTGAAATCTCTACATGATTAAGCATGACACGCATTTTAAGTATTGATTTATTGAGTTTACTTGACTGTCCAGCTGTAGTGCACCCAGTTTAAGAAAGTTGCAGCGCATTAGCGTTGCTGATAGATAAAAACTACTATTCCCAACATTCCAATCTCATGGTTACAATTGTTTGTTGTTTTCTTTCCTTTTTTTCGAGTTGATAGGTCACAGTGTAATGAAAGCGAGGCCAGGAATCCCACAATACTCTCGGCGAGGGAGCTTCTTTTTCGGGGTTGAGCTTGTGGTTTCAATCAAAGGGAAGACGAGGAAGCTTTGCGTAGAGATGTAAGATGGCAGAGCTGCAAATGTTGTTAGAGGAGGAAATTCCAGCCGGAAAAAGAGCTCTTGTAGAAAGTTATCAGAACCTCACCAGGGTTGCAGACTACTGTGAAAATAATTATGTTCAGGTAAGTGCAGAAACATTTGGAAGTACATTTTATCCTGTGCTGTTTCACCGTATCCTTTGTCGTCACTCTGTGGGAAAACAGGCACAGGAAATATGGTTAAAGAGAGCGAAAGAAGCACAGAATAACTTATCTTGTGTGAAGACTGAATATTTCATTCTTAAAATTGATCAGAAATTTATTTGAATATATGTAGTGCTTATTAACATACCACATTTCTGTTCATTCATTTAACAATTTCTTGATTAGATTTGGTACGTTAACACAGAGGGTGTGTCTTGACATTAATCGGCTGATATCTTCTTCTTCTTCTTCTTCTTCTTCTTCTTCTTCACATGAACTCAAGTATTTCTTTCATTTACCCTATATTAAAAACGTTCGGACAAATTATGCAGCACTGGTAAGCAGTATGAAGCGTAATGCAAACGGAAACATTCAAAAGAAATCTGATTGTAAATGACTCGTTTAAAGTTGACGGGAGTGTATAACTTGTAGGCTAACCTCAGAATGCGCTTAATATTACGACTGTTTTTCAAGATAGCCTTTTCGAATATCAGTTGTAAATTAGTGGTAAAAATTTCCCAGAGTATTTATGATCCCCACTGCTGTATTTTTTTAAAGTTATCTCTTAAGCAGTACATTCAGTACGTCTGTTTAACAAGGCCTACATATTTACGTGGCCGATATAATAAATTAATGATCTGTTGTTATCAGCCTTTACGTCTCGGCGGACACTACCTTTGGTGACCACTGCCAGAATTTTAATTTATCACTTAAACGTGGTTATTCATCTGGATTTGTGCGCTTTATATTTTAAAATGTTTTCGTCACTCTTACTAGGATTGAGTCAGACCTGTGTGATTATTTTATGTGATTACTTTATGTCATTAAAAGCTGTTTACATTCACCATGAAGTAGGTCTATTTTACGACTAAGCATGTAACGGCTCTCAAACGCACATCTGTAATTAACTGTTTGAGCGGAGACTATGGTTTACACATTCATCATGTTTTCCATTTGTAGCAGTTGTTTCTGACCGGTGTTTTGCTTGTAAAAATTTTGTATCCTCAGAGAACTTCGTAGCACGTATTTCTCACACAAGCTTAGCCCTTGCTTTACAGTATGAGGTGCTGTAAGTTGTTGTTTGAAATTAAGTTGACACTTTATTTTCTTGGAAACAAACACACAAACAAAATCAGTGTCTATTTATGGCTGCTTCTGCGGTTTATCTTCTTTTTTTGAAAGATTGTTTCATATTGAAATTGTATAATCATCGTGTAGCTTAAAATTATGATTTAAACATGTGAAGATCAGTGTATTGGTGATATTTATAGTTTCTCGTATTTAAGCTGTCAGATCATGTATTCTTTTCAGGTTAGAGTTACAGTAGTGAATAGGTAGGAGTACTGTGAAATGTTTCTGAGTAGAAATTGCTTGTGTTGGTTTAAAAATTTTGTTGAATGCTTGGTACTAGGTACAGAGATGATTTTGTGTTTCAGACTCTTAGTTAAAAAAAAAAAAACGTATGTGATGTTGATTCATTTGAATGAGTGCTGAAGTTGTTTCCAGTTTTGTTATGCTGCATTTTGCTCTGTCATCTGGAGAGATGTCACTGTTGAGCAGGGGACTGTTTGATTAATACCACAGGACAGGGGCAATGGAGTGGTAAGAGACCTTCTTGGTTGTCATTTGAAGCAGATGTTACAAAGTGTGCAAACGTGGCATACAAGTCCATATCTGATGAATCACATTCTGCTTTGTTTTGATCCTCACTGCTCATGAATTGATTGGTTGTCTAAGAGGACTATGAAAACCTGTTTATTTTGTGTTAGTTTAGCAATGGGTTCTCTGACAATCCTTGGCAAAAAAAAAAAAAAAAAAATCCTCTGTGTTTAAAATGGTGCATTTAAGCCCAAAACCACATGGAAGAGTCTGCCAAGCGCTTAACGCAGTGCAGATTCCTTAAGCAAAAGTTGCTAATCAGGTAGAACCTCTTCTGAGCACAAGTCTCCCAACAGGTTTGTCATTCGGTCTCGATAGAAACCCGCACGTCACGACTGAACATGCTTTTGGGTGGCTCTTTCCTTGTGCCTCTCACTCTTGGGTTCTCCTCTTGGGCTTGTAAGAGGTTGGGAAACAGATGATGAGAGAGAGTCCCACGTGTCTGTTTTCGTGTCTCAACTTGACACAAAGGGTAGTGCGTGGATAACTTGTCTCAGATTTTCTTCCTGCCGTTTCCATTCTACATTCATGTACAGGACCGAACAAGCCCACTGTGTTTGACGTAACTGTAGTGGTGTAGCATGCCATGCTATAGCAGATGGTTAGAGTGGGTCTGTACAGACTGTAAACGAGGACACCCACTGTCCCACTTTCTTAGAGAGAGCTGGAATTGTGTGTGCGCGCGTGCTTGTGTGTGTGTGTGTGCGTGCATGTGTATGTGGAGACACATGTACATATACATGTGCGTATATGCAAATCGCACTCCTCTATTCTGCGGGCTCAAGGAGTCATGACCCTCTTTATTTCTTTTAATGATCAGATACATTGAATGTCTTGTATGCTCTCTGGGATAAACTGCCTCTCAGTGAAGGCATTTAGCCTGTGTGATGGTATGTTTAATACCTACCATCCAGAATGAAGCAGAAATATTGGTCCAGGAGCTAGTGGGTGCAGTGAAATAAAAACATTGAAATGAAAACACTGAAATTCATTTGACAATGTCAGATTTTGACAAGGACTTAATATTGTGGAGAGGGCCACCTGGTTGAGCTGGCATTACACAGACTTGCTGCACTGCTGTTGCTAAACAAATCCAGTGGTCTTGTAGAATTGGAATTGCCTTCATTTCCATATCCCCCTCTTTACGAGCAGGAAAGCATATTTTAAAGGTAGTTCTTACGACAGGTTTGCCATCATTGCCAGGTACACAGGAATGCGCAGTTGTCACACTACAGACTCCATTTATCATTTCTGTCAGTAATGTCTTATCAGTCCAAAAGCCCTTTTTGAAAATGATGTGAATTTCCTGTCAATGGGAGCCAGTGCAACCAGAGGTTGAAGTGTATGTCACTTTGCACAGCTCTGTCTCCAAGGGCTGGAGATATGTTTTCTCTCGCGCTCTCTCTCTCTCTCTTTCTTTTTTCTTTCTTTCTTTCTCTCTCTTCCTCTCTCTCTCTTCTTCTCCCCTAATTCTCTTCGTTCATTCTCTTTCTAACCCTCTATCCCTTTCCGCTTGGCCTGGTTTTTACCTCAGCATGGAAAGCCCGGTGGCATTGGCAGTGCCAGCCATGGCTATTCAACCCTGGTGCCACCTGTCAGCAGTCCCCGTGGCTGCTTGGATTCCTTCTGAGTCGATGACTTCATACCACCTGGTGGGAATCCTTGAAAAAGAACAGTTCACATGGGCACTCAGTAGGAACTGTGTGACAGATCCTTTTTTCCCATTATTTGAAAACATTTTATTGTGAAACTGAATTTTACTTTCAGCTGTGATTCAGCTGTTTATGCAGGGTGTCAGCATTGTACTTCACAGAGGTTTAAATCTGACAGTCCAATCTGTCTTTGCTATGTGTGTGTGTGTGTTTGTATTAATTTGTTTGTTTGTTAAATATATTCAGTGTAGAACAAGTTTTGTTAGAATTCTTTGGTAAAGGTTTTGTACAAAACAAAGAGGAAATGTGTTAGCAGAATACTGAGTAGTCTAGCTGGATTTTGACTGGGAGAAAATGATCCTTTTATTCTACAAACTTTTGCTAAACATTTTTAATAATGCTCAGAATTAGAAAGACATTTTAGTGTCGGATTTGCTGACCGGATGGTGAGATAATTCAAATCAAACCAAATAGCAAAGGCAACTTAAGAGTTGTCCTATTTTATGTAAGTAATATTTAGATCTCAGTGTTGCTCAGAGGCTGTCCTAAGTCATGTCTGGGAGTGGCATGTCTCTCCTGCAGTAGCTCTTACTCCATGCCTAGATAACATTCATGTCAGTTAGGTTTGTTTGGAATGATACAAGCCCTGCTTGAGCTAGCTTCATTTCAGTCACTGTTGAACTTTTGCATGGCTTAGTCAGCTACTTTTAAATGCCTTGCTGAACCCCTACGTCCTATGAAACCACGGACCTCTCGTTTTGCTTTTTATATCCAAAGAAAACCCGCAACTCAAAACCAGACACAGACGCAAATTATTTGTGAACTTGTTGAAAGTCGTCATGTCAAATTAGCAGCTCTTCTGAACTCTGTGTGTTTACATGTGAGAATTACCATGGTGATGAACACAATGGCCTCCCAGATGTCACAGTTGTCATTTGATTGTAGAGGATCCAGGTCAGAAGCTCGACACAGTTTCTGCTGGAGAGCGGTGTGTTTGGTTGGAATAGCTCTTGCTCACATATGTCCCAGGAAGTGGTGTTTGCACAGCCCTTGCCAATGCCAAGATTACTCTTGAGGCCTTTAATCCATTGGCTTTCCATTGCCCTCTCATATCCACTCTCCATGTCTGCCTTTTCAACCCGCATCAATGCAGCCTACAAATCACTACTCTCTCATCATACTGCTGACATTTTAACTTTGTGTATCTTATTTGTCAGAGACTGCAGATTGCTACAATAGATCCTTCACAAGGATTACGCTAGACTGGTTATTTGACTTTATTCTTGTGGGAAAGTGTAGTTTTATGAGTTTAGAGGTTTAATGATTGCTGTAGCTACACTTTGGCCTGAAACTTGAGTTATGAGTTATGTGAGTTATGATCTCACATCTTTTGGTATTAGATGGTCAGCAGTGTTCTCAGGTGAAAATAGTTTTGCAGGGCATTTGTGTTGCATGGTTCATCTGTGAGAGGAAAGAGGAAATGTGTAACGTAGTTTCTTTGAAATGATTCAACCAACCTTTCCCTTGGTGACTTAAGCATGGCATCAGAAATCACTTGCATTTTGGTTGGAATCTGCACTGGTATTGGTTTGTTTTGGACTTTGACATCTGATTATGGTGTTTACTGATATAACTGTTGACAATGATGGAATAGACCTAAGCTGCATATGGCGTTCTGGATGTCCTCTGCCGCTTCCTGCTGTATTTTTAACTGAACTTTAAACGATGTCTGTTAAAAGAGATATGTGCTGTTAACTTGGGACATTCCAGACATTTTTTCTGTCGAATTCTTTCAGAGTGCGTTTCCCCTCAGGGCGTATGTAACTGCATAAGTGAGTTTGGCTGTCAGCATCATAGTAAAGCCAAACATGTGTCCCGCACTGTGCTGTCTTGTTTCAAAGGAAAATGTTCCAACTTGTTCTTCAGAAAAGTTATGTTATTGTTAACCCTGATCTCACTCCAGGACTGGAGGCTCGATGTGCCTCAATGCCTACTTTCTCTCAAAATTTGTAAATCTGAGAGCTTTCACACTCAGGTACTATAAATGCTTACAGCACTGTAAGTTTGTATGTCTGATTGTGAGTGCTGTTTTAATGCAGAAAAGGCTGTCACAGTAAGCAGTTGGAATCTCCCTTGGCTTATGTGTCCAGTTGCAGTGGAGTGTAGGTTAGAGTGGATGTAGTAGGTGGAGCTCTCTGTGACCCTTCAGCTTGTCCCAGAGGAGGAAATCTGGGCTTTCCTTCCTGTGCTCTTAGAACGAAGAGTAGTTTGTCCCGCCCCATCCCCGATCTTCAACTTCTGAGGAGAAGAGCTAGATAAAAGCTAATCTCTACAGATCTGTGCCCTGCCTCTTGAGGATTACCGCTGTCAGATTGTCTCATCTATGCTTTTATCTTCTGATCTACGCTGGTATCATCTGCTGCAGCCCTAACATTTGCAAGATTGCAAATGCAAGAGGTTTTGCATTAGCCCAAGGGTCTGGAAAATTATACTAAATTTGATCGCATTGGTTTCCCGTGATTATTAGCTCGATTGTGTCGCGTTTTGTTGAGTCAAATATGAAAGCAGGTCCTAAAAAATTCAAAGAGGCTTTCTGGGGCTGTAGCTGTGACCTCTGGCAAAATGTGAGTGTTCTAATTGGAGGCCTCAGACATTTCAAGCTGACAGCAGTCATTGTGTTCCCCTCCTCTGCCCTCTACTCCCTCTTATCACACGACATTGTGGCTTTGACTTTTGTGGTCGAGATAAGAGATAAATACCAGGGATTTTTTCTCGGGACGGTGTGAGGGAATTAATCTTGCTCTTGTGGGAGGAATTGTTTCTCTATTTCCGCTGTGTTATTTGACCCTGAATTAGTCAAAAAACCTGTTTTGTTCATTTGAAAGCCATCCCTCAGATGAAACGGTTTTTCCCTTCTAAATATCTCTTGGAGCACATCCCTTGTCTTCAGCATGAAGTGTGCTGTGGTGAGTTGGAGCTCGAAAGTTACTCTGTCGTGGTCTAGGTGCCAGAATTAGAGTTTTGGCCTGAGCTCTACAGGGTTTCACCCATTTCCTGTATTGTTGTAGGCAAGTAAGTGTAAATATAGAGCCATATCAGAACATGTATGAAACTCCCCACCCATTGCTCACTCAGACACATCTGTCTTATCACCTTCTGTAGCCTAGCTTATGACCCCAGTTCTGACCACACCACATCATAACCAACAACTCATTTCTCTTCCAGTAATCTGTGCAAAGCCGAAGCCTCGTATGTCGGCACTTCAGTTGTGTTTCTTCTGTAAAACAGTCGGTTTATTTATTTAATTATTTCAGTTTTGGTTGCTGACGTGATTGAATGTAAAAAAAACTGTTGGTAATAGACAGAAATTGCTCTTCAGCTTTTGGTTAAAAGTACTTTGTTTCATTTTACTACCACGAGGTAGAGCTAGATGTAGGTCAGATATAGGACAATAAGGTTTACAAGTGCTCTTGTGTTAAAGTAAGTGTATCAGTCAAACAATTATTGAGTGGAATTGGTGTGGATTTTGATACGTCATCTTTGCTTTTATACTTTAGGCTTTCAGATAATCCAACTATTCTCGTATTCAGTTGAATATGCGATACTGCCTTCCAATGCTAATTCAGTGCAGTCTTCCCTTTTTAACATTTGTTTAGAGAAAGAAATAGAGGTCATGGTAGGCTACATGATTTATGTGCCTTTAAATGTTTAGCTGGGTGAACTTTAATAACTTTGTATGAAAAGATTTAATTGAGTTTGTTGGTAACTAAAAATGTTGGTGTGTTTCTTAGATCAGTCAGTATGTCCTGTCAAACACATGTGCCCTGAGGGTAGTTATCATGTAGCATATCTGTTACATTTATTCCCATGAGAATCCCAAATCCTCTCACTCCCTCACCTGTTGGCTTACATTGAAGTAGTCACAGAACATCTGTTGCAGTCTCATTTTGAGATGTAATATGCTGTCATGTGATGACAGTGGACTAATGAGTAACTGAGAAATTGATGACAATGGATTAGTGAGTAGTTGAGGAGAAAAAAAAAATTCCTGTATAATTTATATGGATGGATGTCATCATGTTACACAGTTGATTTGGTTGCATGTTTTACCTCTTGTTTGTTTTATCATAGAATTGAACAGGCCACCTAGAGGAGCTGTAAAGTCATGTGCAGCACTGAGTTGTGAAGTGGTTTACCACAGTTAAGGCAGGGTTTACCGCAGTCACTTTCAATGGTCGGCCTAAAGTTGGAACTAACAGAATCTTACCGTCCTGAGAGAAAAACAAATCTACATCCGCGTGGTTGTAGTTTCAGTGTATTCTGCGTTTCGTTCTGAATCTAGAGTTACAAATTCCCAGTTTAAAGCTTTGCTCATAATTTATAATCAGTTTAGCTTTTTGCAATGCAAATATAGGCCATAACCTCGGGCCATCTGTCCAAGTGGTCGTTGCTCTGACAGAGAGGCAGAGACCTTCACCCTGGTGTCCTTTTGAAAGCTGTGATCAGACCTCTTTCAGCCTGTGATATGTTGTGGTGTCAAAAAGGCTTATTTTGAATGGAGATCATGCGTGGCCTGCTTTCGGATCGGGCTCTTTGGCTTTACTTTGTGAGCGGCGGGTGGGTCGGTCCAGACAGTAGTCTTCGCGCTGCAGGAGGTGCTGCTGTATGTGAAGCATATTTAATGAGATGTCATTGATTTAACTCTCTCTTTGCGCAATGGGTATAACCCAAGCTTTCTTACTCCCACAGCTACAAGTAGGCCTGTGACAATTATTTCATAATTGTTTGACCGCGATTTTTTTTTTTACGTGATTGCGGTTTCTTTGTTGTTGTGTTTGTTTTTTTTTGTTTTGTTTTTTTTTAATGAAATGGGTCAAAGCATGGTCACACTTTAGTTTGCACCCATCAAACACATTTCCAATGCTCACGTGCACCCTGTAGCACGACAGAACAGTAGCTATCATATCAGAGGACACCACACCTGCATTGATTTACAGTTGCGAAGTCAAGTTGGCTTTCGAATGTAAAAAAAAATCTAAACAGAATGTCAGGAATTGGGCAGTTTCATGAGAAGTGGTGTTGTACCTTTGAGAGATGCCCATAACATCACTGACTGCATTACATTATCTGGGTCGCTACACTACATTGCCCACTACCCACTACATTACATTATCTGGTTCACATAACAGTGAAATAAACAAAAGATGTAGACTGAGATTCATTCAAAACTTTAATTTGTTTGAAAATAATAAATGAATAAATAAATAAATAAATCTTTTTAAAATTTGACTGAAAGAGACAATTATATTGTTAATCACAATTATTTCTGAGACAATTAATTGTACAGCTACATTTGGAATTGTTACATCTCTAGCTACAAATACAGGTGCTTTCTCAAGCAATGTATTTCCAAATTCTCTCTCTTAAAATATCTTGACTTATAAGTGAAATGACATTTGTTGTCCTTTTGACTTTCAGGCCCAGGACAAGAGGAAAGCCTTGGAGGAGACCAAAGCTTACACCACCCAGTCTTTGGCCAGCGTGGCCTACCAGATCAATGCCTTAGCCAACAATGTACTGCAGCTGCTGGACATACAGGCTTCGCAGCTGCGCAGGATGGAGTCCTCCATCAACCACATATCCCAGGTCAGCCAAACTCACAAATTGTCCTTTATTTCTCTCTCTCTCGCTCTCTCTCTCTCTCTCACTCACTTACTCTGTACATCTTTTAGTTCTTGTCTTTGAATGACTGAATTGCCCTTATTGACAAGCCTCTTTATCTTTTAGACTGAATGTGTTTCTGTCTGAATCGGGATGTGTGTTCAGTGTCTGTACATAAGGGAATAATCTCTCTTTCTTACTCTCTTTCTCTCTTTCTTTTTTCATTTCTCCAAATTGAATTCTTAGTCATTTTTTTCAATCTTCACAAGGTCAGGTTGAACTCAGGCCCCAGCGTCAGATGCTGCCATTTGGAACAGATAAACCATGTCACTGATCCGATGAAGTCATTAAGGACTTAGAACAAACAACAAAAAAACAAAAAACATATAGCTCCCCTCACCAGGGCACCAGCTGTTTCTTCCCTCACTGCTTTGTGAATGGGAATTTGGATGTCAGACTCTGATTTGGCTTCAGACCTTTCTATTAAAGCAGAAGGCCATTTGGGCCTTGGTAACAACGGCATGTTTTTGAGACTACAATGGAAATTTGGATCTGAATGTTTGCCTTCTTTTAAACATTCTGTGTAAGTACTTCCAAACGAGTAACTAAAATCTGGTGGCTTAATTTAAGGTCAGAGCATTGTGGTCAAATTATATAAGCATTTTGTAAATGACAATTGGTATTAATGTCTTTCTGTTACTAAGTTTTGCTTGAGTGGCACAGACACCATATGTCTGACACTGGCTGTGGTTGTGTCTAAATCTCCCTGGCAACACTCCCGAGCACTCTAGACAATCATGAACCTGCAGAGTGAGAGCTTTCAGCAAGCAAACACAATTTCTCTCTGGCTATAATAGTCTGGCTGAGCTGCTTAGAAACTCTCAGACTTCTGACGCAAAACGCTTCTCTCAGACGTTTGCTGTGTGCTAGACTCAAAAGCTAACATAATGAACTCCACAGACTCATCGGACTGCAATGTCATCTGTTGGTCAGTGAGACTAAGGTGGGAGGGGTGTGAAAATGCACGGAAAACATTTGTTCAAGGACTTTGTAAGTCACCTGCATGTAGATAAATTGGATGATTTAAAAAAAAAAAAAAAAAAAGCGAAAAAAAGTTGTAATTGATTAAATTGTGTCTGCTTTTCTTTGACGCTCCGCAGACGTTTTGCAGGACTCTAAAACAGAGGCCCATTTAGACCAACAACAACAGGGACTGTCCTCTCTTTAGCCCTCATGCACATTCTCTGTTTATGACAATTGGTATCCATGGTGATACCCATCTTAAGACAGCTATGGAAATCCCTGGACACTGCTCAGTTTTTATGCCACACTAGATTATGATGTAGCCTGTCACATTGTCACTCTATTTGTTGTTCTCAAAAATGTGTTAAAACCTTTGCTAATTTCTGTAGTTTTCGACCTTAAGTAATGAAGGACTTGTGGCCATATAGGCAAGCCACTCACTGTAAATAACTGACTTCGATTTTCACGAGCGTCAGGATATGATATGTCTTTTATGTTGATGTTTAGAACATTTTAATTGTACCTATTCAGACGAGACCACATGAATGATAAATGGTCTGATTTGCAGTAAAAGTGAACTGGAAAGAAAGCACTCTTATTCGGTGTTAGATTATTAATTCTGTGCAACTTTGCGTGTGGTAAGGAAGGGATAAAGGTGTCTTTTGGAAAGGTGAGCTTGTTCACAGAAGATTTATAACGAGTTGATACAGACAGACGTTAGAAAGTAACCTGTTTCAAACTCTTAAAACCCACCCAACACAGCCTACAGGAATGAAACTCCTGGAGGGAAAAAGGAATGAGATTCTGTGATTTGTTTTAGGTACTGCTGTGTGAGAAAAGGCAGAGAGGGAGGGCTAGGCTAAATGACCAAACAGCTCTGTTCTCTGAGTGTCCCCTCTGAACTGCCCACTGGCCACACACGAGGGTGGTGATCTGTTTTTTCCTATGGGAAAGACACTAAAGACCATAGCAGAGCAGGTCTCCAGAGATTGGCACACCCTGGACTGCCTTTAGAGAATAAACCCACGTTTAGTGCAGGCTGCTCTGTTCTCCCAGTCTCTGTTCTTTTGGCTCTCAAATGTGTGTTTGTGCCCAGTTTTTTTATCGGTTGGACACATTTTGAGTGCAGTTTTATATGTTTGCGCACATGTTGCATGGGGCATCTCTCTCTGTGTTTATATTGACGTGCGACGGAGTGGATGTCCCTGGAGTGTCCCCTCTGTATCTGAGTGGGAGGCAGAGGGGCTGTTACCTTGGGCAGTGCATGAAGAGGCTGTTAAGAGGCTGTGAACAGAAAGTGCTTTGTCTGCTCTGCTGGAGAACCAGGAATATAAGGCAGTGTATCTGTCTTTTTGTCTCTGTTGGTCTCTCTCTCTCTCTCTCTCTCTCTCTCTATTTCTCTTTCTCTTTCTCTCTCTCTCTCTCTGTGGTTATTAGATTAGGGAAGTTCAGACTTTGTGCCATTTTGCTGTGCATGTGAGAGTACCCTTTGCCAAAAGAGTTGACACTAGATCACGCTTCTCTCTGTTTGTATTTTGGCATGGGTACCAAAGAAAGGTACCAGAAAAGAGCTAATTAATCCTGGCTCAGAGTTTCCTCAGAGTGCTGCAAACTTGGTAATAAAGTCCCCCACCAGACACTATCCACCTGTAAAAGCACACTCATATCTATCCAACTAGAACAGATTTAATCTGACTTTGATTACCTGGAATTGTCTTGTATGGAATGCTTGTTGTCACAGTAAGCATGCAGGGAACTACTTCTGTTTTATACTACTTATTCATTTCTGTTGTCAAGTTCAGCACTCATGGCTATTGTATGTTGCGAGTTCATTTGGTGTCACAGTTTTAGCCCATTGTGTTTAGCTTGAAGTTCTCGCCAGGACATGGGCAGGCTTTGGAGGGAGGTGATCTCTCTTGCTTTAGTGAAAGTATTGGGCATTTGGTGGTTGTGTGAGAAGTCCCCCACCCCCGTCCACCCCCCACCTTTGTGCCCTTTTTGCACCACTGTGGGCTCAGAGCAGATGAGTCTCATCTAAACAGGAAATTGAGCTCCAGAATAGAGGGAGTAAGCAGAAGGCCTGACCTCCCCCTTGTTTCCTGATTTGTACTTGCATGCAACTCCCCTCTGTAGTAAATATTCTTTTGCATTCGGTAATGGCAACGCAGGGCTTCTTTTCCCTTTTATCTCCTTAATATTTGTTTTCTCCGTCTAGTTTACAACACCTCTCGTCGGACTGAAACTCATATTTGTTTCACTGGAAAACAGTAACAGGCCACTGAAACCCTTCCCTGTTTTTACTGGGTTATGTCTCAATACACTAAAGTGTCCTTGCCTCTCCGGTTCTCCGTCTCACTGTGCTTTAGTGTGGCATGAGTCCCATTGTGGAGAAAAAAAAGAAATCAGAGAAAAAAAAATTAGGAACCTCAACACTGTGGTTCCATGAACTGTCTTTATGGCCTGTAATGGGCTGCACCACTTTTGCTGCGGAGGTAATGCCATACGTCAATGCTTGATGCTATCTGCTTCCTGCTCAATTAGCTTTCAAATGGAGACAGATGTTTGTTACTGGAGAGAGACCGGGGCAATTAAGTCTGTGCTCTCTGTTTAAATTGCATAAAATTTAAAATAAAACCCCAAACCCTTTATCTTAATCTGGACATTTGGATGTTGTTAGAGATGTCTTATAAGGAATGCCCTGGCTGACTTGGCTGTCTGTGCGTGTATGTACATGAGCCGGACAGTCGGTCAATACAGCTGTCATGTAAAAGGACTGAAAGGAGCGTGTGATGGTTGTTGGCTCTGTCCGGTGGATAAGGCAGTGTTGTGTCTTCTTGCATGTGATGTCTGTCATTGAGTGATTGAGCAAAATGTAGCCGGTCTGCAGACTGAGGAGTGATTATATGCAAAGCTGTCTGTCTGCTCCTCTCTCTTGCACTTTTGGACACTCTCTTGCTGGCTTCTGTGCTCTTTCACTCTCTCTCTCTCTCTCTCTCCCTCTGTCTCTCTTTCTGTATCTCTCTATTTTTCTCTTATCTTACTTTCCTATCATTATGTTGTTCTCCAAATCAGTCTGTATTTTCCCTGGTTAAAATGTTGTGATTTTCCTCGCCCCTGTTGTTCTGAACTTGTCAGAAGAAGCGCTCTGTTTTTCTTCAGTATTGTTTTTTTTGTGTGTGTGTGTGTGTTGAAAGTAGCATGGGGTTGTTATGTCAGATTTATCAGAAGAATTCTGTTTTTCTGACTGTCTGAGTGCCGTGCCAGAGCCTTGCTCCTCAGAGCACTGTCTGACAGCTCCTCTGGGCTGCATGCACACATCCAAACTTTCAGGCTGTCAGATGGTCAGGGTTGCACTGTCCTGAAAGGAGACAGACAGGAGTCAGAAACACTGTATTAAATCCCTCAAGGAGACCCTGTCCTCAGACCCTTAGCTGTGAACACAATGGATTTAGAAATTACTCTGTTTTTTCGCTGGTGGAATTAACGTTAATATCTGAACATTAGCGCGTCTTGCCTTTGCTTGGGCTGGGCAGCTGGGATCATCATTTGTTGATTATCTTTCGTGTTTTAGTACCAAGGCTCCTTATATGAGAGCAGAATGTGGCCTGGCCCATGTGTGACTTAATGCAAGGTTAATAGAGGAGTCTTTTTGAGTGGTGAGACTTATGTGGTATCTAAATACTGGCAGCGTTTAAAGCAGGCACTGTAAAATCAGCTGCTCCAGCATTAGGGCGTGTCCCTTTCTTTTCCTCTATTTCTCGTTACAGAAATAATCATGTGCGGTCGTGCACTTGTACTTCTCGCATGCACATTGGTCACATGGGTTTAACCACACCATAGTAGCATAGAGGATGTGTGGGTTTAAAAAAAAGGCGTGTCCTATTTGCTGCTGTTTCTCGGCCCTCAGCCTAAAGATATGCAGAGCATGTCTGTCTGTTTGTGCATAGCTGGCGTTTCTATGGATGCCACCCCCAGGGTCATGCCGTTAAACTGCTGAAACAGCCCTTTTCCTGTCAGATGCCGAACTGAAACCAGCCACCAGCGATGTATTGAACTCTTTCTTCTCTTTACCCTCCCTTGTTTCCACAGAACTATGTTTTTTGAAGTCAATTTCCAGACCAGGTTGCGAAAGGCATAGAATTTCCGTTCCACTCTTTTGATTTACAGGCCTGTCATAGATTTATGCTGCTTGCTGGTGATGGTGTGTAAAGCCCGTGTGCCAAAGTGGAGCTGTATTCAGTCTGAGGAGGCAGACAGAGCATAAATTAGCTTGGAGAGTGTTGTGGGATCGAAAGACTCGGGGTCAGACTGAGACACACCCTGGCTCAGCCCTCCCAGGAGCCCAAAGATAACACCCTTAAAATAACACTTGTCTAAAGTTTTCTCACACAACATGCCTTGATGTATGTAGACCGGTTGGTTTGTTACAGTGTGTTAAGGTGTGTCTGAAAGGTGTATTAAAAGGCTGGACGTGTTTTGATAAAGTAGTTAAAAATCTCACGAGCCAGCGGATTGAGCCTTACGTCGGTATTTTGCCAGCACAAGCTCTGAGAGAAAGCATGTTATTGATCAGGAATCAATATTGACCTGAGGGAAATCTAGTCGTTAGTAACTCCTGATGAGTCATGATCATCCTCTTTTTTTTTTTTTTGGTTGGCTCTAAATGTTAGTTCCAGTCATCCACAAATAGCAGATGACTCCAGATGAGGTGTATCATGGTTGGGATCAGACTGGGCGGCGAACGGGTTGGGCATCGGGACAAGGCGTGACCAAAGTTCTCCAGCTATGGAACTATTTACGCGGTGAATAAGAGCAAAGTTAGTCACAGGTTCTAAACCTCATTCTCTCACCCTGCACACTGACAATCCCCATCAGTGGTTCCAAAACAGAGTGCCAAAGCCGTTCAGGATTCTGGGAAATGTGGTGTGGGCTGCCGGCATGTGGGTGACAGTGATGGAGAGCATATGTGAATCGTCCTTGTAGCAGGGTGAACGCCTGGGCTCCCCAGAGGACTAATAAAGCAAAACCGACGAGGCGTTGTGTTCAAGCGCTGATCTTTTCCATCTTATCGCTTAGATATGGTCGATGCCAAGTTTAGTGCATTTGCAATTTTTTTAATTTTGATGTATTTCTTTCTTTTTAAATCCTCGTCCCCCCTTTTCAAACTCTCGCTATCACGCTGGTTGGTTGTGTAACTTAAAAAAAAAAAAAAAAAAAGCCAAATTTCAGCACAGCTTTTTTTACACGCACAGGAAGGAGATGAAATCACCCACTGTTGCCTTCTTACTTCCCCTCCCAGTCCAGCTGCAGCGCTGTTTGTGCTGCTCTGTTTACTCTGATAAAGAGTGCCTATTGCAGGCTTGCACAATCAGTCCCTCTCCATCCTTTCCTACAGCTCTACTTTATGTAAAAGAAGTATTCTTCCATTAACTGACTGAAAAGAAGTAGTATATTTTAGTTGTACGCAGGGTGGAGCTCCTTTGTTAGTATACAGTCAAGCTTATCTTTGATCAGATTAGAGCGCTGTCCTGCTGATTCTGTTGAGGGTAACGTTGGGTGAGGTAAGGTGAGGTCAAAAGTGAGACTGCACACAAGTCGCAGTCGTTCTCACAACTGTCTGTGATCATACCCTGTTGACTGAAGCTGTCCTACCCCCCCCACCCCCCTACCACCACCAGGCTGATACTTTGGATGTTTACGACTGTCGCATGCTTTGCTGGACAGGAACACAGTCAGCCCGGCATTGTAATTGTTTTATTTCCCTCTCGTTAAAGGTGCACGTTTTTAATGTAGTCAAACAGGAACAGTCCCAGAGGTGGCTCAGCCAACTGACTCGGCGAACATATTTAAGCTGACCGTGTAGGATGGGAAATAGATTGAGCCTTGTTTTTTTTTCAGTAGAAAGTAGCGCATGAAAGTCCCAGAAACAAAGTGTGCTGCCCCGAGGCTCTTCCTAACTCTGTTAAATAGCTCCCATGGTAACCCAGACTTGGAGCTTTTACCAGAACAAATTTGTTTTGATGTGGAGCTACAGTGAGAAGTAGAGTTCTTCTGAACCTGACTGATGTTAAGTAGGGGACAGTACTGCAGTGAGGAATGAATGGAATCCTCTGTTGGCTCTGACTGAAGGAGCAACCCTCCTTCAGCGCACACTGCTCCTCTTATATCTGTCGCAGGAGGTTCACACAGCATCTGTGCTATTACTCCTCTGTGCTGGAATGCAGTGCATGTGTTATATGAGATTAGGATGTAGATGAAAATATTTTAACATGTTCCTGTTGTGACCAGCTGTGATGTACTCTGGACTTTGTACCTATGTGTTTGTCTGTCTGTGAGTGTATGTGAAATTGGTCGCTCTCAATTGGCAGGTTTCCGTTTCTCTGTGAGCTCAACATTAGCATAGCCCCTTATACAAACTGACATAAGTCCCTCTGAAAATCACACAAAAACGCAATCATGTAAATGCCAATGTGAAGTGTCTTAATAGGGCATTTGAGTGCCGTGAGTCACCAGAGCAGCTTCAGTGCACCTTGGCCTATAGGCTACTGCCTGACTGTTTGGCAGTTTATTTGATGGATCTGGCCTCCTCAGCTGGTGTTACAGGGGATGGGGTTGAAAACGCCATCTCAAAGCATGCCTTTTTGTGTGGTTCTGGAACAGCCTGCCTATGCCCCGGATTGATATTTGCAGTTACCTGACTGAGAGTTGCTTGGATGTCTTACCTTCTTTCTCAAACTAATGAACAGACGCCATGGTCAAGGAGGATTTGCTTTCAGACACGGTCGACCCTCACTGAAGTCTTTTCCTCTGTTCTTTCGAACTCATATCTGGTGTTCGACCCAGTTGCAGCTGTGTCATGCCATTTCCTTAACCTCTGTACTGGTGCCTTCTGCTGCTTAATGAACTGCATGTTAAACAGCAGACCGCCTCAGCATTCGTCGGCTATACCCAGGCTCGCAGTGATGCTGATAACATGTCAAAACCAATCTCTGGAGACAGGACAAAGAGGGGGACATTCAGTGATCCACACACATGGGTTATTATGTTATTAGTCCTGTATTATCCACTGTAATTGATTTTGTTGGTGTGTGTACCAGCTACCTAAAGGGATTAAAAGACTGGCAATGAAAACTGTTGCTTTGTGATTAAATTAAGATGGACTTTGTTTGCTGTATGACGGGCGCGTAATTAAATTATAGCGCTGCACTCTAAGGTAAACTGATGCTTCTTTTGCCCCTTGCATAATGTTCTTTTTCCTCCTTTGTTAACCTCTCCTCAGACCGTGGATATCCATAAGGAGAAGGTTGCTCGGCGAGAGATTGGCATTTTGACCACGAACAAGAACACGTCAAGGACCCACAAGATCATTGCCCCCGCCAACATGGAGCGCCCGGTGCGATACATCAGGAAACCCATCGATTACACGGTGCTGGATGATGTTGGCCATGGAGTCAAGGTAAGAAACCCAGTTCATTTCTGTGTGACTCACCCTCTTTATCTCTCGGTTTCGTCCCCCCCTCTGGGCAGCCTTCTGCTTTTGTCTTCATTTCCCTGTTCTCCAATTTGTCTATGTCCTTTTCATCTAGTCTTCTTTGCCCTCTATGTCTGTTTCTTTGTTCAATCCCTCTTTCCCTTCCCAGACACCTCGCATAGCGATTTCTCCTATGTCCCTCCCTGAATGTCCTTCACCTTTGTGAGTCATCACGCTCAGTTAGAGGAAAATCTTCAACAGGATATTTCAGGGGGAAAAAAAAGTCTGTTCTACTATTTTTAGAGCACTTTACTCAGTCTGTGAAAAAATGTAGAGTAATTGATTGGACTTTTAAAAAGCATTTGTGCTTTCAAAGTCCTTTCTAATTCCCATCTTGAATTTCGTTGAAACTGAACTGGCCCACAATTATTTTAACAGTTCAGTACACATCCCCACCTTTCATTCATCTGGACGTTAGCTGTATATCAAAAGAGTTTTCTACTTTAAAGACTGAAATGAGCTCTCTGCAAAATTAAAATTGTATTCTTTAGACATATTCTCAGGACAAACACTTTGGCGGGCAGGTTTGATCTGATGCATGGAGAAAGAGCTCTTGGTACAGCCAAGCTTATTTTGAGATCTTCATTTCTCCATGTCTCCCATTGTCCAGTCCATCCGGCCGTAGTGTGAATGCCAGTGTATGGTTGAAAGTTGTACAGCTAGGATTGTCAGCTGTCCTTAACGCTGTACCTTTGCTTTGGGAACAGCCTGTTTCAGGAGGCGTTCTGTTTAAATAGGCTGTTTTGACGAGCACACAAAATAGATGTGTATAGTGTTTCACTTTAAGGGTTTTTTTTTTTTTTTTGAAGTCTTTGTTTCAGTGAAAAGCTCCCCCCCTCTGTCTTTAATCTGGATGGATTTTGAGATTTG
Source organism: Chanos chanos (assembly GCF_902362185.1). Classification (NCBI taxonomy): domain Eukaryota; kingdom Metazoa; phylum Chordata; class Actinopteri; order Gonorynchiformes; family Chanidae; genus Chanos; species Chanos chanos. The sequence goes on along the minus strand of NC_044497.1, from coordinate 13,110,177 downwards.
TCATTGGTGTGAATGGGGATTAGGATTGAGATGATGCCTACATGTGGACAGCTCTCTGTCTGGAAGGCTGGCACAGGCATATACCCTCAGGACTTTTCCCTAGCTGTTCTCTGATGTATCTCTAATTCCAGCCAAGAGCTGATCAATTCTTTACACACAATACTGTAGCTTGATTCTCCTACTACAGGACATCAGGGCCTGAAAGACTCAGGTTTTTTTATGTTAAATAAATCCAACTATACTATTGAGTAAGTTCATTCAAGATTTATTTCTTATTCCTTTGACACAAATGTAAATGAATAAATGAATTCTGAAAATACTCTTAGAGTGTATTTATAGAAAGACCCTTATATACTACAATACAAAAAAAATTCTTACTCGTATTTTTCTATTTTTTTTATACGCACGCACGCAAGAGCGCACTCTGTCTGTGGACTTTTAAAGCATTCCTCTGTATTGTTTCAAAATGTGTACCTTTTAAAGGTCAGACCTAATTCATGCATTTGAAAGGTAGCTTAACTGAAGAGACTACTGTTGCGAAATATCCTGGCCATGTAATTCTCCACAGCACTCATCAGGCAACATGACATGACACAATAAAACCCACTTTTCATCTCTACAGTAAGACTCCAATTTTAACCAAACCGTTGGCATTCCATTGATTATTACAAGAACCTGTGTCAGCTGGAGTCGTTTGACTGAGGGATTAAGCGGTCCTCCTTCATGTTTACCAACGTTACGTTTTCTGTATTGCTGGAAAAGATGAGCTTTATTTTCAGTCAGCTGACACTTAATCTAGTCAGCAGGTTCAGGAGTGCCGAGCAGTGTTCAGAATGTTGGTTTTGAAGGCTTTTATATATTTATTTATTTTTTGCTTCCAGTTCAGCTCCCTCTGTTCTGTACTTCTCTCTTTCATTTTCTCCATGTGTTTGCTATAGCTTAACTACAGCAGTGCCAATATCTGCCCTCTATGTTGTTCCTCTAGACTGAGTAGTAATTAACACTCATCATGACCAAAGCTTATCGTCTTCCCTTTTCTCTGGTTGTCTCTACTGAAGTTATACTAGTCCCTTTTTCGGACAGCACTATGCACTACTGCACTGTGATCAGATGTTTAAAGCATTGTTGTTTTCTGGCTACGAGTCAGTCTGTTCTGAAGATTTCACAAAAATCAGTATCAGTGTCCCACCTTAGGCGTTCGGTCAGTCCTTAGCCAGCGCTGTGTGACATGACTTGAATAGGGTCAGTCGCAGCTGGTTCTCTCCTTCCTGTTTACAGTTAATATTTATGTCACAGGAGTAAGGCACGTATGAAAGGATTGTTGTTGAGTTCTATGTTGTGATCATTTCTGCTACAAATGTGATGAATATCATTATTATTTTTTCTAAACTACGCTGTGTGCAAATGATTATTTTTTCCTTTCATCTTTTACTTGCATACATACCCCACAGGGGATGATGCATAATTGACAAGGCATTTGACTTTCCTCTTGCAGTAGTGCAGAACAGTCACTGTACTAATTCCCTCTGTCTGCTTTCATTGGCGTTGTCCTGTTCCCTCCAGTATGGGTTTTGTCCATATTGCACATTTTAGCTAGGCTTGGAACAAAACAAGTCATGGCCTTTTAAGAAGCAAAGGTAACCACATAACCCGTGAAGCTGCAGTGAACTGGTTGTAATTCCCGTGTGAACAAAAACCAGGATCTCTCCGCTGGATTCTTCTCCTTTTGCAAAATGCTCTCAAAAAATGTTTGCATTTTTGGAGTGATTCTTTTAATCTGTACCTAGGGCTCTTAACTACACAAACTTAGTGATTTTTGACATGTCTGTTTTCTCTCTCTCTCTTTCCTCTCTCTTTTCCTCTTTATGCTCACATTAGTGGCTAAAAGCCAAGGTAAGTCATATTTGTCACGTGACCCATTTTGCCATAGTATAATATTGATCAGCTGCTTCGACCTCTCCCCAACCTTTAATTTTTATAGATTGTTCTCCCCTCATAACCGCTTATTCCTGTTTTAGACATAGCTCCAGCCATGTAGTTCATTACTCACATTATTTATTTCTTTAAGGTTTTTAACAGCTTCCCAAATAGTTGAGGGATCCTTTGAGCTTTAGGGGTATCCCAGATAAATTAGCCTAGTGCACTTTTGAATATTCTGTTTGTTCTTTGTTTTACTTCTGTATATATAACATATTAGTTATATTATAGCACCAGTCAAAAGTTTGGACCCACATACTCACTCATTCAAGGGTTTTTATTTATTTTTGCTATTTTCTACATTGTGCTTTGTTTGTACGTGTTTGCTTACTACATAATTTCGTATGTGTTATTTCATAGTTTTGATGCCCCCAGCATTGTTCTACAGTGTAGAAAATAGAGAAAAACCACTGAATTAGAAGGTGTGTCCAAACTTGTGACTGGTACTGTATATATACAGAGCCTCAACAGTCATGAAAAATTCAGTGATTTCCATGTTAATACAGTATTCTGTTTTACTCCTTTGTCAGTAGTTTCTTATTCGTCTATGATACACTTTTGATGTAAACCACCGTCACAGTCTGGTGCTAGCCACTCTGTCATGTCTTTTGATTTGACATTGAATTCACCCAATCTGGATTTCACAAATTAGACTTGACAAAATCCGCTGTGCCCTTTTATGCATCTGTTCTCAATATGGTCAAGCCTGACCCTTTTATAATGTTAAAATAAAAATAAATAAATAATTAAATAATACAGACTACATGTCTCTGAAAAAACTATAAATAATACAGACGACATGTCTCTAATCAAAGTTTTATTTTTCAAATGATTGTTGACTATCTGGGATACCCCCTTGAGTCCTGCCAGCTCCATCAGTCAGTCTTATGATACTTTTTTTTTTTTTTTTTTTTTTTATTGATCAGACTTTGAGGTACTTGTGTGTTCATTTTGCATCATTTTTTTTTATCCCAACAGCAACATGGGAACAATCAACCAATCAGAGGAGGAACACTATCAAGGACCAATCCGCCGACGCAGAAACCGCCCAGCCCTCCTATGGCAGGCCGTGGCACTCTTGGGTAATCTTTCATCCAAAAAGCCTCAAAAACACGCTGGTATATTTTCAGAGAAATTAGTCTGGGCTTTTGAAGAAAGAATATTTAAACATTTTGACAAGTCACCGTGTGATACTAACTGTACTCAGGAGCTCTGACGCTTTCCTTACCCAAATGGATTCTACAAGCAAGAGTGAGCCGAGAATGAGCCGAAAATGATTTACTATAATGATGCAGAATAAATCAGTGACTGTAATGATTCACAGAGCATATTTATCATTCTATGTATGTCGACGGAGTGAAAGGTTAACTGAATTATCAAAACTGGAAGAATAGAACAAGAATGCTATTTTCATTTGCTTGCTAAAGATAATAATTGTACGCAATGAGATTATTCTGTCAGGCAATTCAGGTCATGCCAAACGGTGAGGTTTTGCCAAGACAGCAAACGGTCAAGGTTATGTCTTAAGTCCCTGTGAGGGTGGAGAGGGGCACACATCCTTTTATCAACAGTGACCTTCATCATTAGAGTCCAAGTAAAAGAACGCAAACAGGAGCAGTGCCAGGGTGTCAGGGGGGAGTGTTAATTGTATCCTTTTTTTTTTCCCCCTTAAGGACCGCTAGTTCAAGGTTAACATTTCTGCTGATCCATAATGGTTCTTGGGAGGGGGCACTTTGCACACATACAAACAGAAACTTCTATCTGTTTGGCTTAATCTGCCTGTGCTGCTTAATGTCTCACACACCACATTAGCAGTGCGAGACATTAATCAGACAGTAATTCTGCTCTTTAGACCTTTCAGTTAAGGTTTTTAACATAAACTGCTACTCTTATATCCAGTGGATGAAAGGTGCACAATGAGTCTGTCTGATTTCTTGATCTCTTTTTCTTTCTCTCTCTCTCTTTTTTTTTCCACTCACACTCTCTCTCTCTTACTGTCTTGCTCTCTCTCACACTCTCTCTCTCTTGATTTCTTACTCACCCCTCTCAGACGCAACACTCCATACAAAACCCTTGAGCCTGTTAAACCTCCCACGGTGCCCAACGACTACATGACCAGCCCTGCTCGACTGGGCAGTCAACATAGTCCTGGTCGTACTGCCTCTCTTAACCAGAGACCGAGGACGCACAGGTGAGACACGGGCACTCATAGAGCACGCTACTCAGACCCCTGTGCTTTCCTAAAAATCCCCCCCCGCTGTCATTGAGTTTAATACATCAAAAAGAAAAGTCCACTTGTGGGGGTTGTATAGGTAGCTGCCAAAATAAGGTAAACTCTTACATAAATTGTTTAAACAGGACATTAAGCCACCATGATCTGCCGGAATAGCTTAAGTTCACTTTTGGCAGAGGTTTCTGCAAGTGTCTGCATCTCTGTTGGTGTGTCTTCTAGGAGAAATTCCATCATTTGGTTGTTTGTTCTGTCTTAGGCGTAACTAAATAATTTCCCGAAGGTTTTTAGCTAGGTAGAAGAGCTGATGACTGAGATGTCCGTGGCTTATAATTTGCACCGTTTTCATACTCATCAACCACTCGGTGACTACTCAGATTCTGTGTGTGGGAGCATTGTCATCATGGAAAAGAGGAGTCCCATCAGGATAAAAATGATTCACCACGAGTCCAATTTTCCTCTGTCTTTATTCATATTTACATTGATATGTTGTGGAATGGATTCTAAATCATTCCAGGAAAATGCAACCCACAGCCTCACCGAGCCACCAGAACCATTCACCATAGGAAATGAGGCCTTTGGGCTGTTGTTTTTTTTGGCAAACACCACACACGCACGCATCAGTCTGTTGACAACTCCGTGAAGGATGAGTCATCTGACCATATGACTGATTTCCATTTCTCAGTAGACCACGTCGCACCACTTTATTTACAGAGTGCTTTTTTAGATATAATAAGGGGTTTATACACTGCAGCTCTCACACAGCACCCCCTCTGTGAAGGCTGCTCTCAGTGAATCTGCCTGCTTATGCCCCTAGCTAAAACACTGGATCAGCAGGCCCGCCCAGCGTTTTTGTATGTGACGCTAGACGTGGTCCCATGATAAGTTCTTGATTATCCCAGGAAGCACACCTGGGTGGAAACACCTGAGTTCAGTCGAATTCAGTATCCCTCATGAACTCAAACGATTCCTTTATTCTTTTTCGGTTGCCTTTGTGTATATCCCCATGTGTGAGATCCATATCTCTTGCACACATCCCTAATGTCTGCTTAGATCATCACTCCTTTGAGCAGCAGTCAGCTTCCCCTCCCCTTCCACACACAAATCTGAGAAGACCTAGGGGTATACAGACCAGAGCAGGCTGTTTCTTTGTGAAAAGAGTGCTTTATTTTTTTTTTAAAAGCATGTGATGTAACCTCTCTGAAAACTCACACAGTCCGAATGCCCCACTAGTACATTAGATGTTAGTAAGACAACTTGAGCTGCTTTCATGGGAGAGATATGACTGATTGAAATTGCCTCATTAGCTAAAAAGGCTTTAATGCTGACTGTGACAGCCATAAATATTACATTGCAAATTTTTTTTTTTTCTTTGCTTTTCTGATGTTGGTGCTGCCTCTGGCCTGGCTTGCCTTCCGATGATTGGCAGGTGTTCACTCAGGAGGTGCCTATGCCTATTTCTGACCAGTCATAGTGTATACTGCTACCATGGAAAAACCTCAGATAGCACAGTGCCAGCTTCAGATGTATTAATGTATGCATATGCTTCAGTTCTCTCAACATTGACATTTGTCCTTGTCGGTGGGAAAAAAAGAGACACAATTTCAGATGATGTTTTTCAATAAACTGAATGACCATGAATCAGGGATGAAGTTATTGTAGTTTAGGGAATGTTCATTCCTTGGTATCAGTATAAGCTTAGTAAACAGTGTACCTGTGCTGTTGTATGTCATCAGTGAGAAGTGTTCTCCTTCATGTCCTTATGTACCATCATCTGCTCTCACATTACTTTTTGATTAGAGTGCTGTCATCTGATTCTGCTAATTCAGCTCATTTGTCCCTGTCCTCTCCATATCAGCTGATTCAATAATAGTTTTCTGCAGCCCGACACAAGTCCACAGTGATTTTGGAGAATGTCAATTTTCTCCTGTCTTCATTTGTCATGGGCACAGGGAATTTTAGTGCTTCAGTATAATCGGTAATTGAATCTCTGGTAAAATCTTTAAAAGAGAAACAAGAGGTTAAGTAGTAGTATTCTTCTCAGAAAACACCTCATGTTACAGTGTGGGATGGGAAAAGCCACTTATTTATTCATTTAAAGTCAAAAAGCAACAGAGAGTTTTGACATTTATACAAAGCGGTAGAGGCTTTTTGTCAGAGCTCATGCACCGGGAATGTGTGTGTCTAGCATGCTCAGAGCGCAGTGTGACCCCCTGCTGTGGGGAGGCTATGATGCTTTATATGCTAGAATGGCAGTGATGAGGAACAGCCGACAGATAAGGGAAAGAGGATCAGGGGGGTGCTAAACCCTTGCCCACGCTTAAGCAGTCGGAGCTGAGTTATGGTGCAGAGTTGTCACTGTCTGCCTCAAGGGAGGTATGTTTACTCTAGGCTGGCCTAAAAAATGATCTATACGTGTGAGCGTTGATATGGAGATGAATTATGCAGTTGTGTATGATGTCATGTGATGGAATGTGTATGTAGGTCGCTGTGCTAGACCGTGACTTTTGACTATAGTCTGCAGGTTACAGCCTTGGCAAGTTTCCAAAGAATGGATGAATGATTGATATTAAACATCCTCTCTCTCTCTCTCTCTCTCTCTCTCTCTCTCCCTCTCTCTCTCTCTCTCTCGCTCTCGCTCTCGCTCTTTCTCTTTCTCTTTCTCTGTCTCTCTGTAGTGGCAGCAGTGGGGGTAGTGGCAGTCGAGAGAACAGTGGCAGCAGCAGTATTGGCATTCCCATTGCCGTGCCTACACCCTCAATCCCCAATTCTGGCCCAGGTGAGCCTCATTGTCCTTTCTTCTCAGTGTCTTCCCTCTCCTTTCATTTACAGAGGCGTTTTTCTTTTTCATTTCTTATAAGAATGACTGAATTAAAAAGAACAAATGATCTTTCTCCATTCATGCAGCTTTAATAATGTAATGTTTGACCCTTACATTGGGATTGTCAGACGTGTCTCTGATCATATGCTGTGCTATATGTGGCCAGATCAGCTCATATGTTATACATAGCCGTATGGAGTTCATCCCCTCAAAGAGAACATCACTGAGAGTGAGCAGAGATTAGACCAACTCTTTCCATGCAGAGCATTAGCTTGGAAGAGCCCTCAGCTGATCTCTTTCTCTCTCATTCAGTCACACATTGCACCATGTGGTAGTAAAATTGTCAATCCGGCAGTGGACCAAATAGACAAAATAGGAGCAGGTGAAAATTTGGGAGCATGCTTTGGGGTGAGAACAAAGCAAATGTTTACCAGACGCAGATTATTGAGCTTGTGTGTTTTAACCCCTTTCTCTGTCTCTCTGCACTGAGACTGTCAATCAGCCAATCTCAGACCACCCAGGAGCCAGAGCCCAAATTGTTGTATGTGGCGCCAGTCGCCTCTTTTAAAGTAACACAGTTTTATGATATACATTACATGTGTGTATGCATTTACATCACATGATATACAATGCATGCCCTACTTTTGCAGTCTGGCGCAGATTAAGACTAATTTGGGCCATTGCTCAGTGCAGTGAAGAACAGAGACACACACTGGCTGGTGAAAAAGGTAGTTTAAAGTAAGTGACTTTCAGGAGAGAAAAATGTAAAAAAAAAAAAAAGGACAGAGAGAGATGTCTTTCTGCATGTGCGGAGAGATAGCTTACGCTCTCCTGAGCTGCAAACCACAGACTAAAAGAAGACTACAACACAAATAATCTCCTACATCATGTTCGGTCACCATGGCAACATGGTTAACTAGCAGATGCATCTGCCTGTTTGTGTGTGCATTTCTGCAGGAAGTATTTTGCTTGTTTATAAGTATGTATCAACTATTTGAAGTATGTATCAGCTTAGTTTTTATGCTTGTGTGTGTTGGAAGTGTCTACTTGAGATGAGGTTCATTCTGTGTCAAACCAAGTTCCAAGCTAATGCAATAAATGTTCTTTGCCTTCAGCAGGACCTGATTTCTGAGCATTGAGAAACAACCATTCATAACACTTTGTTTTAAGGTGACAGTTGTGGGTACAGGTCTGCGTGCGCCTGTGTTTGTGTGTTCATCGGAAAAATTGTGTGTAACGTTTGTTCTCTAACGTGGGGGTTCTGACCCGCTCTTTCAGTCCCGCCCATGTCCGCTCCTCCCCCGGGAGCTCCACCACCTCCCCCACCCCCTCCTCCTCCTCCTCCTCCACCCCCGCTCCCGGGACAGGGCCCTCCTATGCCTGCGACAACTATAGGTGAGCCACCCCATCCACCACCTCCACCTGCACGTGGACCTCTGCGGGCGATCATCCTCCGCTCTGGCTTTGCCTGTCTGCCTGTCCATCTATGTGTGTGTGTGTGTGTGTGTGTGTGTGTGTGTGTGTGTGTGGTTGGGGGGGGGGGGGGGTATTCAGTGGATGTGTGAATCATGACTTGCTGAGGAAGACAAGACGATTGGGGTGCTGGTGGTGGTTCCTAATCTGCTTTCACATATCCAAATTTTTATCCTCGTGACAAGAAGAAGTCTCTAAACAGCCCCTCAGTACAAATCTCTGTGGATGATCTAAAACAGGTTAAGGAGAAAGATGAGTTTAGAGAATGCTGTTATGTCTAGAGTTTAACTACAGGGTAATGTTTTAGAGCTTAAGTAGTCTTTATTCAAAAAAAAAAAAAAAAGGCTGAGGAGGCTTCTTCTAAACAGTTGCTTTGAAAGAATGCCAGTCAGTCCAACACGCAGGTCAGGTGTCGTGCGTTTGGCCTGCTTCATGACTGTACTGATTTTTTTCGATTCTGTCCATATAAGATCAACCCATGTGTGTCTCACATGTCAATCATAATAGGGTTCTATCATTGTGGCGGGCAGCAGCATGGTATTGTGGGATTACAGGTTTAACAGCCCATCATTCTGAATGGCGTGTATGTGTGTGTGTGTGTGTGTGTGTGTGTGTGTATGTGTATGTGTATGTGTATGTGTATGTGTATGTGTATGTGTGTGTGTGTGTGTGTGTGTGTGTGTGTGTGTGTGTGTGTGTGTGTGTGTGTGTGTGTGTGTGTTATCTGTGTCTAATGGAAGGTGACAGTTCTGAGGGCAATTGTTTTCAGGTAGATGCAAAAAATGTTTTGTGTGTATTTTTTTTTTTTTTTTTTGTCTTGTTTCACTGAGGGTTTTTTTTTTTTTTGGTTCCTTTCATTCCACTCAATTCTATCTATGGAGGAGAAGATATTACTGCTTGCGTTATAAATACAGACTGTAGTGGAGTCAGTGAACACATGCATACACATTTTTAGATGCTCAAAGGCTGTGCAGCACAATCACAAAGTGAAATTGATATTTCTCTGAGGCGAAGAAAAACACAACCAGCAGGGACGGGAAAAGATTGCGCTTCAGGCTTTATTTTGAGTTTCGCTCGCAGTATTGCTGAACTAGAAATACCAGGCTCATCCTTCAAAAGCTGACTTATCTCCACAAGGTATTTGCATCTCAAATCGTTTCCCATGGCTGTCGGTGAATGAGTGTTGTAGCCACAGCGTAAACAAAATCGCGTTGGAAAGGCCGGGGACGAGGTGCTCTGCCCTGTCTCAACTTACCTTCGTGCCTAGCCACCGTTCCGACATCCTGTTTCAAGGGGCTGTGTTCATTTTCACAATGACTTATGACTCGCTGGTGTCCTGCACACACCCTTGTAATTTTGGGCTTTGGGTACTGGCTGGGCCCGCAAAGGAACCGTTAAAGATGCAGCAAATAAAACAAAGCTAGCCCTCTGTTGTCTGTACTGTCTATAATTTTGATCACTGGGATAACACTAAGCTCTTCTATCTTTGTATCTTCTGTCTCTAACTAGGTGGATGGGTTTCTGGGTAAAAGCACATGAGAGATATATGTTATTCATACTTATTGGTCATCTTTCAGAATCCGGGGGATTAGGACTGAATTAAAGAGAACTCTCTGAACTCCTTATTTCATTGTGGTATTTGTGTAATATGATGCCATCTTTACAGCATTTATTCAGATTGGAGGCGCTTTCCTGCATTTTCATTGGTTGTGGTGTTTTTCAGGTGTCCTTTCTCCTTCACCTCTCATTATTCTCTTGACTGTCCACAGTTTTTCTGCTTGGTTCTAATACTTATATCTTTTTTTATTTTTTGTCTTAATTGAGTGCTTTTGATGCTAAATAAACTTTGGGATTCGTTGTGGTCTTTTCTGTATCAGACCGAAATTTACCGGTGTTCTCTGGGTTCCTTTCTTCTCTGCTCTCTCGCTTTCTCTCTTTCTTCCGGTGCTAGCGGCAGTAGCTCCAGGGCCTGGACTTGGGCCGATCCCCATGTCCCAGTTTGGCACAATATCTCGGCAGATCTCCCGGCACAACTCTACCACTTCCTCTGTCTCTACGGTTTCGGCCACGGGCACGTATCGCAGGGCGCCCTCCGTCACATCCCAGTTCTCTCTGCAGCAGCCTCACATTAATGGAGGCACACCCGCATTCTCCCAAAACTCAAGTAAGAGGTCTTCTGTACACATAAACACTGAACACAGTGTATCACACTTTTTCTGTTATTACTGTCAGTGTATTGCACTCTCCCTGATACCAGCCAACCACCTCTTATATGATTTCAAGTAGTTTCGCCCCATAAACTGAATTGGGAAAGAATTCAAATAATAATCAACTCAGTCACTCTGAACTAAAGCAACCCAGTTTTACATTCTGTGACTCAAAGGTTGCAGGATCAAACCTGCAGTCTTCTGCATTTGAAGGGCAAGGGTTTTTTCATTGAAGTAATATTGAATCACTGCTCCCTGAAAGTGCTGTTAAAGGCTGTTCTATTCTCTGGGGTGCTTCTCTTTGCTGTCTCTAAACATTGATGTAGTATGTCCTTGGGTTCCTTTCCAGAGACAAAACATGCAGTCAATATCAGCTGCGGATAAAGTAGAACTGTAGCCGACATCCACCGTCTACAGATGAGTTGGTTGTAATTATCGCAAAGAGTTTCTCTTAGGAATGTTTAAGTGTCAGCCTTGACATGTTCAGTAGGTGATTAACACAAAGTGTAACAGCCAGCCATGGTAAGATTCAAGCATCTGCCGATTTAAGCACATTGTTATTTTTAGGCATGTCCTGTCTGCGTTGGCATATTAGTCTACGGGGAGCAGCCTGCGTCTGGTTGCTGGCTCAAATCTCTTCTGTTTTGCAGGTGTGCCGGACTCCGTAATGTCATTAAGTCCCTCAAAATCCGGAGATAGATTTTATGATTAGTGAAGTACAAATGGAGCCGGCGGACAGCCACCTGTTTTCTTTTTTGAACCGAGATTTGCCGTCATTTCCAGAGCATTAGCGCCGCGAGCCTTTCGCATTAAATCAAACTGTCAGATGCTAATGGGCATTACAGTGAAGAGTGCCTATGTTTGTCATCCGCATGTTCGGTGCCGTCACTAACCAAACAAGATGGGATGAGGGATGGCAGGATCGCAGTAATGAGTCGCAGCCCAGCCCCACGGCCCTCGTCTTTCACGAAGTGCGGAGACACATAAAGCTCAATCTAATTAACTCTGTCAGAGGTCCCCCTTGACTTTCTCTGCTCTCGCTAGCTCGGGATCATTTGGAGGCTCAAAATATGTGAAGTTATGGAGCATTATTTTGGCGTCACAGTGCTGTGATTAAAGATAAATTGAGGCTTTTGATGGGCAAGATTATGTCGGGGAAGCCACTTCCTTGCTAAACGCGACTTGCCTCAGAGATGCATATGTACACTAATAGAGATTTGCTACAGTCTGCATTTTTCTAATATACTTAACTTAGTTACTGGAGTCACACCAGCGTAAATAATGACTGAATAACATGCCTGTCTTTGGATGATGTAACAATCAGTTTAATGTATTCGTTGACCATAAATGGAACAGCTAACATAGAGCTGGAAGAGGCAGATGCCAGATGACAGAAAACCCTTCTTTAGAGGCTAGAATTGCCCATGTTACACGTCACCTATTAAAATAGAATCTTTTTTACCATTTATGATTTTTATGATAGATTGACTTGTACACCAGGTTGTATTCATAGCATGTTTCAGTTAAGGATTTTAGGGTTCTCCTTGTTTAGTTTAATACAAATCAGAGCTCTAATTTTTCAAATCCCGATTGTATTTTGGATCAGTGGAGCACCAGCACTGGACTAGTTTTAAACTCTCCCCTGAATCTCAGTCTCCTTTGAGAAGTCTGGAATAATCTGCCCCTGACCGAAACTTTCAATAAGCACATGTGTCAGATTTGTAATCTCATGCCGAGATTCCACACTTTACTCCGTGTGTGTGTGCTGCCTTGAATGTGGGCATACTACTGGCATAGGGTTCACTCTTTCCGTGACTTGACTTCATTTGGGGTGTCTTCTGCTCTGTTAATGATATATCTGCTTCTGTCTGTTTTTTTTCCCTCTCTTCCTCACTCTCCCTCTTTCTCTCTCTCTCTCTCTCTCTTTTTTTTTTCTTTAATTTCTGTGCCTCTGTGTGGCGACATCCAGTGTCTATCGCTCCCCCTCCTCCCCCTATGCCTCAGCTCACCCCACAGATCCCACTCATGGGCTTTGTGGCCAGGGTTCAGGAGAACAGTAAGTGCAGACACCCTGAGCACTGTGTCTGACTCTAGGACGTGTCTGTCATTTATGTCCTGCATGCCGCACTGTTTCTTTTATGCCCCACCTGCCCCCCCCCCCCCCCCCCCCCCCCCCCTCGTTTTTTGTTCTGTGTGTTTCAGTCTATGCGTCATGCCATACGAGTAGCCTTCAAACACCCATCTCATTATCTTACATCAGTAGTTGCAGCATCTTTGGATGAATACCTATTGCCAATGCTTGTCAATACTTTCAAGATGCATAGGGAGAGGAGGAAAAGTTTGGCGTAATCACGCTTGATGAGAAAGAATGCCAAACTGTGTCTTATATTTACACAAGTGTGAAAGCGTTTATGTAACCTTGAAAGAGGCTTACTCCTCTAAAGAGATTTTTGTTATTATTTACAAGCAGATCTGAAAGACTCTTATTGTTTCTCTAAAGCTCAAACACATGTGAGTTCAGTAAAGTATCTCAGCTAAAACATGCAGCACAATGTTCATTGGCAATATGGCATGTGTAATAGATTTTATTATGCATCAAAATGCATCGGCCCCTCCATGAGCCCACTGTGTAGCATTTGAAAATTAATTAATATTCATTTATTCCAGCCAAGTCTCAGGTCAGGCTCTCTGTATACTAATGCTATGGAAACAGCTCTGTCCACATGTTTAGACAGCCACCTGCTGTTAGTTCTGGGCACATGCTGGTTCTTGTGTGGTTAATACAGAGACGGCCTTGAAGATAATAGGGGACAACCTCCTAGTACTTGCTGTAAGGTTTAATATTGACAGGGATTTGAATTTAAGACATTCTTAATATGACAGAGAGAATTCCATGTGGAGAATGTACGGTGAGGTTTGTATGCTGCCCTGTTTCTACTGCCCTCTACTGACACCTTGTGATATCACAAGTAAAGTTCAGTGTAGGAGGAAGGGCAGTCCTACTTGTAGGAGATGAGGGCTGGTCAGGATGATGAGAGAAGTTCAGTCCAACACAACCGAATATTCTCATTCATCTTTTAGAGAATGATCTAAACGATGCTACTGCGGGAGACACGTAGATATGCTTACGGAACAGGAAACATACTTACTGATTAATTCCCGGTTGGATGTGTGTGGGGTAATGCACCATGCATATTGTTGTCGAAGAACATTAAGGAACCTGAAACACAGTGGGGGAACCGTTTATGCATGTTCAGCAGACTCGAGTGAAAATGTGAGTGACGTATTTGAATGACGGGGTCCTGTCCTAATACTCTCAGAGAATACTTTTGGTGCTTTTCTACTGAAGTCACTAAAATTCTCACAGGGCTGAATGTGTTGTAGCAATACCAAAGCAGCATCACGTCGTCTCATGGAGAGACTTTGTCATGACTCTTCTCATACTGTAAAGTAAGAGTAGCGGCGAACAGAGCAAGGTCAAAAGGTGCACTGACCGGTACTAGCACAGGACCATATATTCAAATACTGCAAATCCATTTTCCTCCCAGGTCTGTCACTCACTGTCTTGCATGGGATGGTAAATCCACTGACCAGTCTGCTGTAACACTTGCATGGCTGTCGTATAGATTGGCTGGTTAGCATGTGCAGTGAGTGTTTCGCAGCAAATCTTCGATAAACAGATTTCATGCTTTGCTCTCCATTCCTTTTGGTGGTGTTGCAGTTGCAGACACCCCAACTCCCCCACCTCCACCACCCCCCGATGACATGCCCATGTTTGATGACTCTCCACCTCCACCACCTCCTCCGCCGGTGGACTACGAGGATGAGGAGGCAGCCGTAGTCCACTACAACGACCCATATGCAGACGGGGACCCCGAGTGGGCCCCCAAATCTTACATTGAAAAAGGTAATCACTAAAGAAAAAAAAAAAAGTCAAATTTGAGTTTTCTGAGAAAGACACACTAAACTTTGCAGTAAGTATTCTGGAACGCGAGGTGCTGCTCTTATAGATCCTTCTGTTTCCTCCTCAGTGGTGGCTATCTACGACTATACAAAAGACAAAGACGATGAGCTGACCTTTATGGAGGGAGCGATCATCTACATCATAAAGAAGAATGACGATGGCTGGTTTGAGGGAGTGTGCAATGGGGTTACAGGATTGTTCCCTGGCAACTACGTGGAGTCTATCATGCACTATGCTGACTGAAGGGACCTTGTTTATATTCAGTCACATCTCAACAAATCATACAAAACAAAACAAAAAAAAAATCTGAATTTGACCCTACACAGTATAGATAAGCGCATAAGGATATGACAGAATCTTTCCTACAAATCACAAATTAATAGAAAAAAAAGGATTTATTTACTTTATTTTGTTGTAAAGGGTGACTGGGGTGAAGATGAGGACTAATTCATTAATTATAAGGCTGAAAATGTGCTCACTGGTTAGTGGGTCTGGTGACGGACCCATCTGAGGACTTTACTGTACATAGTGTGAGCAGTAAGCCTGTTGGGTGTCTGTAGTGTTAATGCAATGAATGTTGATCACAGTATCTTGAGCAGTCAGGACCACATATGAACAGGTAAATGATTGTCTTCTCATAAATCACAGGCCCATCTCAAGTTCTAATACTCTCATCCTCTTCAAGACTC
The DNA here is from genome assembly GCF_902362185.1 of Chanos chanos. Classification (NCBI taxonomy): domain Eukaryota; kingdom Metazoa; phylum Chordata; class Actinopteri; order Gonorynchiformes; family Chanidae; genus Chanos; species Chanos chanos. The sequence goes on along the minus strand of NC_044497.1, from coordinate 13,094,816 downwards.
TCCACACACACACACACACACACACACACTGCAAGGCTGATGCATTCCGAATGCTGAATGGAAATTTAATGTTGCTCATCTTAAAAAAAAACAAAAAAAAAAACAACAGATTATTTTTGTTAAACACCAGGACATCCTGAAATGTACCTAAATCTTGACGTAAAGCATGCACACAAAATTTAAGAAGATATGTAATGTAACCTCTATGTTTAATTCAAATTTGCTTCCATTATGTTATAATATTTACAGTGAGCGCTCTGTTTTTTGGGTTTTTTTTAAATCATGGACTCAAAATCATTTGTGACGGTCTTATTTTCTTGATGGTGTAATTTGTATTTAAACATTTTGATATAATTTTTAACATACAGTCAGGTTAGTTTATGTAAAGTTGAGGTAATTCTTTAATACATTTCCACAAACGCTGGACTGCAGTTCACCAACCATTTTTTTTTTTCCAATTAGTCTTTTTTTGTTCCTTTGGTCACAAGCCACAATGATCAATATGTTTTTACAAATCTAAACAGAAAGTATTTGTAGATAGCTTTAATCTCTAGGCAGTAAAATATGTAGTGGTAAATCTCTATCAAAAATGGTTATTCCAAATTGTTGTTCATGCAGTGCTGGACTCATTTATACTTCTGCTTCATCGTCAACCAACTGCCACATTATAATTATGGAGACCAATATAACAACTCATATACCTCCTTGAATAGAACAATGAACTACATTATGATATTGTTTGTCATTAATTTGACCTGGAATGGTCTGGTTTTGTAACTCAGGTCTAGGTCAGGTTACCTTCTCTAATCAACATTGTATCCCCCCCCCCCCCCATTTTTTTTTTTTTTTACGATATGTATTCTTTTTCCTCCTTTTGCTTTTCAGTTTTGACTTAAACCCATAAACCATCTTAGGACCAATCAAATTTCTGAAATTAATGCTATACCACTAAAATTCTGTTGGAACTCCCACCTAAATGGAATTAACTGCTTGTCACCATCAGTCATTCTAGAGTATTGCAGCTCATGCCTACATGTTTTGCTTTGTTTTATTAAACCATCGGAATCGTTCCAGCTGAATTTGAATGGATAGAAACATCACCACCTATCTCCCTGCCCTAAATTTCTATTTATAATATGTTAATTGAAAAATTAAATGTACAGTCTTTTATAATAAATCATTCTGCTATGAAGATGTCGTGTATAATGACTTAAAACACAAGAGGCATATTTAAAAAATGCTTTTTTATTAGAATACATAGCCATTGAATATTTAAGGCCTTAGTTATTACTGAGCACTTGATGTAAAAGTACATTAATAACCACAACCTATACTTTACATGTGCTGATGTCAACCCATTGGGCCTTCGCAATGTGGACGGATTTTCAGGCGATGTACACAAGTCCACAGACACACACGAGACAATGGCACACCTGCTTGCACCACATCTGGAATTACAATGATTGAGCAGATTCATCCCTGTATCTTAAAACCATTTGCTCTGATGAGACATGAGGAGAGACAAAGAGGGAAATCTGCATTTACAGTACGAGTATACAGTGAATCTTTTGAGTAAATAATTGCATTCTCTGTGCTCCGTGAACCCTGAAGTGTTATAAGTTGAGAAGGGGGACTATCAGTAGCGTAACCATCCCCCTTTCGCTGGGATCTTCTACACACCCTCAGGGCTCTCCAGAGGTGTAGCTGCCTCAAGTGAAACCAAGGTCCGGGCTCATTTGTCTCGGGCAAGGACCAGCTCGGTCAGCCTGATCAGTGCGTCGCGCTCGGCGGAGGGACGCAACCTGCTGATCTGACGGATGGCCTCTTTGCAGTAGCGCCGAGCGAGGTAGTTGGTCTGCTCCACGCCGTCACTCTGACAGGAAAGGAACGTTCTGATATTTAGGCCTTGTATCTGCGCGCATCTTCAGTTACAGTTAAAACTGTGCGTACCGCTACCGTCATTCACCACCCAGTGCACATTTTCACTTAAGTTTCAAATAATTCAACTTTCCGAATGGCTCATATTGGCTCTTACCTCCAGCACGTATTGCCAGGCGCGATCCACATCTCCATCAAAGCTGAAACGCCTCATGATCATGGCGTGCAACTCAGGAAACTAGACAGAGTGAAGCATTAAAATAACAAGTCATGCACACTTGCTTATCTGTCAATATTGACCAATCACTTTTCTACTGCAGACATATTATGAAACAAAAATCGTACAGGCAGAAATGCTGTTTCTTCTCATGACAGGCAAGGTTTTAAGAAAATGTAAAACATTCGTTTTTATCACAAGTGCATCAAATGAGAAACTTTGCAAAGCTCTGAATAAACTCATTTGAAATGGCTCCAGCATTGTGAGCAGAGCCAAATTTAAATTGGCAGAAGCCCTCTGCCAATTCAAGAGGGACGTAACTCTTTCTTTCAGTTTCAGTCGAGCAGTGTTGCTGCTGCTTCAGGAAAATGTTAGGAGAATACAAAGTGGTGCCCCGCTGACATACTTGCTGGCAGGCAAACAGTACTGGTCCGGTAGCCAAGCCCAAGCGCAGGTCCGCCGCCGAGGGCTTGCCCAAATGATTGGCACATGATGTGAAGTCCAGTACATCATCAACCAACTGAAACAAAAAGGCCAACAGATCAAGCTGAGCTCTGAAGACCTCAAACACCTTTTAACAGATCATATCGGGCTGTTCTGAAAACGGAGAAAAACTGACCTGAAAGGCTATGCCAACATTCTTCCCGTACTGATACGCTATTTCGTGTATTTCAGGGTCTGAGTTCACCAGGATTGATACCTTGAATTGAAGCAGAGTTAAAAGTAAATAAGCCTTTCATACTGCACTGCTACGTTAGACTTCATCTCATTGATGTAAAGACTGAACGTACATACTGCTTTACAACTGTTTGCTATAAGACTTGCTGTCTTCTTGAAGGTTTTCTCAAGGTAGTGTTTGAATCTCTCGTTCTCATTTTCTTTGGATCCCAGCTGCATGAATTCACCTGTAAAATGAACAGTAATCGAAATAAGGACAACGGCTTTGGCAGGTTGTTCCGATAAAGTCCTTGAGTAATGTTTCCAAATTTAAGAGCAATTCCTACAAGAAAATGTTTGTTACACATGACCGTTTACAAAAAGAAGAAAAAACAACCCATTAAAAAAAAAAAAAAAAGACAAAATCCGCCATCAGCAGAAAAGTATCAGTTAACTGATGTCGGAAACACGGCGAAAGCTACTGGGTATCTTTCGCCTTTGTACGTTTAACATGAACAGTCTTACACGAACTGTCTTTACCTCTTACCAGATCCTCTATGACCTGGGAGAGCACAGAAACCACAGTAGTATTTCCAATACGAGCAAGTGCCATAGAGGCAGCAGAGAGGATGAAGTCTCCAGCCAAGATAGCCTTGAAAGAAGAGAAAAACACAGTTTAACTTTAATTTAACCTTGTGTTAATAATATGAACACGCAAGGCATAACACAGGGAGCTGTTCCATGAGCAATAAATTTAGTAAATCACATGATGGGGCAGAATAAAGAACAAAATGATTTTGCGCTGTTTTCTGCCTGTCAGTCAGTCAGACTTCCCCCATCTCAATCCTAGGTCACCAATCATATGTATTATACCATGCCATGCTGTGATGTAATACATCATTCATCACTCCCTGCAAGATATGCTATCGTAAAACACACACATAACTGACATAAACGCAGACCTTTCTCTCTCCCCACATTTCATTGATTGTGGTTTTCCCTCGTCGCGTGTCAGCTCCGTCGATGACGTCATCATGTACCAGGCTGGCTGTGTGGATCATCTCTGAGATCATGGCTATTGATCGCTGAGCTGGCAAAAGATTCCTGTTGAGGGAAGAAAAAAAAAAAGTTCGTTATCCCAGACTGCTGTTTATCATTTAACAGGCAAGAGGAAAACCTGCTTTGCTGAGCAAATCCAAACTGGACCACATTAAAAACTTGCCCCTCTTTGTTGCTGTGAATATTGCAGGCTCTGGCCATTAGTACAACTATCATTGGTCGAAAGGCTTTTCCCTTCCCATCAAAGTAGTAATCACAAAGAGCTTTCAGCTCTGCTTTGGGCACCAACAGCTCCTATAACACATAAAATGAAACAGGGTAATTTAATAGGTACACTGATGTGATAATCAACTGTATATGCTGGTATAACTTAAACATAAGTAAGACATTAAAACATATGCAGGCATAATTCCATAATGTCAAAAAACTGCTTCAAGAAATTATTGAGGAAACCACAGGCAAGTTCTTAATCATTTCCCAGTTTCCTGAGTGTAATCTGACACACAATCAGTATTTGGCATAGCATTTTGTTGTTGAATAAAACTTACTGACCTTTTTGATATCTTCATACAAATTTTTCAAGTCATTTTGTACAAGTGTGAAAGGGTCTTTCAGTTTTGCATCGCTGTGTATCCTGCAACAACAAACTCTTGGGGTGTGGTAGAGAAACCTACTCCTATGCCTGAAAGACAACCATGAATAAGAAAACACTGGCAAAACTTGACCAGAGTTCATACATACACATATTTCCGTGTATGACTCACAGATTTACCTTGTAACAGGGCTTGACACTGTGTTCAACGGCACAGCTCTACCTATGACAGGGATCTGGCGGGGAAAAAAAACAGAGAGAGAGAGAGAGAGAGAGAGAGAGAGAGAGAGAGAGAAAGAAAAGACACTACTGAAAGCAGCAATGAATTAACTTGGAATCAAACCATAAACATGACTTGCAAATAATTCTTCACAAACAGGAAAACAGATTCTGGAAATAAACTTGAACTTTTCTGTATGGGAATGTAAGTACAGTGGTTATTATTATATTGTCACCATCTTAGAGTCACACTTTGAGATATTAATCTATGCTGTTCTTAGGTCTGGAACTTTGCCGTGGATGGCTGAAAGTGTCTTGACCTTTACATTGAGTTTGCAAATCAGGGTGCTAGAGTAAGGGTGTGAGAAAATTGCCAGAGCCTTACATCACAGAAAAAAAACTCTCTTTCAATCAAAATGATCATGCCGACAAATTGTGCTTAAACGCTGGATGAAAACTTCATACGTAACCATATTTTGTCATTCATTCAGAATTACTCGCTCGCGTGCTAGTTGACTCTAACTAGGCACCAGTTGACCTTCTAAGGATTGACAGCACGTCCTATGGCTAGCTAAATCTTCAAGCTAAATCTCACTATGTATTATAGCTACCTTGTATTCTAAACATGCTTTGGCGCCCGGTCTTCTCAAATATGCAGCCGCAATAAAGATCGGTCTTCCAGAGACTCCTGTCAGAGTTTCAATGAAGCCGGTAACACTTGCTCTCCACCTCCAGCAGTACCTTGAAGGTAGCGCCATGTCTTCCAGCACGCTTCACACATTCCATACGGTTACAAAATGTTCCGCTAGACCCGGAAGTGGTCAAATGACGCTGTCATGTCACAGATTGTAGAAGCCCAGATAGCACGCTGCTTTGTATTTAGAAAGAGAAATGCGCGAATAGCAAAATCGAAAAATGGGTCGACCCGAAACATATCAACGATTGAAGTCCTCATACTTTAGATTTGCACAATAAAAACAGATGAGACATTATAGGGAATACTCTTCCAAAGTTTTTTTTAAACAAGGGTCTGTACAGGAATTGTAGATTATTTTTAGAGTGTTCATAATAGTTTTGAGTTTACAGATCCTTTTTTATACCCCTCCCCTCACATATTAGCTGTGTAAATTTAGGAATCTCACAATCTCCAATTACCGCGAGACGAAACGAAAGAGACTTCCTCTCACCATCACCTAATATGGTCACAATTCTCGTTATTAACAGTAGTCTTTGTCATGCATCTCGTCAGAAGGATGACCTGGGGAGTCAGAGGGGGTAGCTATGCAGGATGTTGTATCAGTCTTGAACTGTAGACTAGTAAGTAGTCGGCTGCATTCGTCAACAGAGCTACAGATATTAATTTAATTTCATTTAATTTCAGCGCACTGTCTCCAACGGAAATGTATACAGAGTCGTATACAAGGAGGGTTTACCGAGTTGCGTCTACACTGATCCGAATCGTTGGCGTGCAATAGTTCATTGGTTGATAATAGACTGACTGCAATAGTTCATAGCTGCCATAATGTTGGGCAGCACAACCACACTGGTAATTTTCACACTAACGATGACGTTCCAAGCAAATTCAGAGAACGCTTTGGATTTTTGTGAAAGATCTGAAAGTTGCCTTCATCAACAATATCATAGTCTCTCTTCGAGCAACCGAACTCATTTCCCTCTGAGTTTATCATGCCGCAAGCTGATCGGTAAACCATTATTCTTAAAACCATTATTCTTTAAATTGAACATGGTATGTCTAATCCATATAATTTGCTATTGGAGAAAAGGAGCCCAAATATGTATGACGATTAATATTTCACTCTCCAGATGCCCTCCCCCTTGATGAGATTGATGGCAACTTTGTTCGCACAGTGAAAAGATGTATATTTTCAAAGTCACAGCCTACAAAACTCTTGGGCCCCCTTACATTAGCTGCAGTATCAAGGGTAGGTATTCTCTCGGCCTGCAAGCAGAGCTAACTTGTTAAAGTAGCCTAAGGCATAGGTTGCAATTCATGTAAGTTTGTTATTGGAAATCACATATTTTGTAGCCCTTAGAAAACTGTCTCAGGGCTAATTAGATCAGTCTTTTGTCTTGTTATTTGGTTACTTCAGGATGTGTTGGAACATATATTGGATTTACATCTTTCCGTAACGCAGTCTGAAGACTTTGTCCATTACATGAGTGGCGGTAAACTGTTGCCTGGGTCTGTCCCTCTTGCCCACAGATACGGAGGCCATCAGGTAACTTCTATACCTTCAGTATTTTAAGATTTGGTTGAGATAAAAATATGAGACAGCCAAGTTCCAGTGTAGCCTAAAATATTAACCATCCGACATATCTTTGTTCTGTTAGTTTGGCTACTGGGCTGGACAGTTAGGAGATGGCCGTGCACATTTACTTGGTGCATATGTGAACAAGTAAGTGTTGGATCACTTTCACACTTGGATTTCAACACACAGATATCATCTTATTTTGTAATCTTATTTTTTATTCACAATTCAATGTTATGGATGCATTATCTTTCAGAAAAGGGGAGAGATGGGAACTTCAGCTAAAAGGTTCTGGAAAGACTCCTTACTCAAGGTGAATTTCCCTTGTTCCTGTTTTTTTGTTTTAGGACAAGAGTCTTATGTCATGTTTGGAATACCTTTTGTTTGAGTGATGTTTTGTTTAGTATTTACTCAAGTGTTTTGTTTTTCTCTCTCACAATGATACTTAGTTATTATTATGTGCTGAGAGAGGCTCTTTCTCGATGTGTTTGTTTTCGGTCACGCGTGTTGATGGCGTTTCAGATCAGGAGATGGACGAGCTGTGATACGATCCTCTGTCAGGGAGTTTCTGTGTAGTGAGGCAATGCACTTCCTTGGTATTCCCACTAGCCGAGCCCTCAGGTAAAAAGGCACAACTAAAAATTAGCATGATCACCACAGAAACACTTTTACTATATACTGCAGTAAACTCATGAGAAGTGTAGTGAATGGTTTGGACACAGTTACAACCAGAAGCTGACCTGTCCATTGATTGCTTTCAGAAATATTCAAGAAATGTTCAGAAATATTTTTGAAAGAATCCAAATGTTATACACATTGTTGGAAGATCATTACACACTGTTTAAGAATTACTGTGTTTGTAATGTGTTTTCTGTTTGTTGTTTTGTGAAAGCCTAATAGTAAGTGAGGAGCCTGTTTGGAGGGACCAGTTTTATAATGGAAACATGAAAAAAGAAAGAGGTAAGAAACAATTTTCAAGAATGTCCCACAAAATCATACAAAAATCTTTACCTGTAAATTTTTTTTTTCCTTTATGCCAAATGTCAGCCTGCATCTTTTGGGTTCCTTGAATCACAAGACAAAAGAAGTACCACCAATTACCTAGTCTTTGGCTTGCATAGTATTTTCCTCTTCAGCTTTGGGCTCAAGTTAATTTTATTACAGGTGCAGTTGTCCTTCGACTGGCAGAATCATGGTTCCGTATCGGATCGCTGGAGATTTTGGCCAAAACAGGAGAGGAAGACTTGCTGAGGTGCTTCCTGTGAAATTTCACCTGTCACATACTTTTATTTCAAAGTGGAACAGCAATGCAGAAGAAATTTTGATCTCCCTTACATTTTCAGGCAGTTGTTGGACTTCATAATTGAGGAACATTTTGCATTCATAAGAACAGATGACCCAAACAAGTATGTGGTAGGTGCCGAAAGGTATTTGTCAGTTCTAAAAGTAAAATTGTTTTATGGAGCAAAAGCATCAAAATAATAATGAGAATATTGTTGAGTATACATCAATATGTTTGAATTCTCAGTGATCAATTGATTGAAATTACATATGGTGTGTCTTTTTGTATGTTAAAGGTTTTCTTCTCTGTTGTGGTAAATGAAACCGCTCACTTGCTAGCACAGTGGATGTCTGTAGGGTTTGCACATGGTGAGTGAATTTGTCAGAAATCACAACCGCATCCTTTGAAGTATTTTGGTTTAATATTGGGTGATGTGTCGTCTTTTTAGGGGTTTGCAACACAGACAATTTTAGCCTTCTGTCTGTCACCATTGATTATGGGCCATTTGGATTTATGGAGTCATACAACCCAAGTAAGTTTCTTCATTTTTTGAATTCCGTATCCATACATAGATATTTTTACTATGGTTTATTAGTCACAGTGATTTGGATTGAATTTTGTTAACATAATACAAACCTCACTTTAGTCTTTTAGTTCGTCAGGCTTTTGCCATAGTGAATTTTTTTATCACTGCGTTTTGATGTAAGTTTTTTTTGGATACAGATTTTGTGCCCAACATGTCTGATGACGAGGGGAGATACAGCATAGGAGCACAGGCTAATGTTGGCCTTTTCAATCTTGAGAAGCTTTTTGAAGCTCTCATTCCATTGCTGACGTCAGATCAGCTGCACCGGTGAGTGTACTACTTCATTTCCATCCAATGTGTCCTATGTGTACCTCATAAATAAAAGAATCAAAAATGAAAATGTCAGTTTGGCTCCTTCTTCTTTTGTGCAGAGCGCAACAAGTACTGAAACATTACCCACAAATATACCACAGAAGGTAAGTGTTTCTGTGTGTGTGTATGTGTGTTGGTTTGGCTTTTTCTATTGTGCATTTTGACTTATATCCACATTGTATATTTAAAGTTGCACCTCCTATGCATGGTGTTTTGGGTAGTTCTAATGTCTGTCATCCTTTCTGTCCTCAATCCTTGTCACAGATTTCACGATCTATTTAAGGCAAAATTGGGTTTGCTTGGGGATGAAAAGAATGATTCTTATCTAATTGCATTCCTTTTGAAGGTAAATTATTTTAAACTGATTTGAACTAAGTTTACCATCCTTACTGATTGACAGCTCTTGATGTGTTCACTGATGTGAAGTGCTGTTTCTGCTGTCATCCCTCATAACTCCCGGTCTGTAACTTTATATTGTTTGATTGAGCTAATCACTTTGTCCCTTTCTATCCATGGGCTTGGTGTGTTGGATTGTCTCTGTTAGCTGATGGAGGACACTGGATCTGACTTTACCATGACCTTCAGACAGCTCAGTGAAGTGAGTGTCATGCAACTGCAAAAAGGGACCATCCCACAGGTACATACCTCCAGTAGTAAAACATAATACTATATAACTTTTTTTTCGGTTATATCTTCAGTGATGAACTAGTGCAGTAAACCACCTCTCATGAAATGCATTTGGATATTCTAATTAAATGTGCTTTTCAGATGTGTTTTGATTGCTACAGCTTATTTCTTTTTAGAGAGACAGCTTGTTACACTTTTTTTTTTAAAAGATGAATTAATGTATGGATCTATGAACGCACATGCTGCTAATGAGCCGTGTATGTACTGTGAGATGAATCCAGGTTTTTTCCGCTGCTCTTTTCTCACAGGCGATGTGGGCTCTTCAGGACCTTGCCTCCCATGTCTTTTTCTCAGACTGGGTCAACTTATACCTGCTGAGACTCAGAAGGTAAAGTCTGTCACAGAACCTATTGTTGTGCTTGATATTTATTATCGGTACAGTAATCTGCAGCAGTTCTTTAACACTGGTAACCTAACTCTCTTGTAGGCAGATGGGTGATTCAGATGAAGATCGGTGGTCCAGAATGAGAAGTATGTAATCACTGTAGTTATTTATTTGTTAAAAAAATGTTGTTATGGTGTAGAGGAGTAGGAATGATGGCAAACATTTGCTGTTAATGCAGTTTCTGATCTTTTTATGGTCTTTTTCACCCTTTTATTGTCCATATCAAATCCGCCCAGTATAAGCAGACTGTTGTCTTTTTTGTTGCGTTTTGTAGTATCACATATTTGAATATTTTGTGAAATCCAGAGGTTAATCCGAGGTATATTTTGAGGAACTGGATGGCAGAGTCTGCAATCAGAAAAGCGGAGAAAAATGATTTCTCAGAGGCAAGTTATTTTCATATTCTCCTCTGTGTCTATTTTAAAGATTTATGACCAGTGTTGTTATTTAGCTCTTTGATTGAATTCTTTCCGTGTTGATCTGTAATTGTTCATCAGGTGGAACTGCTCCAGCAGATTCTAACACACCCATTTAAGGAGCAGGATGTGGCAGAGAAAGCTGGGTATGCCAACCGCCCCCCACCATGGGCAGCGCAGCTGATGGTCAGCTGCTCCTCTTGACAGATTCCTCTTCAACTAGTATATGACTGGATCTTTATAATAGGTTTAGATTTAACTGAGATCTTTGAAAGGATTTCAGAAATTGTACACTGTCAGATTTTGTTCCCATTTCTCAGGGTTGTTATGCTCTGTTGCAATGGCAGTTCTGAACCCTTTGATGAACTGGAATAAACATCATTTATTCAGCCAGAGAGTAAATAGCAAAGAATTGGTGTGATTATGTGTGTTCTACATGAATTTATTTCTGAATTTTTCTGTAATTTATGTATTAATCTTTTTGTTCTGGGCTTGCTGCTAGAAACCCAAAGCCTATGTGGAGTTTTGTCTAATTACATTAATTAGCTTGTGTTCAGAGTATATACAGTATTCCAATATACATAAAAAAATATACAAATCTGTGAAATTTGTTACTAATTTGCACTAACAAATTTCCCAAAATAGTAAAATGGAAACTCTCTACCCCTCCACTCCGCTTTGAGATATCGTCTTTTAAGGATTTAGTATAGAAAGGATTTAGTAATGAAATTTGAGTTCATTGTGACAGTTTGTGGCAGCACAGGTTTTCCAGTTTTCCATGCTGAATCACATTTATTGATCACTGCGTTTTTTCTGCATGGCCGACATCAGTTCTGACATGAAATCCCCACCAGATGGTGCTGATTGCACAGGTGTAGTTCTCTTTGGTGGTGGTGGTGCAGATTTCTTCACAGAAGGGGTAGGACGCACTGCTGGAGCAGATGGGGGAGGTGGGGGAGGAGGAGCAGGTGGTGGAGGCACACCACCAGCTGCATATGGAGATGGTGGAGGTGGAGGTAGAGAGTCAGTCGTGGATGTTCTAGCACTGTATTGAGGGTCTGGTGGAGGAGGAGGTAAAGTGGCTCCAAAATTGCCAGAACCTCCCATGACTGGAGGGGGTGGGGGCAGAAAGTCTGGTGGCAGTTCGGTCTCATCATCTGGAGGAGGAGGTGGGAGGTCATCCATGGGAGGTGGAGGGAAATTCCCTGGGAAGCCAGAGGATGACATTGTGGCGCTCTTTCCAGTCATTGGAGGCATAGGTGGAGGGGGAGGTAACTCAGGGTCTGGGGGCGGAGGTGGTAAGCTGTCATTCAGAAGTGACGGCGGTGGTGGTGGCAGTTGAGCCTGGTTGCCCTGGACCTACAGAAAACAAATTAATGAACGACCAGTTAATACGTCACAGACGAATTATGGTAAACTGTTCCTTACTTTTACTGCTAGAAGTTCAAAATGAAATTTTTCCATCAGATGGGTATGCCAGCAGAGAGCTAAGAGCTGAAGAGCAGATGTTTTTCTTCACAGGCTAATGTAACATCATAGTGGATATATATATATTGAAATACAATGATATTTTGCATGACTTCAGATCACATGATGGCAAGGTGTGGGCTGTACCTTGGGCAAAGATTCTGCAGGAGGCTGTGGAGCATGCCCATTGGCAGCTTTGGCTGTAAAAGAAAGAGAGAGAGAGAATTTTTATAATTTCCTGCAAGTATTTGTTACAATATTTAACTTACAACATAGAAGACTACACTGTGGTTCAAAAGTTCACTACCAAGAGCTGGGGTTTTTTTTGTAATTTATCAAAAACTAATACAACATTTTTGTCAAATGTTATTTTTAAGTAAGATTATATCATGTTTTTGTTAATGTAAGTCAAACAAAAATAGTGTTGGTGTTTCCCAAAAGTTAAATTCTCTCAATATTTGTATGTCCAGTGTTTGCCCTATCCACAGCAGAATACTTCCACTACTATGTTTGACTGTGGATTTTATTCATTGTTTGCTCGGCGTCTCATGAGGCCATGCTCTCACATAAGCTCTCTGACTGCTACTGTAAGCTTCAAGCTTTGTCTCCAGACAAGACTCTTTTCCAGTTTTCAGCAGTGAAGTTTTGATGTTCTCCGACCCATGCCAAATGTTTACACTTGGTTTGTTGTCGAAGAAGTGCTTGATACTGCCACAGTTTGCCAGTTGACTTTTGACTGCACTTTTACTAACTGGCGTGGGGTGTTCTTTGTTCAGCTGGCTTTGAGTCTTAGATTCAGATGCAGTTTTATCTCCTAACAATGTTAGCTTGATGTACTGGTCTTCAGATGGTGTGGTCACTTTAAGGCTGCCTGTTTATGCTTTGGATGAAAATGACTTTTTGTAAAAATTTGTCAAAATCTTTCTAACATGCATCGCACTGCTCCCTTAGAACCTTGCAGTTTATTTGCAGTTTGGTGCAGAGATAGTTTTCAGCACTCAGGAGAATCATTTTCCCTGAAACAGCTTCACTAAGCTCCTTTAACTTTGTTACTAACAGATGGAAAGAAGTTTTAAACAGTCCCTTTTCAATGTAAAAGCACTAGCAATAACGAAAATAGCACATAGAGAGCCATATTAATCGAATCCGTATCTGGTATTAGTTGTTGAAAGACTTAAACAATTCACTCTGTGTATGAGGAGCATATGTGTGTTACCATTTGAATACAATAAATAGCATCATAACTAAAACCAAAAACCTTCAGCACATGGTGTGCGAAGAAGATATTCATACACATTTTAGTTTTATATGAGCATTTCTCAGAGGGCTAAAAATTTTGATTTGTATCTATTCTGAATGCTGTATTGTTGAACAATAAATATAAACTAAAAAGTTATATTAGATTTTGATTAATGATGAGATAAAAACAGCTCTTGGTAGAGGACTCAGACTTCTGAGCCCTACTGTATAAAGACAATGTTTGTTGTCAGTGAAAAAGCTATTTTCAGTGATGCATTTAAATGCACCTTTAGGAGTAGCAGAGGGGGTGGGTTGACTGGAAATATTCCGGTTCGTCCAAATCGAGGATCCTGAGGCTTTCTTCTGCGCAGTCTTGTAGTTATCATATAAAAGTTTTCCATACTAAAAATACAAATCAGGTAATATAAGACAACTCATTCAGTATATGATTGGTTTATTATGTATGCGTGAAATAATTCCGTTTGCAAAAATAGGGAGTTCTCATGAATCTCACAAGGACATTGCTCACCTTTGCAATGCGAATCCCTGTCACCCACAGAGTCAAAGTCCAGGCATCTTCACAACACAGGTACTTTATATACTGAGACTCTTTCTGGATCTGAGGGTGCTGGAGACAACAGAAGACAAGACAAAAAACAACTAAGGTGAATGTCTTTATTAAATCTCTCTCTCTCTCTCTCTCTCTCTCTCTCTCACTCTCACTCTCACTCTCAGTCACACACACACACACACACATACATACACAGTATGTATTGAGGACTGTCTCACTGAGGTGGTTCATTTATAAAGAGTCCTGATCATTTCCTGCCTGTACTGGCTCTGTCATGGAAGGCTGGTGTTGATCAGTCAGTGCCTTGCTGTCTCCATGAAAACTTGAGTTCTTGCCAATCTTATTTAATGCTTGCCTTGTTGATAGATCTATGGCAAGGCATGAAGGGGGTAAAGAAGGAGTATAATTTTAAGGTTGGATATTGCTCTAGCTTTTAATTAGCATTATACCATTGATATCACTTTCCATCAGTCAAGCCTGTATTTGAGTTTATAGCAGAGGCAGAGTAACATCCTTAAGCTATTATAGACTAACTGGACTGATTTAAGGCAGAGTTTCTGAGCTCTAACTGCAGATCTTAGGTTTTAACACCTGAGCAAGAAAGCTAGTCATGATAAAGATACTGCAGTCTCAATACACTTAAGGTTTTTCAAATTTGACATCAAAACACCTTTGAAATGCATTATTGCCTCCATGTTAACATTTGTTAAATACATTTACTGTGAATACGTGGTAGTGTTGGTGGAAGTTCAGATGCAACTACTCTGTTTGGTCTTTGAAGGCAGTCATTTGGGTAATTACAGCACACAGGGTTTACAGGCGTGGACGAAACGCACACCTTGAAATAATCATCTAACAAAGTTGTGTTTAGCTGGACTTTGACTGAAGTTTGACTAATGTTCTGTAAATGAATGGTTGTGAGGAGGAACAAAGTTAACATGTGGTGGTGTCATTCTAGTGTGTTAATAATATCTGAATAACATCCCACATAGAGTCTGTGCCTCTTGCTTTGAGACAGAGCCCTTGTGATTAGCAAGAGTTGAACAGCCTTGAGAAATGATTCTTCCAACCTTTCTAAGGTCTGAGGGGAAGCCATCTTGCCTCTCACCTTTGGCTGGGTTACACTCTCCCTGTAATCCTTCATTCTTCCCCCCAGGGGGAATATTTTTTTCAGCAATAATCTTTCAAAAATAATCATTTATTCTTCTTGCTTCTCTAAGATCCCTCACTTCAATTTTGTTTTAGCTTACGTTTGTGGACATTGCTGTGTTCAAGTGTTTCCAAGAAGAAAGGAATAACGTTAGTTTCAGATCTCTAAAAAATCATGAGCAACACCCACTATTCAAATTTCTCGCAGTCAGTAAATTTCACTCTCTGCAAATTTACTTTGGAGGCCAAGTATAACAAAAATGTAAGATTGCAAGCTACAAGTTTAAAATTATTTATGAAGCTAGGTCCATTTTTCGTACCAAGTCACTGCCAAAATGCTAAATAGCTGACGACCGTGGATCGGCCCAGAGCAATCAAGACTTTACAAATGGATTTCAACTTGAGGCCCGGCCATGCCTTTACCTTCATCAGATAAAATGCAAATAGAAGAAGAAGTACTTTATTTGTCACACACACTGAGCACTGAAATGGAGCCTCTGCGTTTAACCCATCCTAACACCAGTGAGCACACACACACGCTATGAGCTAGGAGCAGTGGGTAGCCGCCAGCGCCCGGGGACCAACTCCAGGTCTCTTTGCCAGTGCCTTGGTCAAGGTTGCTGACAGGAGTACTAATCCTAGCATGCATGTCTTTGTGGTGGGAGGAAACCAGAGCACCCGGAGCCACTGTGCTAACCACTGAGCCACTGTGAAGTCCAGCCAACATGAAGCCCATATGCAAATAAGGAGAGTGTGGCCAATAATGCCCGCAAATCCAAAACCAACTGTTTTTCAACTTATTGTTCTTACTAAGACAGCTATAAATTAAAGTAGGGAAGAGTGTGCCATAAGAAAAGATATCAGTAGGTACTATTTAATAGCGACATTTGGAAAGGCTACAGAAACCTCTCTATGTCTACCTAGCTGCTTCATCTCATAACTATGATCACTTTATTGATTGTAATGGCTACAAGTGTGACTGTAAATGACGCTTGCATATTTTCAAAACAAAAAGTCATATCAGCATCATCAGAATAATAAAGGTCAGGCTGTTGTTGTACTCGAAAGCCACTGTGCTGTTCTCCAGTAAATGTTCTCCTAAGACTGTAACGCTTAAATGCTGTACAAAATTACTCACAGCCGTCTTGAGACTTCAGCTTGTAATAGTTAAGCTGTTACTGCTGGGATTCATGCGTACAGTGGCCACCCATCAGCTCAGTGCCTTGAACAGCAGACTTACCTTGAGAATGAAGCAGAAGTCAGTAGGGGCTTTATATTTCTGCTTGTACTCTTTTCCATAGTAGACGTTCACATTGTCAAATTGCACCAGACACACCAAGTCCCGCGATGTCTGAGAAAAAAAACGGTAGCATATCAAGAAGACATGGCCTAAAATTCATTGCTCAGTTCAACTGCTAATTTCTCTTTTTCTCGATCCTGACATGCAATATGTCTAAAGGCAATAGGAAGAGATAGCAATCTCAAGTACAAATATTACCCAGAATATGGATTATATTATCATCTGCCAAGTTTCTTTTAGATGAAATGCGGAAATGATTATAGGTAACCAGTGGGGTGCTAACAGTAAAGCAGTATTTTTAGAAGGCTTCAGGAGTGGAGGTTAGATTTAGAGCAGAGGGTAAACACTGGTACATTTTTAGTCTCAGAAAACAGACACTCCTGGCCATTCCTGTATAGTACGACTTGATACTGAGCCAATATTTACTTTAGTCTTTTTTCTTCTTTTTCTTCATTTTTCAAAAGAAGCTACATTTGAACATGAACTAAAAGTTAAACTTAAAGGTAGAGCTTTAAGTCTCTGTGTCTGTACTGGACTCAATTAGTGAAGCCATGCACCATGTGCAGGTATTTTCACCACCTGGGTTGACTTTAAATGTCAGAGAGGACATCATTGCTGACCTTTGTCTTCCCTTTGGGTACATAATACATTCCAGAAGCCCTCAGCAGGAAGAAGCGTGGTTTCCAGGACTTCTTCCCATCCTCTTTCAGATGCAGAACCCCCTCGAGGTCAGGTACAATGATGGAGGTCCCACAGAAGTTCTCCTGTGTTTCGGGGTGAACGAACAGTCTAGAGTGACACGCTCAGAAAACCAATCACTGATATTGGATTGAGTTTGGTAAAATTGAAAAAAAAAAATCCAAATATTTAAGTACAGATTTTGTAGTTACATAAAGTAAAACTGTCAGCCAGACCAAAATGAGTTTAATGTCTGAGTTTTCTGTGAAAAAGTGAACTTCCTCTACTGTAATCTCTCTTTGTAATTTTGTATGCATGAGAGAGTAGGAAACGAAAGCTTACCTCCAGAAGCAACTCCTTGTCTTTTTCCTTCGTGTCCATGAGTGATTTCTTATCCTTTTTCCATAGATAAAAGTTCTGCAGAAGGAAATTCATAATAATAAACACAGTATATCTGTATGTCTCAGTTGTCTATAGAAACTAATGGCTTTTGATAACCAAACATAACCTTTTGTGATTTTAACCAATGTTGACATGAAAGTCTAGTCTAACATTATCATGAGTCTTTAGTACGTTATCAGGAGTCTGTATGAAAAATAAGATCTTCCTCCACATTTTCCATCAACATCAGAAAAGTATCTGAGGTTCTTGCTGCCAAAACTAAAAAAAGGCCCCATCAACAATCAAAGATTATGAAAGTCAGAATTATAACAACATACACGAAAAATTTGCCATATCTATCGGTACTTGTGTTTGATCCTTCACTATGAAGATATGGGGACCAGTGCCTGGACTTAAGAAACTCTCACAATCAGGCAAAAGTAAAACAATGAGCAGATGGCAGTAATGGAAAGAGATTTTCACAAACAGAAGAGAGGCCAAGACAAATGGACTGCTTCTTTTTTTCTAAACTGTTGGCATATAACAAACTGCTACTTCAGCTCAACTGAATGACAGTGGTCAGAGCTGATCTTTACTTCAGTTTCCCCTTCGTGGATGATAAGGGTGCAAAAGAACATTTCCCATCCAAATTTATTTTTCACAGATACACATCTTCTTCATAGAATGGCAACCTAAAATAACATTATTTTTGCAGCAAGAACTGCAATTGCAGACTTGAATGCAGATGAATGCAGAAGTGGGGTTTATCGTAAAGTATATTTGACTCAGGGAAAGCACGCATTGATAAAAAAAAAAAAAACAGAAGTAAATGTGTGTAGAATTTCATATGAATTTTTAGTGTTTTCAACCAATTCAACACTGGAACCATTTAGCAATCTCTATTGTCTCTTTTTGTTGTATGAAAAACAAATATTGTAGACAGACAGACACTGCCTACCATTTATAACCAAAAGTTACAAAATGCCCTTATAGTAATTGTAGTATTAAAGTATAATATTCCACAAGCCAAGTATTTATTATTATCTCAAGCAGAGCAAAGTTATTTATGTTGCACTCAATGGACAGGCATATATCTGTGTATATATTTATATATATAAAAAAAACTTGCCTGAGGGTTTTTGAAGACTTCGTATTTGTCCTCTCGCTCCTGAAAAAGTACTTTGTTTTCACTGTCTCGTGTCCATGCAGACAGAGGTTCCACCAGATTTTCATGGTCTTCAAAGCCTCTCTCTATCAAAAGTTCACACTGAAGTCAGATCATAGATGAATATACAATAATATTTGTTCAAAAACAATCTCTCTATATATCTAAACCAAAGTAAACCATTGTCCTCACAAACTTGATATGGATTTGTGGGTTGCACTTGATTATCTGTAAACATGGTGTGAACCAGTTGCAAACAATTACCCTTGGAAAAGAAATTCAAGATATTTGTATTTCGATGTAACAAGTGTTTATTCCCCCAGAAAATAAACAATGTTGGTATACAGCAATCAAAAACAGTCTGTACGTACATATGCAATGTTTTTGCAAAGCTCTCTGAAGTTGCCTTTAAGATATTGCTGTAGTGTTTTTCATTAAACTGAGGGCATGCACAGCTCAGATTTAGGGAAGGTTTGATCAGAACGCATGCCTATAAAGGTCTTCACATCTTTGAAATTGTGACTTAACAGTAGTAGTCAGCTTAGATCTGTAGTTAGTATGGTCTCGTGAAACTCGTCTAAGTAATTGGGAGATTCTCAGATTGTTTAACTCCATGACTCTTATCAAACCATTGCCCACCCAGACATTGTGGTTGTGAAAACCATACCAGAATGCTGCCTGCTGCACTTTTGGTTCTCATTTAAAGCTCAGATGCTATGATTAAACACAGGGACAGCAGAAGCTTACTGGTGGCCTGTGGCTTTCCCTGTTATAGCATTTAATGCAGGGTGTGAATCTGCAGTTAGTGCAGGCTCTCTGAGGCGTATGCTTTCAAGCATGCAGAGCTTAGGACCCTGTGTATGGTGTACATCTGCATGTAAACAAACGTGTGATGAATTAATATATTCATCTGCATAGGAACAAACAGTGTCTTGTGAACGTAAGCATTCACTGCACCTTTGGAGATGTTTAAAAGATCCTTCAGCACCCTAGCCCTCATTGTCACACACCATTTGTCTCACACTGAGAAGTACTATTAGTTGGAGAATTCTAGACTTTACACCAACTTTTTGGAGGGAAAGTCATTACTCTATATGGCTATTAATCTAATAACCTTCTTAATGGGTCCATAATCATAACAAAGTATCTTTTGGTTAAAATAGATATCCAACTGCAAGAAATGGTTGATTTCTGGGGTATGTCTGATGACCCAAGCTTAATGTTTTACTAGAATAGGATCTTTCTGTTTGACTCTATAAATCAAAGTCAGCCTAAAATTAGACATCTGCAAAGCAAACAGATGGTAATGACTCGTATAAAAGCCCCTGTGTGCAGGCTGGGGAAAGAGAAGTTATGGATTTAGATCATAAGGACTGGATTTCCTCATGACCGGGCAGATGACTGACAGTGTCTGATCCAGCAAATTGAAGCCACGTGCAGACCTGCTGTGTGTGTGTGTGAGAGAGAGAGAGAGAGGCAAGCGGAGTGAGAGAGAGAGAGAAGAAGGGAGGAAGGGAAAGAGTGCACAAGGATGTAAGTCAGGGCATTGTTGTGCACACTCCCTAACCAGGCTGTCATCAAGCCTGTAAAACCACACTTCATCATCTTAGCCAAATCCCGATTGGACGATAAACCTGCTTGAAAGCGTGGAAACAGTTGGAACTGACATGTGTGTCAGCGCACACATTTTGTTTCGAACACTCACCGGTTTGCAGTTCAGGGTTGGTCTCATAAAGGCACCAGTTCACATTGCAGTCACAGTGGGTCTTCTCAAACAGGTTATCCAAAACATCTCTCACCTCTTGCCTTTCATCCACCATCAGTGTCTTTGAGCTACCGTCAGTCATCTCCACTTTTACAACCAACTGTAAAAGCAAACAACAAACAAAACCAGCTAATAATGTTATCTTGAGATCCTTAATCATTATAGGTAAGAAAAAATAAATAGTCTTAATGTCCATCCAATACAAAGTGCATAGCTTTACGTACTTATATTTTGAAGAGGAAAAGAGGCTTTCAGCTCAGTTTTCAGGCAGTCATTAAATAGGAATACAATGCCAGCTGCATGCATCATAAATGCTGTCAGTGGTAAAACGAAAACAGTGGCCTATTGGGAACCACTGCTCCTACTAATGGCTCATTAACTCAGCTCCAACGGAAGTTAAAGACATACCCCATCACCAGGGAACACTTGTTCCCCCATCTATCGAAAAGATGATACATTTAATTTTAACTCACGTAGCAGTCAGCGACATTTTACTTCAGCGTGATACGCCTGTGAGGGAAGTAGATATAAAAACACCTGAAACCTTCCCTCATTTCAAAGGATGTCCACTAACTAATTCTCAAAATAGTGTGACCACTGAGAGTCATACCACTAACCACACTTTTGCTCAGGTGCCCCTGTGAAACAAAGTGACGAGATCAGTTTCCTCCGCATTTAAATCTACCAAAGCGGGGGGGGGGGGGGGGGGGGGGGGGTGTAAATTCCCAATAGCACCAAAGAAAACATTACATTAACTCCACGGTAAATTGTGAAAGAACTTCATTCTTTTAAAAAAAAATCTATAGATGCGGCTTTGTATCTTCACAAAGGCAATTTGTGTACTGTTCTAGAACTGTGTGCAGAGCATCATCTGACTTGAGAGGCATGAGTCATCCTCTCACAGACAGCTCCACCCACTGAGATAGGTTGATGAGTGATTTGGGCTCCTCTCTTAGTGGTGGGGTCTGGATCTTGGTCATATTCTCCAGTGGTTTCCAACACACATCTTTGAGGATGACATACTGTCCACTCAGTGCTGTGGAGAGGAAACTCATACATCCTCCTCCGTGACTTTGCCGGATGGTGGCAGACATCAGTTATTGTGATTAATGGATCTCAGAAAAAGAATAGAAAAGAATGAGAGAAAGAAAAAAAGAATGGAACTTCACCGCTGTGGCTTAAGGAGTAATGAACTCTAGCATGAATCATGGTGGAGAAAGCCACCATAAAACTATTGATGGATGTTTTCCTTAAACCCCTGACTGGAGAGTTGTAAAAAAAAAAAAAACAGAGAAATTTTGGACCATCACTCACCTTTTTCACTTTGGCCTCTTTCAGCTTCTCCAATGCAAGCTTGATTTTATCTGCTTTGATCTGTGCTTCTATTTCCTCCTAAGTGAATGAATTATATGAGTAAGCTGACAGATGATAAAAAAACATGTCGTTTGATTCAGTAGCAGCCTCCACATGATTTAACAAGCTAGTCATCACCAAATCAACAGATCTATCGACTTTTGTGGAACTTTATTTAAAATGAAGACATCTTATTTGATATATGAAGGTTTGTACAGCTGTGGGTCTTGGATAAAGGAGCAGATTTAATTGAATGTCTATGTTTTTCATATCTTGAATGTTGCACCTGTTTTTTTTGTTGTTTGCATTTATGATAATAATCCTATAAGAGAAAAGCAAATCATTTGGCATAAAGGCAAACAACATTTTGGCTCAGCAGCACATAAACCACTTGGGTTTGTCAAAGCAGTGAGCTAAATTAAACTTTGTTTTTCTCTTTGTCATTCACATAGATTTTACCTCAGTCTGCAGTGAATGATTGGTGTTACATGGCAGAGAAGTGGTTGGGGGATACACAAAGGAGACTTGCCTTTGATGGCTTGGTACTCTGAGGAGGTGGAGGGGGAGAGATTGAGCTTGAATGACTGCTGGAACTCGTGGTGCTGCTGCTGGAGGGACTGGGCTGGCTAAGGTCACTCTGAAGCTGAGGTGTTGGCAAGGCAGCTGGGGCAAGAGGGGGAACAGAATGGGGTGTTTTCACTCCCTCTCTCTCTGCAGCCATCTTCTGCTCAGTTGCACTCAGGTCTGCTACCAGGTCAGCCATCAGTGCATCCAAATCATTATCCTCCAGCTCATGCAAAGTTTCCGCTGAAAGTAGGAGAGATGAGGCATTAAAAGCAACACGAAAGTGTACGTTGTTGATATTAATCAAGACTCCATTTGAAGGACAGAGTGTTTCTGGATAAAGCCTGCTACTTTCTGGGCCTCCATGCTAGTGTTAAATCGAAAATACGTATGCATATGCGGATCTGATTTTAGTTGGAGTCCACAATGGCTAAAGAAACAGTTATGGAAGCTGACAGCAATGTCTGTATGTCATTCATACTATATTCCAACATCATTTATCTATTATTGGGAAATGTCCTCATCAAACTGATAAACATACTGAATAGGTCTCAGTAGGTGTATCAAAAATTAAAAGCATATTCTGTCATGTTAGAGATACATTTGACAGGTCAATCTCCTGCTTTAGAAATCTAACACTCTGACAGTATCATAAGCTTCAGAGTGATTACCATTCAAATCTGTAAAACCAGCAGAGAAATTCATTGGTGGTGTTTCTTTTTGTGAAGTGGGAGGTGCCTCGGGGGGTAAAGAGTCAACTCCAAGGCTCTGTTGAGATAGAAAGGAGGAACAAGTGAACCTAAATAGACAAACAATTTGCTTATGTAGCTATTTGAAGTCTCAATAACAGTCTAGAAGAACAGGAACAAAGTTTTTTTTCTTCTACAATAGCCCAAGGTACAGTTCATAGATTCAGCTGTGCCGTGCTCCTATTTGTATTCTAGAACAACACTTCAGTGAGCACAATAATCTAAATAATGCTCTGTCCAATGTGATGGACTTCATAAGAGGGCTCAATGTTACAATGCTACTTCGATACTAAGTCCTGATGATTTCGTTGTGATGCTGTTAAGTTCAAAATAATACGCTGTGCATTTTCAGAAATATATAAGAATTATCATAATGATTGAGAGGTGATGTATCTGCTCTTCAATTATGATTAAAAAAGTCTTGAAGAGACAGCATTCTCTGACATTTCTATGGCCATGCTGCTGCAACCACTTAACCTCTTTTCACGAATTTTTTTTTTTTTTTTTACATCTCTTTTAAAGTGTCTGAAAGCGCATACACAGTTGTGAGGCATCAAATGTCTGTCTCTTCAGGGGGCCATTATTCAAATCTGTGATAAGATCCAGGTCCCGATGGCATAGAGAGTTATTGTATCTCGTATTTGTGAGTGTATCATGAACACTGGTCATACTAGGCTCATATTTTGCCCAATGGGGTGGCTGCTAAAGCTGTAAACTGCAGGTCAAATTAAGGTCAACAGCAATATTACTTGAAAAGGATGTGAAAAGAGTTCAAGCAACTTCCCAGGAGGCCATTCACCATAGACTTTCATAAGAATGTACAACTGAAAGTTAGGTGAAGTGGAGTATAAGTCATGTCAATTGAAATAAATGTCTTTACCTGTTGAAGCTAAAATACTTTAGAGTAAATGGACATATGCCTGAATGATTAATCTCTGTGTACAGAGAGGGCACAGAGACTGACCAATAAAGCACGCATACCTGTGTTAGGAGGTCCATCTCCCCCAGGAGGTCACTGAACATAGCGTCAATGTCATCCATCTACAAAGAGGATTGGACATGTTATTTAAATTTCAGCCAGCACGTAATGTAAAATTTTGGGTGTAAGCCAGTTAAGGTACGCAATTCATTACACACTCATGTTGTAGTCAAATATATGAAACTCAAAAGAAGCCTTAGAGACCGTGACAGAGATAAACAACTTGCCAAAACTTGACATACATGTAGTCTATGTCTACAATGAATTGCAGTAGTTCAGAGGAATTGTACTCATAACCACAGAACATGTTTTGAAATGGGCATTGTGACGTACCAGCTCAATGGACTTCTGAAAGTGAACTTGATGTGCTTGATTGATTTATTAATTAACAAAAGCGCCCCCCCCCAAAAAAAAAAGAAAAGTGAAGAAGGAGACCCTACAGAGCAACAAAGGTATAGTTCTTTCTTACACCACATGTGGATAAATATATCTAGCCCAGGGCTATGACTTATTGCACAACATCCATGGCACAGAGCAAAGATAAAAGTGTGGTCTACAGAACTGTTTCAGGAATTTACTCTCTGTCAAGACACGTTGCCCTTGCAAAATCTTGCTCCAAATGCCAACACAGCATATTTCATCAGGCTGAAACGAAACGGCACCAGGAAACATGAAAACTAAAACTAAAAGGAGAATTTAATGCAAAATAAGAAATTCTTGAACAATGTCTCTGAACAGCTGTGACCACTTGAAAAAAATGGTGGAGGAGAGTAAAGATTCTCCACCAGTCTTATACAGTAGTTTTCCACATCCAGAGTGTCAGCGTGCTGTTCGAGCTGTCAGCTGGGGCTGGGGAAACTCCTAAATTTCAGCATGCCCCACCCCCAAAACCTGGCGCACATTCATCACAAAACTAAAAAACATGAGGTTCTATGCAGTCACATATAACTGAATTTCAATGTTTCAGTTCAATTACAAACATAATTACAAGATATTTCTTTCATTCCTTTATACTGATGAAGCAGTTGAGCAAAAACAAAAAAAAAAAGGACCTTGTCACCACTGACGTTTTTGTCCTGGCCTCAGCCTCATTACCTACTCAAGTGTGGGCTAACCACATTTCCTGACGTGTAAACTGGAATGGGCACCAACATTAATTCTTCAGTTTCAGGGTCTACACTTTCCATTCTGTGTTTCCGTTCACTTAATTTTAGCCTATGCCAATTATACATCTTTAGTGAAAGTTGTAACCAAATGTCAGATGTCATTTGTTTGAATTCATTTTGAGTGATAAAAAATAAAGGTAATGTAGGTTACATTGCAGAGTTAAATTGTGTTTAGCAAACAACAACTTTCATAAAGCAACATGAAAAACAATATCAAATCACAGCTTGTTTCTGAAGGGCCAATGACATCCCTTCTGAGATTCTTCACATAGACCAATTTTAAACCTTTCTTTCTCTCTCTCTCTCTCTCTCTCTCTCTCTCTCTCTCTCTCTCTCTCTCTGTCTACATTTCCACATCTCTCCACATTTCCACATCTCTACATTTCTCTCAACCAGTTAATTAAGCAGCATAACATTTAGCGAGATAAAGCAGAGAAAGTAACATCTGCAAAGAATGAACCTAATATATGATCATCAAAATATGTATTTCACTTATAACCTTCAAACAACATACATCATCCCAGTGAGACCTTAGCATGTACAGAAATATCTGTACGTTACGTATTCCAAATTTGGAACACGCAACATTCAACTGAAACTAAACAGTTGTGCTTTTGTGTATCACCAGCACCTGCGTGTCATAAGTGTCGTTTTGCTCGAACGTTTAAGCAATGTTCACTTTACAGCTGCATTGTATTGCATTGTGAGCTCTCACATGGGGAAGTGGTTAAAACAGCTTCCTCTCTTGATGTTGTAAAATTCAGAGAAGTTTCTGACAGGAAATAGCAAATATTTTTGCAAGTTTTGTGATACATTTTTTTGCTTCAGTATTTGCACCTCATTTATAATCCATTTATTTATACTCACTTATGTATAAATATGATCAAAAAATAGCCACATAATGATTCAGAGGTGGTTAAAGAACAGTATAGAAAGGTACAGTATAATGTTGGAGAGATCAGGGTTGGTTGTCTAATGTTTGTCACATTGCCTGTTGCAACCAAATTAGTGGACGCCCTGCAATGAATTGCATATGAAATGTGTACTCTTTTAACTGACTCATATTTTGGCAGGTATTTGCACAAAGATACAACACAAAAGTGCAAACATGATCGGAATGTTTGTACTTTTATTTGTAAATGCTCATGAGGGTAAACCTATATACTCATTGAAAAGAGAACAGGAAAAGATGAGGCCTTTTGAACAGATTGATTAATCCATATGATACCTGTTTAGAAAATGCTTGCAAAAGTAGCTCACAGATGGGGATACTTCTCTACATTAGGCCCAAAGGCTGCCAGTTTAATTCTGTTACCAATATCATATATTTGTTCTTATATTAGTAGTGAGTCATGATAAAATTCCTTAAGATTTTGTTATTGTCATCTATGATGAAAATTAACATTGCATGCGAACCCTTAAGGATTTTAATTTCACAGATTATAAACCATGAATAAAACTAGCATCAAAAAGCCTTTGATAAGTACAACAGAAAGAACTATTTTGTACTTTTAAAAAAACTGATTGCTGTGTCAAATGCAAAAAAAGTTCAAAATGTTCAACACTCTTTTATTTATTTATTTATTTTTTAAATATATGTAGACAACCAACCTTATACCGTTGGACAAACAACCCCACGATGTGGACAGAAACTGACAGTGTCTTTGTAGTGTGATATGAGGATAAAAGTCATACCAATATCTAGCCAAGGCTTCCACTTTTCTGCTAATGTTGAAATGAATCTAATATTGAAATGCACATAAGAGCAAGAAGCGCGACAAGCAATTCTCCCCTAATTTATTCCACTCTAGACTTTTATATCATACAACAGCATAGCACAATAATAGATGAAGTAACCATGAATACCATCATAACAAATCTGCCATTAGAGCAATGGGAGGCACAGAGCATTAGACCACAAATAAGTAACCGAATACACGATGTTGTTAATACATGTCTGTAGCAACAGGAAGAAAGAGTGAAGCAGTCGACAGACATCTTGGTTAATGTGACACCGAGTAAACAGAACAACTGCCTGTGTTTTTCGAGCGTGCAATTCATTGGTTAGGGACAAACCTAAAAACGTTATATCTCATCTAACATATAAGATATATAACTTTGTCAACCCCTCTCTCTGTGACCCAGAACTCAACACATTCTTGATGATATCTCAAGGATTTGAATTTAGGAGCAGAAATCTTGGCGTCACTGTAATTCAAATCAGTGTCTTTAGATCAAGTATGTAACTGTGACAAGGTGCTTCAAAATGCAGACAGCTGGTGAACAACATTTGTAGTCTGAAACATGCTTATTGTAGACCTTAGTAAATGTACTTATTAAAGATCGTACTGGACATATGCTTGTGGAACTGGTGTGACTGAGGTTAGCACAATGGCAAACTTTTCTCATCTGGTCTTAACGTTTGCTATTCTTTAAAGGCATTAGCTGCTGTTATGGAAGAAGGGAACTCACCATGAGACAGTCAAGAACAGAATGTATTGCACATTGGAGCTTAAATTCTGTTGTACACTGTATGCCACACCCTTTATACCGCATAGATTGAGCCTCCACCTCAAAGAGACCGGAAATAAACACACAGATACAGAGGGATGTGCTGATTGCTGTTAGAGGCATGTAACTGCTAAAACATAGTTGTGTTGCTTTTTGCACCTTTATTTGAGCCCAACACAACATGAACCAGCATAAAAAGTTCTGACAAATTTTGTGACTCATCTCAGATCAAGTGATTTATTACCCACATCCACTTTGTGGGCTATTGCTAGTTGTACTTCAGAACGTTAATAATAAATAAATAGCAGCTCACGTTAGGAGATCTGAGCAAATATAAAACAACATTTACGTCAGGATGTTCAGGGCTTTCATCACTCCAGAAGATTCTAGTTTATGATAATCTTATCTCTGACAAACAGAAATTCAAGACAGAAGTGTATCATTTCTAAATATACAGTGCAAGAGCCATGTTTGGAAGAACTAGACTGCTTTATCGGCGACGGATAAAGACTGAGACGCTGAGCTCTTCCCGGTTGAGTTTGGAGAGCCAGCATGACCAAAGCTCTGTTTACATAGGAGGTCATTTCCACAGAGACTCGACTCTGAAGCAGGATCAGTTTTCCATGTAGATTGGACATGGTTGTCAAACAGACCAACAGGGAGCCATTACTAGACCCTAAAGAAGGTACTTTAATCAACTGCATATTAGCAGCATCAAAATGCTTCAACAGCATTGCTTCTTAGGCCTGAGTTATACTGATATGTTTTCATTCTGTTTCCTTTCAACGCATCTTTCCTCTTGCAGTACAATGAAGTGTTTGAACACAAACGTCATTTAAAGCTCACTTCTCAAAAATTGATCTATTAGGATATACCATTACTCAACTCAATAGCATAGGTGAATTCCCTGGCTGAACACCATAACGCTGACTCAGTTTCACACGGTTACTATGAACATACATACAGAAGAAGTATAATTTCATGTAATGTCAAATACTGCATGAACACAGGAAGGGCACCCATGGATGTTGTGTGCGATGTTTCTAAATGAGATTAGATTGATAATTAACGGAGGAAAAGGATAGCTGACGTGATAATTCATTTTAAGGAGACATTAAGAACTCATAAAGCTCCATCGGGGGAATGTGAAACAGATGGTGACTCCAACTTGGTTGGAATGTGCAAGGCTAAGATTACAGGACCTGTCTCTTATCATAAACATTTTTAATTAACTCACCCCTTTGCTTATTTCATAACACCACATTGAAGCTTCAAGTGCATCTATTCAGGCAGAACTTCAAAGTACATCAATGCTTGGGTCTAACATGTACAGTACAGCTGTTAAAGTTCAAACATGTGGTGTTTGTGACCTAAAATACATAAGAAAATTTAGAAACTAAACCATGTCGAGACCAGTCACCTGTGGTGACATGTCACAATTTTTTAACTTAATTTCAATCAACTGGTTGTATTACCATCTCTTTGATAAAAACTGTACAGTCCACAATAAAACATTTACTAGCTTTCTAAAGAGTTTTGCTGATGTCACTTTAATCAGTGCACTGGCACAATGCCGGAAAATTCTCCCCTTAAATTTGGACCCATCGTTACAAGACACGCACTCAGAGACTCAAACCCTCATTAAGCTTATGTGTCAACCTTTATGCCAGGTCAGCTCATTCTTACCAGCCTCTACACTATTAGTCACACATCGGTTTTTTCTTTCACGCAGTGGTCTGTAACCTCACCCAAATAATCATTATTCCTTTGTTTGTCACATATACGGTAACAAGTGTAAGTGTGTTTGTTATTTATTGACTAGTCTGGTTATCTTGTGCTTTCTACATACTCTACCAAATTAAAATGAAATTGTGGAGTCTTGTGAATCTGTGCCCCTCTCTCTTTACGATGAACTTCGTTAAAGGTATACAACAAAAATCCAAGTATAATGTGTAAATTAAACTACAGGATCTACGTAGCTGAAGATAACAACGGTTAACTTTCTCTGATCCTTTACTAATGACTACACTGACATTAGTGATGTTGCAGAGGTAAAGTTAATGATTTTTTTCTTTTCAGACGACTTATGAAAATTACTTATGAAAATGGAAATGGAAACATATCGACATGAAAATAATAAATCAAGTATGCTATGCTGTTACTGACACAATGTATCAGTTAGCAAAATGTAACGGTTCAATGTAATGGTTCAGTGCATGTACTGTTTTTGAACAAACAGATTCACAGCTTGTTTGTTTCAGTTTTCATACTCGTTCAAGTAAAGTTAGCCAAAAGATAGTTTGTCTTACCTTTGATATAATCCACTTAGCCTATTTAATAAATAATAGATTCATGAATTATGAAACTTCTCTCTGCAAGTTCCTTTTTCCCCACTGAAACAATTCTGGACACCACCCCACACACGTAGAATGGCTGTGCTGGTATGTTTGTGAGTCACTGACAGTTAGTTTCCTGTCTTATACGGAAGTTCAGGTCTAGACCTGTTTTCTGCATTCCAACTGAGGCTCACATCAACCAGTATTATAGGGCAGCTCGTAGACACCACCTTAGACACCACCATGTGTTTGTATTAATGACTCTTTTAATGCCCTTGATGAACACCAAAAGAATTCTTTACATTTGCTGAGAATTTGTAATTGCTGACCACTTAATTGTGCTGCTCTGACTTAAAGAGTGTAGCTCTATTGCTGTGGCATGTGAAAGTCATTAACCGTGATGAGACTGTCAAGGGCCAGAGCCATTGGTGTTTGGTTACAGACATCACTGAGTAATCTAAAGGTGATTTCTTATGCTGCAAAGAAAAGCAAGTGTGAGTCATGAGAAATCTGAAGCTGATCTGAGTCTTAGCCGCATGATGTCCATGCAGACTATATGGCCAAAGTATGCCATAGATAACTAAAGAAGAAAGAAAGAAAGAAAGTAAGAAAGAAAATAATTTGCCCCTTTAAATGAGATCGGGATAATATTTCACAATTACTTCTTTTATTAACGCAAAAATCCATGAAAATACTCCAACTCCTTTTAGCTGGTGTAGATGCACGTTTTTACCAACAATGAAATGCTGTGGTTACTTGTTTATCTTGTTTTGTTTTACTTTACTTCTTAGAATTTCTGCTGAAATCCTTTTAGAATTTTTTTTCCAACAGTAACTGTTGCTCATTTTCTAATTCTGAATATTCTTAATGGATACTCATTTTTAAGTCCTGTGATCAGAAGAAAACTCATTAACCTACTGAAAACTGTACCTACTGGGAACTTATATTACCAATTAGCAATTTTTAAAAACATTTGTCGCCTGTGAAACAGCTATTGCTATCGCTTTAGCATTTCATTTTCAGCCATTTCATCTGTTCTGAAATGCCTGTGGTTCCTTTGGGAAAAGCAGACCACCCTCCTTGTGCAAGAGGATGTAAACATGGTGTGCCAGACATCCACAAGAACAAATCAGACCTATGAATGAGGCTGATGAGCTTTGATGACATGTGATACATTAAATAAACACTGACATAAGGAACACGCCCACCTCACTGTGCATTGCCCTATATGCGTTTACTTACAAGAGACTTACCAATTGAAATCTTTTATTTGTGAAATGGTCATTAGAAAAAATGTTAAAAGCCTAACTGAAAATGGTTCTAGTAATTGGTAGACCATCACTATGTTGTTTTGTATTGTCCTCCAATATTAACCAGACATTAAGTTGATATTTCAAATTTTACTCTGATTGAAATGTTATGAATTGGGTGTGTGTGTGTGGGGGGGGGGGGGGGGGGGGGTATATATTTGTCACCCTGTCAGAGGTATGGTCTTTCTCAGTTGTCAGGCTCAAACATTTAGCACTGATGTTAAATTTTGTGTTATCAGAACTCTCCAGATGAGCCCCATCATGCTATGCCCATTTTGGGAATCCAAAGACAGTGTAATCCAAAACAATTTTGTCCTTAGCTGTCACATAGCTAATGGAATACAAAGAAAAAATACAGAAAAGTGACCAACAAAAGATGATCATCTTGTATGGTTCATATAATATCTGTATATATGTTCAGTTAACCTCATACATTCAGGTACAGGGGATGGGAGGTTAAATACAGGGACACATAATGGTTTGACTGTGACCAGACATACTTGAACATTTACACAGGAAAGTACTATTGGTTTCAAATAACTACAAAGCCCATATGGTAAGGTGTGAGGGATATGGTAAGCATTAAATGAAAGATACCTTTAAAAACCATTAGTCGAGGTCATGATATTCTAGCCTGGATTTAAACATTGGTCTGCACCTCACAATGTAGTCAAAGAGGCACAGCTTTCATGGCAGCTGTGGTAATAGCAAAAACAGCTTCATGCCACTAAAACCCATCATTCTAACCTAATCAAAATGTCAGAAGTATTCTAACCTTATATCAAAAACTTGTTGCTGTCCACTTGAATTCTATTCAATATTTATCTGAGAATGCAACAGCACCATCTACTGAAAACCTTATTATACAAATAAATATACACTCAATACATGGGTGTAGAGTTAGCTTTGCTTTACTATTATGTAGCGATTTGGTTCATCACATAGTGAAGAAAAAGTACAAATTCAACAGTTAAGTAGCAGTTCTCAGAGTTATTATATATTTAACACAGCATGAAATGGTTTAAAATGTCTCCACCTTTGAGTATGAAAAGCCACGTTTTAATAATTTTGTTATGACAACCTAATGGCAAGACAGTTACATAAAAACTTGGCTTTATTCAGTAATTCTATTAAATCTGAAAGTTATCTGCAATAAAATTAAGACACTTGAAAATGTCTGGAATATGACATGACATTTCTGCTTTTCCGAAGAAATTTTTTCTTTTTTAATCCTTAATTTAACTAGACAACAGTGCAAACCCTGCCAATGACTATAGGTATTCATTTTGACCAGTACACATCTTAGAGATATGCATTGTCAAACACTGGCCTAGCCTCTAAAAACAGCACTTCACTTATCTACTACTGAGTGGTTCAAATTCCTGACTTTCTCCCATGGACTCTTCAACAAAAGGTATGTCTTGCTGAACTATGACAAACAAACTTTGACCCAAGTTGACTTGACTTCTTCTGCATGACAGCTTCTGAATAAAAGACAACAGCTGTCTCAACAACAGACACCTCAGTCAAAAATCATTTGACATGCCCCAAAACACTGATGACAAGCAAGCCTTGCCTTTACAAACTGAGATTAGTTTTCCACCCATAGTTATATAGAGGACAACTATGTAACTGGGCTGATTTTTTTAGACTGTCTACTTCACTAAACTGAGGGATAAATCTAACTTTCAAAGAGGACTTCAAGAGAGGGGTTGGCACAAGTCCCAGACAAAGTGTCTTTTTGTCTGAGTAGTGGTATTCTCAAATAGTCCCTA
Source organism: Chanos chanos (assembly GCF_902362185.1). Taxonomy (NCBI): domain Eukaryota; kingdom Metazoa; phylum Chordata; class Actinopteri; order Gonorynchiformes; family Chanidae; genus Chanos; species Chanos chanos. Next base: position 13,061,798 of record NC_044497.1, on the reverse strand, counting down.
ACTTGTAACAAGATCCTTCCCCTTGAATTCTAAAATACAAAACAAAGTGTTAAAAATTGGTCTGGAACAACATTGGACAGTCAGCCCAAAAACATCAAAGGAGGCAAAACAGATGCAAGAGAGTGTGGAAAGGCAGGGGTTAAACTCAGGCTGGGGGAAACCTGATGCTAATTAAGTCTTTGGAATGCCACATACTGACATTCTCCTCCAGTACCGCTTAGAGTGGGTCAGACACGGCCATCGGAGGAGAGATGCTTACTTCTCGCTGTTTATATTTTTACTGACATTCCAACAAGGAACTGGCCATATTGAACTGAGCTGCAGGTAATGTGCTGTCCCCCTTTGATGTGTTTTGCGATTTAATAGAATTTAAACTAGGACAGCAATTTGAGAAGTGGAGATAATTCAAAAAGTGAATGTCGAACAACTACAATCAAAATTCGCTGAAACTTTACAATGTTTGGTGTTAAAGAGTTATAATGATCTATTTTTTTTCGGTTGTAAACAGCTCCGAACAAAAAATAATTGTTTATGGTTCATGTTCGAGCAATAGACGAGCGTATCCTATACTGCAAGAAATTACAATGCATAATCAAATGTCTTTTTTCACGTTATTCAGGCCGATAAATGCCAAGATAATGTCATCATCCGTAACAACGCTGTTGTTCCTGTGGTGCTCCCTATCCCTGTATTTGACTGTGAGAAGTGTCGCAGAGATATGCAAGGGGACGCACTGTTATGGTGCGGAAACGGCAGACCCCATACCGTGTTCTGGACGGCACTGCCCAGGTGGAAGATCGTCCAGACCTTCACGTCAATACAATCCAACAACACACGGCAGGTCAGCACAAATCGCCCCTAATCATCACCATGCATTCCCCAGCTCACCATCAGGTACCCATATGGATCCGAAAATAGTTCAAGCTCAACGTGGGCAGTTAAACGACAGTGGAAGAGAAAGTGTCAAGATGCGCGTCGCTGAAGTTTTAAGCCCCGAATGCAGTGGAACAGATTGCATTACTCCTCAAAGGCCACTTCAACCCATTAACGATACCAGAGAATGCAAAGGACTAGAATGTAAACTACCGCTGAGGATACGGCCAAAGCCGCATATTAGACCCTGTTTGAGAGAGGGTTGTTCCACTGGTTCCGAGGATGCCCCCGGCAGTCAGCCCAGTCTGATCCACATGCCGGACAGAGCCGCTCAGTTTCTGGGGGAATTTCCGGACATCGGATATCCTGCATCGGAGCTTGGCGGTGCTCCTCTGGGGGTGCAGCTTACTTGTGACATCAAACCAGGTGAATTAGAACAGCGTTTCCCCATTTTTTTTTGTTTTAAGTGTGCCTCATCTGCCTGAGAATTATGCTCCACTGCTGCTGTTAGAAAAAAAAAAGACGACCTTGAAATGAATCTATTTTAAACAATTTTAAACTCTTGCATGTAATTGTAGATGTTCTATCTAGATAAACATTGTTTAATTCAGGTCCTTCCAGGAAACACTAAAAGGCACACCTAGAGCAGTGGTAGCCAACCCTTGTCCGGTCAATCCACTCTCATGTTGGATTTTATTCTGTGCTCAACCTAACACACCTGATGCAGCTAATCCAAGTCTTTAATATTGTTTAAGTACAGGAGGCACATGTGTCAAATGAACGCTGTTACAAATTGTCCATAGATAAATATGGAGGACTTATTGGGCATTTACAGAAAGATTATAGGTTTGATTAGTTTGATCCACTGATTTGTAGTTGTTGAAAAGAACACACTGTATGGTTACTAAATAAGCACGTCTCATTTAAAGGAACAATTGTAATACAACTATCTCTTTTGTCTACATTTCTGTGACCTCAGCATTTGTGCAAAAATGTATGCCCCAGCACTTTGTATAGATATGAGTGTGGTTAGGTATCACTGGAGCCAGACTCTAATCTCAGAAAACAATTCTAACTTTATTTGGTATTCATTGCAATACTAAAATGTCAGAATGTGCCAAACAATGGGAAGATTATTTGACAGTTGGCCCAAAACTTATTATTGCAGAATTACACATCTGCTCTGCTGCATAGATGATTGTAGAATGACAGAACCAGAGAAAATTCTGGCAGTCGACTCACTAGAAAATGTAGACTACTTTGATGTCTGTCCATACATGGGAAAGTTTCATTATCCTAAAATGTAGCTAAAGAAATGAACATAGCACAGTCGTTTGGTTTGGAGAATCAGAGACAAAACACACTACAGCACTCAAACATCAGATTGTTTTATATCAACAAGTTAGAATAATGCTTTCGCAAACTGTTCCGTACCAGCAGCAGCAACAACAACAGGTAACTGCTGAAGTAAATGTTTTTGAAATAGAAGCTTTCAATTTTTATACAAAAGCTCAACTAACAGAACATTCAGAGAAATATTTTTGGTGAAATATTTTTTAACTGACTAAAATGGTGGAAACAAAAAAAGAAAACAACAGTTGTTGCAAATGAACATCTCCAAATTCTGCTTAGGATATATGTAATAAAAATATTCCCTCACTGAAATACTGTAAGATGTATCCAAGTGTATTCAAGAGAAATGTGAACGAAGCGGGTATTTGTTTTGTGTCATGCTGAATTTTTCTTTCACTGCCCTTGAATCGATGAGTTCATGAATGTCGTTCCATGCTGATCCGGTCTAACAGGAGAGAATGAAGTGCCCTCAGAGGATGCTCTCATCCTGCATCTGCAGCTGGCAAAGGGGCAGGAGAAGCTGGTGGAGGCTTTACGCGGGCAGCAGTTAGTGATCCGTGAGCTGCAGCAGAGGCTGGTAGAGCAGCAGGGGGCGCTACTGGCACAGCAGCAGGAAATTATAGAGCAACAACGCCGCATGTATGAGCAGATGGACGTGGTCAAAGCACAGTATGGCCTGCTCTCTGAAACTGTCAAACAAGTGTCCTTCCAGGGACTGCAGGACGAACTGCAGAGTTACTTTGAGAGCCATCTTGCCGGCCTGCAGAACCAGGCACGCAGCCATCTGCAGAAGTCTTACGCTGTTCACAAAGTAGACGTGAATGCCAATGTGATGGATGTGAATGGGGATGCCCATCACCCACTGCTGGAGTGCCGAAGTGCTTGTGGACCTGAGGAGTACTGCGATTTTCAGAGGGAACCGCCTCAGTGTGAGAAATGCACCATGTGCCCCCCAGGATTCTTCCTGGTATCCCAGTGCTCACCCACCACAGACAGGATATGCCAGGTAACTGGGAACATGATGTACATCTGTAGCATATAGATTTTTCTTGTTCTCTGACATAACAAATTACAATGTTATCTACAGGACAGGGATGAATGCCTCGAGTTACCAAACCTCTGTGGAGAAAGAGTGAAATGTCTCAATACACCAGGTAAGCAAAGGAAAAACCTTTCATAGAATGAATGAATGTATGAATGAATGAATGAATTAATGAAGGAATGGATGAATGAATGAGTGAATCAATGAGTGAATAAGTTTAAATTAGTTCAAGAGAACACATTTAAGACTGAAAGTCTCACATTCAGTTGCTTGAAAATATCAAGTTTGAAAGTGAAAGCACGTGTTTTATCATGTTATCTTAAAGAAACTGATCTATGATGTCTTTTGCTGTGCAGGTGGATTCAGATGTCTGGGAGTGTCAGAGAGGGAAGCTTCAGCCGGGCTGTGTGGACACGAGTACTTCTATAACCAGGAACTGCAGGAGTGTCAGGCATGTTCAGACTGTGAAGGCGAGCCGGTGGCTTTTCCCTGCACTGCTAGTAGTGATGCTGTGTGTGGCTCATTTTCAGAAAACAGACTGTCCCAGCCCTGGACTGCTTTAGTCTCTGTGCCCCAGGCTAAGTTCAGGACTGGCGGTATCTTCCCGGGCCTGCAGCTTAACATCCGCAACAAGGAGGGTGGCGAAATCGTGACGAACCATGCAGATCACCTTAGCCTCATGCAGCATGGCCTGATTTGGATGGATTTGAACTTTGCCCTGAAACACAGCTGCAGGAATTTTCTCCAGGTGGGTGTGCGGGTGAATAGCAGTGAAGAGGAGGGTTTTGACATTAGCGGCGTCCGTATGGAGCAACCAGAGAGAAAATATTTTCAGGGTGTGAGTGTGAGTGGAGCAGTGGAAGTGGAACCCAACCACACTCTGACACTTCTCCTGAAGAGCCCCAACCAGTACTGCAATCAGAGCAAAGACCTACAGGTATATGAACTCAGTGGACCTTCGTTCAGTTTGCTCTGGCTCTCACATGATACTGGTGCTGTTGCCATGACAGCACAAATGTCCATGGCACCACATTACCAAAGCAATTACCGCCCAGCCTTCCGCATTGTCACAGTCTCGGATCCCTACATGGTGGGTTTAACCCATGACAGCCGTGGGGTGCGCTTCACGGAAAGTGGCGTAGTGAAATTTGTCCTTCAGCAGGCCTTGTACTCCATGGGCCACACCTGTGTACGTGAGGGTTTTTCCCTTATTGCTTACAACAGTCACAATGGGACCAGCCAAGAGGTGATGCGCTCGTTCAAGTCTGGGGTCAACTACAGAGACACATCCATCACCCTATCTGGGGCAACTAGAGTGAGTGCGGGAGACTGGCTTAGTTTTGAGATCCTTACCCCATCCCAATGCAACATTCGCTACTTCGGTGACAGCTCAGGGATAAGCATGCTCAGTCTGATTTGGATCCCTTCGGCTGTTTCCTCTGCCTTCACAGCCACTGTTTCCAGGTCAGGTCTGCCTTCTGGGGCAGTGAGGAACAAGGCACTGCTTTTCCGTCAGTTGAGCCCAAATACAGAGCAGGTGCACCTGGCTGCCACTGGGGAGCCGCATCCCCGGAGGAACTTTGTCTTCCATGAGGCTGGGACAGCCAATGTGGCACTCAACCTGAAGCTGATCCACTCTTGCAGTGTGGTGAAGCTCAGTTTACATCAACAGGGTGGGGATAGAAGCCACACGACCACCCTGGCTCAGCAAGTGGGGGGCCACATGCCTGATGGCAGTGAATGGGCCAGTGTGGGGCTTAGGGCTTCCTTTGAAGTCCAGAATGGCACAGCTATATATGTGACACTGGACTGTTTACGAGGTCGTGTCAACCAGATCACTCCAGAGGGAGGTACTAATATCTCAATTCTCTGGGTGGCTTTGTGAACACTACAAAGATCAGTACAGAGTTGTTGGTGCAGCAGTGAGAAATGATGGAAACCCTTGCAGCCCATATCTGTTATTTGGTAACTGGTTTTGCACAAAATATAAAGTGTTTCGTTGGCTGAGTATTTGTAAAAGATTTTAGTGTGATATCTGCTCTACACAGGTGCTATATAAAGGAATATTTTGATTCTATTCGGTTTTATATTGATTATTTCTGTATTGATTTGTGTTTATTGGAACTGTAGTATTATGGGACTCTTTTAATGATGCTCCATTTGTAGAAATATGCATTTGGACCAATATTTAACATTTTTTGTTGGATCAGTAGAATTATATATATAGCCATTCAAATAAGTACTGATTTGTCTCCTAGTACTTCGGCTGGTTGAGAAGTGACCAATTTTTCTCTAGGGATTAAATTGAATGTTCTCTGTGTTTGTTTCCTTTGGTGCCAATACAAGTATGTGTGACATGTGTATTTGTTTGTCTGTTGGCTTGCATGTATGTAACTGCTGTGCACTTTTTCATTTATCACTTACAAATGCACACAAAAATGTGCCGAATCCTCTCTCTCTCTCTCTCTATATATATATGTATTTGTGAAAAATATTTTCATCAGTTCTCAAAATTCACTTTAGGACAACTGGCTTGAATGATGTTTTCTCAATTAGTTTCTGATATCATACTTCCTATTTTTGCAAATACAGACATAGATACTCATGGATACTAAAAATTCCAATTTTCTCAGATTTTTTAATTATCGCCTCCACAACATGATGTAAATCTGTTGTGTAGGTAAAGAACTCTAGAAAAGAAATCAAATGTCTGTTCAGTGTATTTATGCAACATAAGCAGTTGTAAAATATGCACAGTTTACTTTTTTACTCAATATTATTTATATGGAAGAAAGTACAAACAGGATGTGGGGTTTGTTTATTCATTTTAAATCATCTTGTGTTACTTTAATCTAGTGTGATATGTGTTAACTGTACACTGCATATGGTTTATATTACCTGAAATATTGTTTCTCTGTAGAGGAGCTGCCTTCGCATTCCATATTGAATTGCTTCTGTATGTGCTCTGTTCTCCAGAACAATTATGATTAATGAAGTGTATCAGAAAATTGGCTGCATTACAGTCATACATTTTCCCATACAATAATCCTGTACTGTAGATCGATGTTGAATATAATCTTTTATAATTCGTAATAAAGTTCATTTATATTTTGCCAGATTTTGCTTTAAATTTTGAGCAATAATAATAATACTGTTTTGTTCTACTATGGATTAAGGGCAGTACAATTAAAAACACATACACATAAATTATTAAAACCCAGATAAATGTTTTACTGTTTCAGTTGCTTTTTTACTTAATATTGAGAAGTCCTAATATTGAGACTGTCCTAAGTTTATCTGAAAATGATTGGTTCAACCTGCAGGTGAATTGTGTAGCATTCTTGATCATGTTTAGAAAAATGTAGAAGCACTCTCCGTAAGAAACAGCTTTGCGCCACTCCTACAGTATTGTAAAAGAGATTGATTCGATCATATCACTCAGCCCACCCAAGCTAAAGCAAAAACACTGGAAAGAAGCAGAAGGACTCTGAGGACGGTGTATCAGATTCATAATTATTTGTTGGCATTTTTTAATCTGTCAACATTTTGCTCAAATCTGACTAATGGCACCTCCATTAGGCGGAAAAATCCACTGATTTTGAGACATAATAAAATGTAACTGTCTGCACAGTGAATTGAAAACAGGTGCACAACATGCTTTGCTGCAGATGTTTCACGTTGTAGTTCAAATAAGTTCTTTTGTGCATGCAGGAAAATGTAGAGAAGAGGGGTGCATAGAAACACACCAACACAGAGACTGAGAGAGGCAGAGAGAGAGAGAGAGAGTGTAAAAATAGCACTGAATATGAAGCGCAGAAGTAAGAAAATATAAATGATGAAAACTGACTTGGTGAAAATACATGTGAGTTAAAAATTGAGTCTATAAAAATCCATAAGGATTGAAAATTACAGTATTTGATTTTATAGATTAATTGATCAGAAAAGGTGTTGACTTGATAAAATATTTGTCATAACTCATCACCATTTTGTTATTGATCATTTATCATTCATGCCACAAAACTACCATTATTATTGGTTGTCTCCACAAACATTCTTTGGTAAGAATAAAGGTGAAGAATTGAGCACGAATTGAAAACTAAAGTGATGTTTTAAAGAGTGACTGATCTCTTCAACAGGTATTTGAAAATCAATAAAATGAAAAATAAAATAATAAAAAAAAACATTTAGTTTAGTGTTACTTCCTTGTTTATTGTTTAACACAAGTATTTTTGTTATTCTCAAGGCTCAAAGAGTTTACAGCTATGTAAAGCTATAAGTGTCTGTACCCACTGATGCTCAATGAATTGCTTCACTATCCACCACCACAGTCTAGTGTGTGCTGGTTCCTGACCTCTCTTCCATAAGTTGAGAATACTGTTAACGACGCAGCTATTTTCTGCAAATAATAAAAATTCAGAACACAGGCTTTCTGTGTCTGCAATGCTGTAATTGATTATAAATGGTAGTTTTGTGGTATGAATGATAAATGAAGAATAACAGAAAATGGTTATGGATTATAAACTGTGGCTCATATTTTCTTGAATCTACATGTTTTTCTCAAATAATCTTCAAATTTATCAAATCAAATGACTATCACTAAAATTTTTAATTTATTTGCCTTTTTATTGACTCCATTTTCCTTAATTAATTTTTGTTAATTCCACCCCCCATATGTGAATGCGTTGCTCTGTAAAATGCCGCAACATTAAAACCAAAAGACGTAATGGATCATCTGCTAACAGCGGTATGCTGGCTACTTCAGTTCCACATCTGTATAATCAGAGACTCCCCTCAATGACCCCCACACCAGTATTCACAGCTGTGTCCTCTCATAACACGTGACCAATGATTGGGTGACTTATCATCTGTGAAGAAACAAAAGCATTGCATGTGTTCACTCAAATCTCACCACAGGCCACCTGTCCAACCCTTTTTTATGTGAGCAGCCTTGTAGTTACATTTTAGGGTCAAGAATGCCTAAAATAACATATTTGTAGGGATTCTTTGCAAAGCCTTCGTGATCAAGGGTGAGAACAACATAAAATATCCTGACAGACCAGCGCTTTAACTGTCTCATTTTACAGGAGGAATTTGTATTATTTGTGGTCTTCACAGAGCTGCCCATGCCAAGCACTTCCCATTTTATTCAGATGTTGACTTAAAAAGGACAAACAAAGACTTCTAGAGTTTCCGAGGGATACTTTAATTCATCTTGGATGTTTAAACAAACCATTTCTCTCAGTACTGATATATTTCAAGCTCTGCCATGCAGCTATGTAAGGAGCTATACTAGTATATGAATACTTTTGTTTGCCTCAGAGTTCTGACTGCAATACATCTTACAGATGAAAGCCTCTTTGGTCATGCAGAATGCTTAATAGTGTGTCTATATATCTTAGCAAATTCCTTTCTTTTTAAAATTGCACTTGTGTTTTCAAAAGCTGTAGTAAGTTGAAAAAGAACATCTACATTTGGTCAAAAGACCACAAGCATTCTGGTGAATATACTGCTTCTATCACTGCTGCTTCCAGTACTAAGGCAATAAACAACAACAACAACAATACTACTACTACTACTACTACTACTACTACTACTAATGATAGTAATAATAATAATAACAACACATAGGAGTAGTTAGGCAATAAAACATAAGCATGACTGAATTACCTATATGAAATCTTTATTGTGTAGAGTAGATTGAGGAGTTTGACAAACAGATCGAGAGAGCAGACACCATATTAAATGAGACACTTTCAGCTACTTGTGATGAAACCAGGAGAGGTTCAGCTGGCGGGTTACAGATTTACTCAGTTCAATCATGCTTATCAGAAGGCACCACAGAATTAAATTCCATGGCACTCCTTGTCACCACAGAAGTATATGAAGAATGGCATGGAAATGATACTGTGGTGGAAAAAGATGCAGTGGAGTTGCAAAAACCATTTGTGATCGTTTATTCATTCCCTTATCATCCACTCTCTCTGCTGTTTCCTGCTCTGTTTCTCTCTCTCTCTGTCTCTCTCGCTCTCTCTCTCTCTCACTCTCTCACTCTCTCTTTCTCTCTCTCTCTCTCTCTCTCTCTCTCTCTCTTTCTCTCTTTTCTCCTCATTAGGCTGTTTACTGAGGCATACTGGAAAGGAGCAGCGGGTCACTACACACAAACAGAAAGAAACTCAGTCGGTGAAGCATGAAAGGTTTTTCAATCTAGGAAACTGAACAAGCCTTTTCCCTGAACCCCAACAGCCTACACTTACACAGGGCCTTTCTGAATGTGTTTTGGAAAACTTATTGAGTTAAATATTCTTTGCAACTGAAATTTTTATTTTTTAGACATAATGCAATACCAAGTGTTTACCATCAGAGGATCACCCTAAAATTTGATCTTACCGTTAAAGATTACTTAAACTGTTTTGCTACCTTTAGTTTTAGTCACTGTCAAGAACTGGACCTGACCTTATTCTTTGATCATAGACTTCCTATATTTTCTGATTAAAAGATTGAATGACGGTAAAAGCCAAAGTCAAATCTATCAAATCCATCAAAAGAGCATGCCTTGTTATTGTACAATGACTGGGAGTCAGTGAACTGGTTATCACACAATAATGAAGCAGACAGTGTGGAACTTTGACTTTGGCGAGAAGCAAGCTAGTTCTCTGGTGTACTTTTAAACAGTGGGGATCTCATTCACTCCCTCCTGTACACTGAGGTTAATTGCTTTCTCCAGCAGTCACTGAGAGATTAAACATTTCACAATACCTGCACTCAAATTACCTCAGAGTTACTGCAGCAAACTGAATTCCCTGCATGCGATGTGCATTTCAGGATCAACACTGTTGCTAAGCTGACATCTTTCAAATAAAAACATTGTGAGGATACACATCTACATCAGGAGATGTCAAATCATTAGATAGAGAACAAAAAATTATTGTTTGCATGAATCATTTCACACTGTAAACATCATTATACAATGGTACAACGCGTGACAGAATACATACCACGTTGCTGGGCATTTGGGCTCTTACAAATATTTTTATATATCAATAATGGTGGGTCATTTTGAAAATGCTTCCTTTTGCTGGTTAACAGGTATGGATAGCTGCACTCTAATTCTCTAAAGAGCAGTAATTTTGTTGTTGCCTGTATGACCCTTTAAGTACAGGGCTTGTTTTCAGAGGTCATGAGTGTGTCACAAGAGAGGTCCTGAGGTCAAGAAGTCATTCATGGAACGAGAATGGAGTATCATGTTAGATAAACTGCCACAGAACTTTGGTCCCTCAGGAGAGCACTGATGGAACAAAACATCTGGTTTTTTTGGTTGACCTGGGGGCACAGACCAAGCAGATAATAGCTGGTAAAGCATATATAAATATATATATATATATATATATATATATATATATATATACATATATATATAACTGTTACTAATGTTTCACCATGAATAACTTAATGAAGTATATCTGTTTCAGATTCAGTGATACAGTCAAACAATCAATTCATTGTCTTTTCCTTTTCTCTTCTGAAAAAAAAAGCCGTTGTATGCTATACTTCAAGGCTTTGCTTGTCTTGGTGAAATTTGATGGAAGATTAGAGTATGAGTGCTTCATAGTCCTTTCTGATGTGTGCCACATGTGAACCAGTATTCCAGACAGAAAACAGATCAGCTCAGGAACACTGCTGTCAGACTCCCCATTCACAGAACTGTCACTTTATAAACTCAGGGAAGGACATAACATAAACAGAGATTGATGTCCAAAACATGCAAACCCCTCGACAGGTGATTACATTGTATCTTGGTGCAGCTGGCCCTAAAAAAGTGATAAAGATGAGGAATTAAGGGCCATCAAATTATTGTTTCTCTTTATGGTGGTTATACATCCCTTTAACACATTTCTTTAAGAGCTGAAATGAGTAGATGTTGGGGCAACAGGAGGCTTGAGATAATGGCAGAGTTTTGAAATACACTGTATTATATAACATTCTACTGAAATACCTTTTACACAGAAACAGGTCATATATGGATTTGACCAACAGGAGAGTAATTCTCTCCACATCAGGGCGGATTCATGGTATTGACTCTTGTGCCATAACACAACGAAGTTCCATCTTACAAAGCAACAAGCCATGAGCTGAAAACGTGTTTTGAAAACTGCAAGCATAAAACCTAAACAATTTAGAACATATTCTGAATGTGATGCAACATAGAACTGAAGTGAGTCCATGATTATCATGTTCAGCACTAATGTTACAAATGCTTCATTTGCTTTTTATTAGGAATGAGCTGAGAGCATTCGTTGCCATAGCAAAGTCGTCATTAAGGCCAAAGGTGGGCCAACATATTATTTTTGTTGGATATTTTGTTCATAACTACTCCCTGGCCATGTCTTTTGTTGAGAATATTGAGTGAATGTAAGGCCCCAAAAGGAGGGGCCTATGGCATGCTGTGTGCTCTGAGTTCAACTCAGGAATCCAACGAAAAAAAAAGAAAAAAAAAGGGAAAAACAACCAATCATATTGCATTGTAAACATGGTTGTTGTGGTACACTAATAGGACATGAACTGGACCCTTGAAATATTTCAACAGCCTCAAGGGGAAGGACAAAAATATTATGGAGTGTGCATGCAAGGCATCATCCAGATTAAACCACGAGAAAAAATTCTTCTATCCATTTCCAGCTTGTATGTGCCTATGTTATTTACACAATTAGGATTGCTACTGAATGTACCAAAGCTGAAGAAAACTGATGGTAGGTCATAATACTTAGTTCAGAATTTGCAAATTACAGGTACAGCAGTGTGAAGGTAGAGAAATATTGTGCGCAGAACAGAGTACAACAAGTAACAGAAAAACAAAAAAACCCAAAAACATTTTGAACCACATTTTCCTTTTTAATGGAGGGAGTGGTAACATGCCAGCTTAATGCATCCTCTTTTGTTTGGAATTGGCAGCAAAACCAAAGGCCTTTTGATCGCCTCTGTCATCTAACCTCAGGAAAACTGAGTCAGGTGGCATATACTCATTTTTGTGGTTAGCTTGCTAGGTGTCCCAGACAATGCGCTTGTCTGAATGTACAGCCTGTTTAGGTGATTTCCAGCTCAAATGGATTGACAGTGTAATGAAAAGAACTCTCGATGAGTTTTAGGCTTTGTTACAATGTCTTTCTTGAGGTGGTAATCACAAATAGACAACCAATTAATAACTAGACACAAATGTTACATATCTTCCTGCACAGGAACTGTGTGCTAGAGGACCAACATTTATTTCTGCAATGTAGGATCATCTTGAACTGGATAGACAAGTAAGCATTAAGCAAACAAGTCACCTCAGGACTTTCTATGTGCAACAGTGACTTTTAAATTAATTAAGCTTGAAATAGATGCATGCAAAGGTTCATCCCACCTGGAGAACAGTTAGCTAATAATTAGTAGTAGTGGTTGTGATAGTGTTATCTGATATATACAAAATGTATATTTTCACTTCATGAATTAGTCTGTCATCTTTGAGTTAGTTCCACTGAGCATTTTCAGTCTACCACTCGGTGACATTTTTAAAGCTGTGCTAATCATAGTAGTTGCTCCAAACCTACAAGACCTGTATATCAGTGTGTCAACTTTCCATGCATGAGAAACTAGCAACTTAGGGGGATGAGTGCACCGCAGAAATAAAATGATAAATGAAGAGATAAATTCAGTTATGATGTAAAAGTTTGGCCTTACTTGTACATCTTATGATTTCCAGGACTCCTTGAGAAGCAGTGACCCCTGTAGGGCAATGTATGCCATTGCTTTTTTTTTCTTTCTCTCATGGGAATAACTTGTCGTCGTCGAAACAAACACACAATAGTACTGTTGCTAAGTTCCAAACATAACTGGTCTGAGAAAATATATTTCTAGTGGGCCTAATCATGGTTATTTACATTTCTACATCTGAAGAAAATTAAAAGAAGGTAAACCAATAAAAAAAAAAAAAAAGAAATACATTCTGTGTTAGCAAACAAAAACACAATAATGATGACGACACATAGCACAGCTTACTTGAATTCGTCAACTTAGCGATGAGGAGGAGAATCTTACAAAGATGCCTCAGAGGACCAGATTTGCCCACACTTTATGTAGCTTCCTGTGTGGTAACGCCACAAATATTTTGACCATAAGTAGACTTGAAGTGTTTCCATTTGCACTTACTGATGAAACGACTGAAATAACTAGATGACCGCACTTCCTGTCCTTTGTTTTGGATTGTGTGTTATGTGTTAAAATACAGCCAAGAGGGTGGAACTGTCTTGCTGTGACTGTGTGTAGGACCGAGCTGAATAACTAGAAAACGTTTTAAGAGGGGATTTGTGTCTGGACTTTCAGTGCTGTTAGTATGGTTCTTTGCATGATGTGTCCACAAGAGTGGCTCTCATTAAACCACTTCTGTAGAGTTATGCAACAGCGCTTTATTCAGCTTTATATAACAACCATGCCTTAGACACTTCAGTCTAGGTACTTGGGACTGGTAAGGTAGTGGTTTGTGGTTTTGAGTTGGTCATACTCTGTTTTCAATGCTGCTGAAGAGATAGCAGGCACATGGAATCCTATCTGTGAATTCTGTGTTTTACAGTCTTTCACTGTTATTCTTCTAATTTGCATTGAAAATAGAACTTCAGGTTCTATGTTAATGGTTTAAACAATGCCTTTCAAGCTAATAATTTTGCACTCAGTGTCGTTTTTTGTTTGTTTGTTTGTCGAGAATGTTTATTTGTATCTTCCAAGGAAAGTAACATTAATTTCAAGAGAACAGGATTTTTGGAGAAGAGAGACTGGCATCTTACACATATATCATCCATCTTTACACACAATTTCACATGAGTTCAGGACATATGAGAAATCAAATTTACGTTTAACCAGTATGAGCAGCAAAACTAAAATCACCTCAGGCTCCTTGTTACCCTGTTTCATCAGTTATTAAACATCACAGTATGAGCTCATGGTAAACACTCTTCTAACACTGAACTGATAAATACAGTGGGTAGCCATGAAACAGTAATAGTGCACTTCCAAAATCTGACTGCTGCAACAAGGGGCAAAGCTTTAGAAGAGAGCACGAGAGAGAGAGAGAGAAAGAGAGAGACAGGGAGACAGAGAGAGACAAACATATATTAAGATACTTCTACATAGGCATGCTAGGGATCTGCATATAGTAAACTACTATTGGAGCAGAGGCAGACTCAGAGAGCGAAAGAGTAGCAGACAAAGAGAGACTGAGGTAAAGGAGACTAGTTTGCAAAGCAGAAGATTTCTAGCCATACAGCGCATGCTTGCTAAGCGAACAGCCATCTTTAGGGGGGGGCAATACCAAAAACACACAGCAAGGAAGCCAGCGGGTAAGCACTACAATTTAAGCTAATATATTCATTTTTCACTAAGACTAAGACCGGGTATAACTATATATTTGGGATTGTATGTCACAAGCTTGGAAGGCAAGGCGTGCATGCACGTGCAAAAAGAGCGAGATCTGGCAGCAGCAGCAGCAGCAGCAGCAGCGGGGGGGGGGGGGGGGGGGGGGGGGTTGGGGAAGAGAGAAAACGGTGGATTATATCCACACAAAGATTTTACAATGTTAGCTTCCATTCAAGAACCAAAGGGTTTTTGTGTCACAGTAAGCTTTCCAGTTTAGAAAGGGGACAGAAAGAACACTTCTTTTCAGAAACAAGTCAAACATTTTTGCCTGCTCTCTGGTTTTTGGGGCGAGAATGGGTCATAAGGTAGCTCTATCATCTCTACAAGTGACTTTAACCACTGAAGCAACTGAACGAGTAAAAGCACTGGAAATTAAAACTCCCATCTTGGAAGGACTCTCAAGCCGTGACATTCAAACAAATCACAGTTTTGAAAAAAAAAAACCCCAAAACAAAACAAAAAAAAAAACATCAAACAATGAACAACCATTGAACATGTCATCTTACGCATTATCTAAAGTGCACAACTTCCCCTTGAGGAGAACTAGACAATACCAGCAATTTATACTAAGGCAACACAGTTACACACACAGAAAAAACACAGATTGGCACATAATGTCAAGTATATCACTTGGGCACGAGGACCACAGGCTTTTGTTATGAAATAGTTTTGCATAATCACTGGAATTTCATATTACGATCCATTGAACGAAAGATATTTTGTGTAGTGAGTTTATCAAAATGCAGGACGCATTTTCATTAAAAATGGTTAAAGCCAGATACTGCAGTCATATATCTTCGTAATTAAGTGAGTCATCATGTACACCATACCATTTAAAACATTTTCAATACACAAAAAGGCTTTATGAATAAATGGAATGTAGTTTGTACGTTATTACATATTGAATAAAGAAAATAATATTTTACCACACAAATAGAATCTTGCTTTATATACACAGGTGTATACACACAAATATGTGCTTAATCAACTATTTACAAATCATGATCAAGAGCATATAACGATGAACCATAAAGAGGGAAACTTGTGCTTTTCGCATTCTTCTTACAACCATTCAAATTTTACAGGTCCTTGAAGAAGCTAGCTATGCCAACAACAAGAAAATCTGAAAAGTTTTCCAAACATCTCTAATATTTTAGATATTCATTACTGTCCACCCCCCCCCCCCCATCTGTTTCTCCTTTTGGACAATGGTGCTTTCAATTTAGAATCTAGAATCTTTAGTGCTGTACCACTTGAGGTTGACAGTGTGATATTCTTTGAGAATTGTTCACCACTGGATTTAGGATTTCAACGAGAAATTAATCTTCATTAAGACAAAGCTATATTTATTTAACTTTGTTACGTGTCCCTGATTAAAGTCTCTCTTAGCACCTCCGCTTACGATCTGTACGTCAAGGTTGGACTGAGGAGTATTCTCACAACTATTACATGTACAGATCATAGTCTCTTATGACACGTGACATAACTGATATGAATACATGAATAAATCTGTTTCTTTCTAAGACGTGCTCTAAGACGTCTCTCAACTTCCTCTGAACATGGAAGGATGTGAGCCACTGTCTTTAAAAGACGGAACTCAAGTGCATCATTGGTATATATTTCCACCTGCAATCCTCTCTGTGGATGGTCCAGTTTTCTTTTTCTTTTTGTATATTATACATATGATTTTAACCATGCTTATTTATATAACTATTAGGACTGATGTTCTGTCTTTGTTTGTTTGTTTCTTTATTTCTTTCTTTCTTGACCAAATTTAACTATATATTCCAGCATGGCTTCAAACAAGATATTGTAGTTTCTACATATTTCTAAAAATAATTTCCTCATAGTGCCTGTGATTTTAAAGGCAACAGTAATCTGACTTGAGGTAAGCAGTGGTGCACTAATAAAATGTTTTTTTTTTCTTAAATAATATATATGTTTTTTTTCTGGCACTTAGAATGTCAGGTCAAACAGATTTAATAAAACTTTTGCATGTGACCTATTGCACTAGATAAGAGTGAATAACTTTGTAATCTCTACTATATATGAAGATATATATAGTACACTAATGTGGACAGAAGTAGCAGACAAAAACACTTTTACAGGGCTTTGGACAAAGATGTCCACAACAACGCTACAATACTTATATACTTTCTTTTTTTTTAATATATTCATCTATATGAGACTTTGGAGGAGGAAAAATAAATTACCAGTACATTCACAACAAACATTTCATTCGTTTAGGGACACGAATGCAAAACATTTTGGTGTTACAAGTCTTATAGGTCCTGTCCAAGTCGCTCAATCTCCTCAATTAGAAAATCGATATCCTCGAATGTGGCTGCCGGGTTGGAGATGACCATGCGGAAAAAGTTGACTTTGTCTCCCTGCGGTTGGTAACTCACCATGGTTGTCCCATACTCCATCATTCTGGCCTTTATCACAGGGGCCACCTATGAGACCAGAGAGTGAAATACTTTTGTGGTATGGTAGAGGAAGCCCACACTAAAGATGATGCTTCTAAAGTTACATTCTCAGACATGTTGTCGGGTCAGTAACTCTAATAACCAGTTGAGTTTTGTCACAGTGTAAAGTGGAATATAGCTGCTTGAAGTTATTACTGCTGTTGTGAAAAAATTTGGCACACACAAAAAAACATTTGTCCTTCGTTTCTGGAATTAAAATCATAAGAAAATGTGTTGATGTTTTGAAAGGTCTGATGGCCAAGATCTGGACATCTCGTATCGGATGGAAGGATACAATCCAATTAGTTTTCCATTCTCAGATCTGAGACAGTACCTAATGGTTCTGATCCTTTCTCTGATTCTCTTTATCAAGCCCATCCCTACCTCCATCTGTGATGTGCTCTGAGTGGGTTATCTGAGCATGTACTAATGACCTTTTCCAGAGACAACTATCACTGGCGGGCAGTGAACCACAGAACTGGTGACAACTAAATCTCACAGCGGTGAAACTGCCAAGAGTTCAACTGGCTTCACAAAATTCTGAAGTTATCACACACTGACACCTGGTTCAAGTAATTTATTTTTGGGCTGTTTTTAAACATAGGTAATGTTCCTACGCTCTGTGCAGAGGCCGACTCCATTTTGTGAAGTACATATAGCAAGTGTATGGATGACAGCACAATCATGGATACAGGCCAGATCACTAAGTGTGTCTCACACTGAATTTTTCCATTATTCCATTATTATTTGGATGATTTATAGTTTTAGTTTCTATTTGCAGGAATTAATATAAAAAGCCATGTATTTATCAATAATTGACTTTTGTAATACCTACCACACTATAATAGATACTGTAATTATGCATTATTACTCTGTAATTATCTTACAATAATGCCACAGAATTACTCACATATCTTTACATTTTATCAAGATTATAATCTTTAGACAATGGCCATGAAACACTGCAGAAACAGTTTGCCACACTGTGCATTGCACAGCACCACGCAGAATATGGAGCAGTAAACACGAACATCATTTCTTCCTGATTTATGCTAGGAGATTTCAATCACCCTCACTTTACTATTCATTAGTTCCT
Organism: Chanos chanos; assembly: GCF_902362185.1. Classification (NCBI taxonomy): domain Eukaryota; kingdom Metazoa; phylum Chordata; class Actinopteri; order Gonorynchiformes; family Chanidae; genus Chanos; species Chanos chanos. Next base: position 13,043,521 of record NC_044497.1, on the reverse strand, counting down.
GCCAGTAATAGTGACGGTGCAGTTCTCCTCTGCCTGTTACAGCTGAATGCCCTGTCAGCTCTGAATGACACATTGATGATGGAGGAGCTTTTTCAGACCTCTATGATTGTCTCTCACTTTGTTTAGAGTGAGCAAAGAAAAGTCTTACATGTATGCAACAGAAACTCCCCTTCTAACAACCTACAGAGCATCTTTGGGACACTAAAATATCTAGTTCCGTCTCTTAAAGTGTTTTGAGTATCCTTTGAACACTGTTGTGAACAAAAGCATTATACTCTAGCACCATGCTGATAGTAATGTCGAAACAGCTCCATCAAAAATAATGAATACGCACAATATACTATTTTGTCTGCGCTGCACTAAACAAAGTCTCTGTACAGATACATCAAAGTTTTCTGAATAGGAAAAATTCTTTACGGTTTTATTTAAGCCATGACCACGCCTTCCATACTCAGCCCTACTTCTGCTCATATTGGTCAGATTCAGATAATTAGTACAGTCGATCTGAGAGAGAGAGAACAGAACTTTAACCACCATAATGGGCCCACTAAAGCCTCTCATCCCACAATAATTACAGTCACTTTCCTCCCATAATGTATTGCAGGTGTTCTTCTCTAATTGGCATGTGAAGGCTCCGACGGAGAAATAATAAATTATCGTGTATTGAAGGGATTCGCTTTATTGGTGCCAAGCATTGTCACAGAAGAGCTCATCCAACCGTCACTAGCCGTATTTTTGTAAGAGTGATAACTAAAACAAGACAGGGAAAATGATATAACTTCTCTGATTGAGCTGCTATTTTTTCCACTCCTCAATTGCTCTCAGAGTGTATGTTCGGCAAATTAGGCTGTCATCTGTAGGAACCCAGCACCAAGCGTGAGGCCCTTGCTGAATGCGGGTTTGTGTGTGTCGCCCCTATAACAGGTAAAGCGTGACTGTTCTATATTTAGCTCTGGATTTAAGGCAGTGGAAAAGGGTGGGGTGTGTGTGAGTGTGTGTGTGTGTGTGAGAGAGAGAGAGAGAGAGAGAGAGACTGGGCCTTTTGTATGGCTGGCACGAACGCCATCTGTTTCCTCTAATTGCCGATTAGAGAGCTCCCGCTGCTGTGGGCATCGGTGTCTCTGAATGGCTGCTTTAGAAACATCTACCATCCAATGACTGAAGCCATGACTAGCTGCCCCTCCTTTTCCATGCACTTGGATACTATGTCTTTCATTTTAGATTTTCTCATTGAAATTTGAATTGTCAAGGTTACACAAATAGACCTAATTTTTGTAGTCACTGATGTTTTTTTTAACCGGCATCCTATTGCAAGCAGGACTTTTCTTTGGTTTTAATGGTAAAAATATATTCACCATATCAGTTACAGTACGAATATTATCTACGTATTGTTACTCACCTTGTGTAAGCGCTTCATTTTTTCCACTTTGTCCTCAAGGTAGCGGACACCCGGAGGAAGGTACCAGAAACACACATTGGTATGCTGAGGCTGCAAGGATACACAGAGCAAGACCACTTAATGGTTTAATCAGTCCAAGCATAAATACATCCATCCAGCACTCCACATGAATTATCATGCACGCACACACAAAAAAAAAACAAAGCCAGAGAGAGAGAGAGAGAGAGAGAGAGAGAGAGTGTGAGAGAGAGAGCGGGAGAGAGAGAGAAAAAGAGAGGGAGAGAGCGAGAGAGAGAGAGAGGGAGAGAGAGGACACCAAAGAATCCATTATAATGGTGACAGAATATGTGATCAGTCTTGGTCTGCAATGGCAGGGATGTAATGCGCATAATTGTTCCTGTCAGTTTGGTAGCTGGCATGTAATCTGCGCAATCAAAAGGGCAATTCACACTCAGACAAAAGAAACTCAGCATGTTTCTGTGTGCAGGTAGCTCATCGAGACACACTAGAGTCCATTAAAGCCACTCATGTCTTTTGTCTGGCACTAGAGGCCATGCTAGAGGAGGGGCCTGCATCCACACAACTCATCAAGCATTATTCTGGTCAAGCACAGATGGGACATCATCAGTCATTGCAGACACAGGACCAAAGCTATGATTTTTCATTCAAAATGATGCCTCATCTCACTAAAATGTAAACACAATATTAAGTGTACGATATAAAATTCAAAACCTGGAAGGTTTTGTTAAATTCTGCATAAATGTGTCACATCTGTCTACATTTTCAGTGAGTCATATAAATGCAGGTGACGTATGGCACTCTAGGCCAAATGTTGATATCAGGGTAGCAACAGCCACAATTTGCATTTAAATTAGCCTCCACATTAGCCTTGACTACAAACTCATTTCAAGGAGAAAACATTTAATTTCATGTCAAAGTACCACAATACACTTCTGTCTGCTACACTGAAAAAAATGCCTGTTCAACCCATGAGTGAAATAAGATTAAATTAGCATATGGTACAAATAGTTGCTTTCAGATTTCCAAACATTACACTGCTGTGTATATACCAAAGCTCAATAAGGAACTGAAACAAAGGTCAAATATTTTCACTGAAAGAACTTGCCTTTCCATCAAAGACCATCTCATATCCTTCCCTGTCCTTGATCTTGTTGTAAAGATATTCTGAAAGCTCCAGACACTTATCAATTTGAGCCTCAAATCCAATGGTGCCCTATGGAGAGACAGGGACATGTCATTAACAACGGAGACATGACAACCAGAGACATGACATGGAGTCCAGCCCTCTGGGCTGCCTCTGGAGCATGATGTAGAAACAATGGAAACAGTGCTGACATATTCACTTCATTGGGGGCTTAGATGATTTTAGTATGCTGTGAGCAGGCAGGAATAACTGAGGAGAAGAAAAAGAAGAAGAAGAAGAAGAAGAAGAAGAAGAAGAAGAGGAAGAAGAAGAAGAACGTTAGATCATAATGAAAATATCAGTGATAATGATGCTGATAATGATTATATTTCCATGAACAAAAACTTCCCGGATTAAAATACCATGTCCTACATTTTATGAGACAATAATATATTTTGCACATCACAAACCCTTTGCTGTAAATACAGCAGTCAACTCTGACATTCTCATTGGTTTGATTTGGAGCTGGCGAAAGCCTCCAGGATCAAAACGCTCTTGTTCAGTGGTGTTAGAAGCAGATTCAATTAATACACTCCAGTGTCCCACTGGTTTTGACAGCAGATGACCTGTTTTTTTTTTCACAGTGTGTTTCATAGCCTTCCTTAGGCAACAAACAAATGTGATGCCTGACCCACTCCAAAAAAATAAAGGAATCCACATAATGTGCACCATTCATACAATGGTTGATTAAAAAGTGAAAGTAAAAGTGAATTTGTTCTTAAAATGTTGAATATAATTAGCATAAATAGATACGATTTTGTGGATAACTCAAGCTGTCGGGATTAATGCTTTCTAAGAACAGAGCAATCCCAGGCCAGCGTCCAAGCACTGTAGATTCTGGCCAGCTAACAAACAATGACTCTGACCCTCGTCTGCCAACAGGCTGAAATGTGCTGATTGTAACTGTCAGTCCACATGACATTATCACATTATCAGTTGTGGGAAAGGCATGCGTTTGTTTGCTCAGATTACACTTCTCTCTGTTTGTCCTAGTACTGCTATTTGTTATTTAGAGGAAAAATCGTCAGTGAAAGCCTTTAAAGTCCTGCCAATTACATTCAGCCTCAAGGAATAAATCAACAGTGGACATACTACACAGGCAGCATTTTAAAACAATACATGGATTCCTCTAGGAAAGCATTTTTACTGTTAGAAAACTGTAAAAAAAAAAAAAAAAAAAAAGTTCTAGACTTTTCAAGCACTTTTATGTCCTCAAAATCAAAATAATAAAAAACCTCTAATTTCGGTAAAGTACCTTTGCTCTCCACATGAGCCACAGTTTGAAGATGTCAACGTGGCGTCCACACTGCAGGGCTTTATCCCCAGTGTCATAGGACAGGTCGTAGTGTTTGTCTTGCTGGAACAGGTAGCAGGCATGCATCTGGTTGCAGCTTTGCATCAGCCCCTGTATGCACAAACAGGACTGTTAAAACACTGAAAATACCTCCTCATTTTTTTTTTCTTATTTTGCTTTGTCTGAGAATAATTATTATCCGTTCAGAAAGATGCCTTACTCCTTACCTCCTCTCTAACTAGAAGGGCAGAACACTGAAGTGGTACAGCCATCATCTTATGAGGATTCCATGTCATTGAATTAGCTCTGTAAGTGCCCATACACATGAAAAGCACAGTCAGATTATTAAGTTATTTCTATATACCTTCTTAATTTTGCTTTCTATGACAATGCAAGCTGATCATGTGACAGCAGAGGGGAATCTATTTATATTTTGACAAGACACACAATCTTGATTTATGCCAGAGACACGAAAACCTGATGGTACTTCAGCTCTCATTAGAAATCCATACAGTTATGTCAACTGATAATCAAAAACAAAAAATTAATTCTGAGAGGTAGATTCACATTGAAATTTCCTGTCTCTGCAAATATGCTTTACGTTCTCAATATTTCATACTGGCCTGACCTTTCAACTCCATTCAGTTTCCATCTGTGTTTCCTCGACATAAGAAGACTTCCTCCCCAGGCACCCTGCACAAAGCCACATAGAGGTTAACACCATAACACATCTGTAGCTATCACCTCCAAAGGCCACACTGAACTAGGTCAAGTTCCAAAGTGAACTCTCACTGTGTTGCTTGTGTCAAGGTCAATATTTAATTCAGTGTCCCTTTGCTTACCTTTCAGCGCCCACTGGTTGGTATAAATGACAAAAATAAACTTTCTACAAGTATTAATATATGTCATAATCACCTTTGTCCTTGTAGAAACTTCATGATAATTTTATTCTGAAGTTTTTAGGAATGAGTAACTTTTCTTAGACTGGAGATAAATGAAATACTATATTTTGGTTAAGCTGGGTCTGCCAGAGGCAAATCATCTGTGTTTTGCTCTAAGGTCTAACAGTGAGCCACACTCTCCAGATTTCCTCATATGCTGCAGTGGTAGAGGGTAAATGATTCGCTTTGGTATATTTAGGTCAAAGGAAAGCTGGAGAGTAGATCCAAATGCAGTGCATTTGTCAGACTCCAGCACACAGGCACAATATGTCTGTTTTTCATGCTGGAATGCCACACGCTATGAGTTATGCCATCACCAGCAAATGAGGTAACCTATCTCTATTAATCTCCTTTCCCTTAGAAAGCTAGACACCCAGACTAAATGAGAGTAATAGCCAGTAATTGGGAACTATTAGTTCAAGCCGGTCCATTGAAGGAAATGATTTATAGTGTAAATTTGACCTTCTTAGAGTCCACTAAAACAAAAAAAAAGTTTTATGGTGCTACTTCATATTTCTGGAAAGAGAAGAGTTGATGTCTCTTCTTAAGCAATACTGTATCTTTTAAGAAGTACTACAGAAATGTGTTTAAAATTTTATCATAAGCACTGGCGATGGTTCAACAATATTCATCAAAGTTCAAGACACTAATGATACCGGACAAATGAGAGATATTGATTTACAGCCAGAGGTCTGCGAAGAGAGCCGGCCAAATGTTGAGATCATTCTCGGAAGGATTTCAAAAGTCTGTGCTGTGCATCTCATAGGTGACACATTCAAGATGGAATCACGACATGAGCTCAGGAGAAGAATTACTCACGTCCACGTGCATCCAGATGTTGTACTTCTTACAGATGTCAGAGATGGCGATGAGAGGATCAAAGGCACCGTACACGGTGGTGCCAGCGGTGGCGCTCACAAAGAATGGCACAAACCCCTGTGGTGATGAGGGAGGAAAGATCAATGAGAGGCCATGCCACCATCCGTCTCCTCAAAATGATGGCAAATCGTTTAAATCACTCTAACAGAATCGAGCAAAATGATTATAGCCCATGCAACTGAAGCCTTTGGAATGTTTTCAGGTTCTCCAGGAGAGTAGGGCTGGACTTTGAAGTTACCTTTTGCTTGGCTTCAACTATCCTCCTCTCAAGGTCAGAAGGTATCATTTTACCTCTGCCGGAGATGAGAACAGAATTTTACTGCTTGTGCTATATGCTATTGTCATCATGACATGCTGTATTTTTTTTTTTTCTAGATTTGAGTCATACACATAAAATATTCAGAGTAAAGATCCAGACCTACCTCTCATCCACTTTGATACAGATGACACTCTCTGTGCCTATTCCGAGTGCTGCAGCTCCTTTCTTTATTGAAAAATGGCTCTGAAAGACAAAATGGATTAATCCTGTTCAATAACAATGAAGTATTAAGTGAACCCTCATTCAGGACTCATATTAATAACAGATCAGGGCAATATAATACTGTAATAATATTCCTCTGGAGCTGAGACATTTGGATATTATTCAAACATTTTGGCGGTTTTTCACAGCCTTTGTAAAATGTCTGCAGAGGCCTGGAGGGTAAATATCAGTGAGTGTCCTCACGCAACGCCAAGCTGAATGTCAGCATCACATTAACTCTGGTGTTGAGAAAGTGACATACTGACATTTCATACCTGAAGAAAATAAAACTAGAAGTGCTGCTGAACCTAAAAAAAGAGACGTTGGTCCTATTTTATAAGGGAGAAAATGACAAATTAGTAGTGTGTATTCTGACATGCGAGAGAACAGCCACGTACTAAAGATACTAAATGTCAAAACTATTCAAATATGGAGTTTCCTGAAAGCCCAGACTGTTAAAGCATGTGCTTCACATATGTTAATGCATTCATATTTCAGTATTTCGGTTGAATTAAAGTGTAAAAGTCATGCATCTCATCTTTCCAATGAAATCTCAAGGTCAAGTAAGGCACTGACTTTATTCATTTCATCCAGGGGAAAAAAAACAGAAATAAAACAGTGTGGGGAAAAAATAATCATGTCCGTTGTGTTAAAGAAAATACCTACATGCTCAGATGTAAAGGCAACCAGCTTGGGAATTGAAGACATCCCTTTCTCCTTCACTTCGGGAAACATCTTGTAGCGGGCAAGCAACATGGCGTACATGTTGGAAATGGCGCCACCTACAGGAAACACAGCATCCCCCTCCCCTTCCTCAGTCACTTTGTGTAAGACCTGACTGCACTCAATTAGTTGCCTGAGCTCATGCATGATATGGAAGGCTGCCCTATTTCTCCTCATGATGGTGACTGTCAGTACCATAACAGTCTATCACATTTATCAGTCTGAAACATCTGACTCATTCACAAAGATCAGTCTTACATATTAATGAGACAATGCAGAGGACAGAGCATCAGTGATCAGTGTCTATTGAATTTGTGTCCACTATATCTGTGGTTGGTCACACAATAATGGCCAAATAATGCTTAAAATATCCAGTTTTGTGGAAGAATTTTTAAATGTGAACATCACCGCAACTCCTGGAATTTGGAATTGACTTGAAATCTTGATTAGTAATTGAAACGACGATATGTGGGCCTTTTGAGATGTTTTTGAGGTAAACATCTCATGTCGCGTGCACTAGTTGTTGGTGAGATTCAGACAATCTACGATCAACAATCAACCCAGAATGGAAGTAGCTCAAGCTGTTAAAATGAGAGGTTTTTTTTTTTTCTTTTTAGAGAAAGTCACATGCTTACCCGGCGAGAATATTCCATCCCCACGGCCGTCTTGCCAGCCAATGATCTCCCTCATCTTCTTCAGAGTGACGTATTCCAGCAGCACAAACACAGGAGCCACCTCATAGGTGAACCTGAAATCCGCAAGGAGATCACATGTCTCAGTTACGCAAAAGCAAGGCCCAGAAACGTCATTCAGATTGGGTTTTCAAGTGAGTTTTTTTTTTTTTTGCAATACTGCAAGGTTTCGTAAGACTTTGTGACTGACAGAGCTGGCTGAGGTTTAAGTGAAGTGTTTTTTTCCCCTTAAACTGACTGATGCACATCAGACACACCTAACAAAACATTAGCAGTGGATTTAGTCCATCAACGAAAACAACCACTTGACCAGACATCTACATACAGTACAAATCAGTTCTTGTGCTTATGAAGCTCAATAAAATTGTGTTATCATTACAAACCAAATGCCAGTTATCAAGCAAAGTAAATGTCAGTTTGGTTGTGATCTAAAAATAGCTTCTATAATACATTTATAGATAAGAGGATCACGATTTTTTTTTTTAAATAATGAGCACTGAAGGTGTAGCAACAGTATAAAATAGGGAAAAATATTTTGGAACAAGATGAACTTGATTAACACTATAAAGTAAAAGGAAGAACCACTTATAATAATAATAATAATAATAATGATAATAATAATAATAATAATAGTTATTAGTTATTATTATTATTGTTATTATTATTATTTTGGTAACAGTCTCTTTGAGGCTGAGACCAGCCAGTTTCAAAGAGTCAAAGTGTCTTCTCAATCAGTAGCTCACACATGGATTAATTTCTAACATTATGAAAAGAAGAAGTGGTTATTATACCTCTATTAAATGAAATATTGTTATGATGATTCACTGGCTAAATGTCAGTACACATCACACTTCATGTTTCTAAGAAGACATTCAGAACAGAATCCTTTATTTTGGAGGGGGTGGGGATCTATCACTGCAAGCTCACATAAAATGAACTTTTGGTTTCCTTGAATTAAACTGATTGTAATTCCATTATAAATTTCTGTTCCCAAATGATTGTGATGATGGAGTTAGGGAGGAGGGGGAATTAAAACCAGACTGAATTCAAGGCTGCTTTCATTTTCATCTCTTTTACATTATTTCTGAGAACAAGGACCTGTTATCTGTGATAGCAGGTCCACAAACATAATGCATATGCAGACACAGGAAACGGAAATGGTCGCCACAGGCTTTGTGTCTTTCTATGATAAGAAGAGTCACACTCACATATTGGTATTGGCAGTCGACGTTAGCCAGTCTGCTGCCAGACCAACCATGTCTAATCCGGTTGAGAGCTGATTGAAGTACCTGGGGTGTGCTATAAGTAACCAAAATATTGAAAGAAACAGAAAAAATAAATTAATCTGATGAGGTGTGAGACTGCCGTAAATACTACATTCTTTTTATTTTTTCTTAGAGGTGTGTTTTTGGATCTGGGCCATGGGCACAATATACTGAACTATATTTTTAGCGCGAGTTCCTAAGTGTTGTGGGCATCTCGACTACAATATAGACTACTCAATAAATACAGCAGCGATCAGTCCCCATATTTCTCTACATGCCATAAAACAGCAGAGTGACATCGTTTCATTAAACGGATTTTTATTGCATTATTTTTCTCAGCCGGGGTGAATGCTGACCAGTTAACTGATATCATCGCTGCTTATTGAAGCGATGTCTGCATGTTGACTGATAACGTTCCATCTTCGCCAAATAAATCTTAATCTATGCTATCCCTCGCTTTTCAAATTAAGCTAATCCATACCTTATCACAGACTTTAAAAATCAATATAAATTCGTTTGTTTTCACAGAGCTATAATTAGATTTTGGATTCGAACAAACAATAAAATCTGAAATCCAGTTGCCATATCTTACGCTCTCAATTCCGTCTAAATTTAAAATGCTAAAAACGATATGTTGAACTACAAATACAAAAGTCATCAGTTACCTGTTTTGATAGCGTATTTCAAAGTGGCTCGGCAGCTTATTAAAATATCATCCAGGGTCTCCGGCTCGTCTGATAGTTCCCAATTGTTCCTTTGCAGCAATTCATTTGGATAGTGAAAATCAATCACTTTCGTTGACCTATCAAAAGACTCCACTATATATGCCAGCAGAATATCCACAACTTCCTGAAGAAAATTCATTGTCTTCATGTCTCCATCCAGGGCAGGCAAGAGATCTGCAAAATAATATTAAGCATTCCTTTATATTCTAAGCAGCTTTAAAAACGTGAATTGCATTGTGATTTAACCTTGACAAACTAAGGACAATCTTGCTTCATTTATGGGCAGAGGCGACAACAGAGCAGATTTTAAGAAGCGACTGTATCAAAATGTTCATGTTCATCTTGTATGTAGCAATAGGCCACTGACTCATTGTCTGAAAACGATAAAATGCACCGTGGAGAAACAATGTGAGTGTGTACACACACACACACACACACACACACACACACATATATATATATATATATATATATATATATATATATATATATATATATATATATATATATATGTTGCATATTTGATTTGGGGTTTTTTTCCATTAACCTTTCATTGTTACAATCAGCAAACACAATGAAACATACTACTACTAATAATAAAAATGATAACAATAATTATAAGATATTGTAATATTGCAATCCAAAAATAAATAGCGAATGAGAAGGGTAATCACAGTGATAACAGAAATGTAAAGAATGTCTTTTTAGGAAAACATAAAGACTTGATACCATTAAATATATTGATAGATAAGGTGGTATCGGTATGATCTCTGATTTATTTTTTAAAGTACTGTCTGAGAAATTGAATGACACACAACAGAAGGGATTTACCTGTTGAATAGAGGTCCGAAAAACCGACCGTCGCTTTAGAACAATTACATGGTTTATTGCAGTCACAAGTCTCTGCTGTTGTTTCATCTTGTTTCGTGGATTGATCTGCTGGTTTCTCAGCCTCTCCCACGTTAAGCAATGCTAAAACATAAATATTTCGGTAATTTAATCCATACCTAATATAATACTTTTTTTTGTCCAAATGCAAGAAATGTATTTTAACTGTGTTTTAAAGGTGTGCGGCGTACGTTATTGAACTTAAATAATTGTCTCCATGTTTCCACTCGCAGAAATGGAAGTAAAAATGAGGAAAATCAGTTTTATAGGTTAAATTTTGATTAATAGAACCTACCGCATAATTTCGATCCAATGCCTCCCGAGAATTTTTGGGCCGCCGCCTGGCACCAAGCTCTAGCTATTGTATGTGAGTACAGATGAAAAAAAAAATAAACACAAGCGTGGAACTTTGTCTTGCAGGCCTAATTTACATCAAAAGTGGTCATCAAAATCAGCATTAATGGACAGGATTCAAATATAGGCTACTGGTCTCTGCACAGAAAAGTCGTCGACATATTAAAGCGCTAACCTTGAGCATACACAGTGTGTACGGATCACACAGTACATTTCCTATTTAGAGAATAGGATGTCGCTCAAAATATTGAAAATATTAAAAACCATTCGCAGTATTACGCTATGTAGGTCAGTCTCATAGCTTAGCCTTTTAATTAAACGGCTTTCTGTAGTGTACTCCATGCACTGCTAATATTATTTTCCAGAATCTAACATTTTTTGTAGATACTTACGCGTGCTGAGGCTTTGATTGCTGTCACTACTATTTTCGCCGCCGAGAGACCAAAACCCCTGTGATGCCATTGCAAATAGTCGCCAGCGGTTTACTGCTACTGGAGACGGAGACAAATAGTGCCCATCCAGACAGAAAAACGCGCCAGGGGAAAAGGGAGCTGTTCTAAGTCGTGGTGCTGACTACGTCTTGCCGGGTCTTCGGTAACAGCTGTGAGTCCAGCAGTGCATTTGGCGCAAACACAGATAAAGCGATGGTCGCACCTTCTTCACTGGAGTGTTCTCAGGTCTCCAGCGTCCACAGGTATGAAACAGCAGAGACGCCGCGCAGCGTCTACCCAGGAAATTTTGTTTCAGAGGAGTTGTGGATGCAACGAGTACACTCAGCGACTGCCACAGACCACATGGTCTGAAAACGACGAGAGGAATAGTGGCAACTGTAGACCGCTGCTAGAGATTCTCGATACTCTATAATTTTTAATACGTCGTCTTCTGCGCAGATGCGAAGTGTCTGTGTCCTGGTAATTTCAGGTATGTTATTAACTAAGTTTTACTACAGGGATCCACTAGGGATTGTAATGCTATTAGTAATGCTAGTAGTAAAAAAAAAAAAAAAAAAAAAAAGAGGGGGAAAAAAGTCGTTGTAATGCTAAGCCTGCTTCACGTCACCAAAGAGATTCCAATGTGAATCACTACGTGACGACCCAGTTTGCGTCGTGAGTCGTGACCACCTCTGAAGCATTTAGCCCCTCCTGACTCGTTGGAGCAACTTCAATTTGTCCAGACGAAAAACAATCTGTCAAAGTTTTTCCATTTTCCCAGCGTTTTTCCGTGATTCTCTTGATCGCCTTACTTCACCGGCGCAGGGGCCCGGCAATGGGCATAGATCATTAGTGGAGTCGCGTGGGTCTCAGCAGAAATCCAAGCTGGCCGCTCGGTGGAGCGTAGCGTTTAAATCTACGGTCTGCCCATTGTGTTTGGCTGTCCACTTCTTCGTATGGTGCGTCATTTTGTCTACTAGTTTGAATTTGCAAACTGCACGGTCAAAATTCCAAGCAGTTATTTTGAATCACATTGAAATAAACGACGCAATTCAAACTGACCCAGTACGCGCGCACACAAACACATAATCACTGTTATTAACATATGTGGTATTATGATGGTCATTCAGGTGTTTAGGTTTTTCATATAACAACCTATCTCAGAATAATACCCTACTGTCTCATCACACAGGCTGCAGAAATGACGGTGCTGTATGAACAAAAGACCTTCCAGTTCCCGTGTAGGCCTACAATTTCAGTGCATTATCAGTAGTTTATAGACTCGAAATTCGGAGACCGTTGGGGCTTTTTGTTTCAAAGCATCTCACTCAAAGGTTAGAGGTTCGCTCTGAAAGAACGGTTTAAAAACGGCGTGCGCTCACAAAACTCTAGAGTAAAAAATAAAATCCAAGACCTATGGCATAAATTAGGCTACCCCAACATTTTACAGACAGCTGTAATCTAAAATACCTTCTAGAAAATCACCTACCAGATTACTTATGACATTATACCAAAAGACAAGGAGAACGGGTTATCAGGTTGTTCTATGGACTCATTAACAGACTCTCAAGAAAATAAACCACAGGTACGTTCCCTGTCTTCCTTTCTCTTGCATCTCACTTTCTCTCTCTGCGTAACCACGCAGGCTTGTATGTCATGATGACAAGAAATGCAACGGACCTATTGACTGATAGTTCGTCAGGCTCTACCTCTACATTTCCTCAAATATTCACATATGAAGGACCCCAAGATGAGACATTATATTTCACAAAACAAATACACAACCACAGAATATAGCAAACATAATCTGTATAATTTAAAATATATCAAATGCAAGGGTAAACGTTGAAATGAAAAGAAACTAAAATGAAAGTCTGAAGTGTTGAGAAGCACGTTACTGAAATTATAAACTTTTTTGAGCATTTGCGTTCAAAATTTTATGCTCAATAAGTTAAGACCATTTAGCCATGACTTTTCACAAGGACATTATTTACAGTAATCTGTGGGTAACGCATTTATTTCGTGAGTATTTACACACCTGCAGTTTATATTTACAAGTGAATATACATTGAAGATGAGAAATTCTCTACATGACAGTGTTCAGATGTTTCCTGCTATTTTACACAGCATTAATATTGAGATGTTGATAAATTAAATAAACACATGAACATACACCAGAAGCATTCATTAAAGTTACCGTACTAACACCTCGCACAATTAAATTACGCTGCTTTGCAACAATGTAAATGATAACTGAAGCGATGTGAACCTACAATGCATTACAAAGCAGATATGACATGTGTGACTGATGCTTTAATAACAGTTGATGGATGTGCATATGCTTGGGGATGCATTAAGATAATCCTTTTGCTAATGACCTCCACTTATATTAGGGAGTATTATACATGCTCTTCAGATGTATCCTGCTGACTGCAGTGCATTGCTGAGGTAGTTTCAATGGAAACGTCTCTCTTGTGGGATCTTATCCTGAGAGCAGCTCTCCAAATTCAAACAAGTTCTTTCGGTAAAAACATTCCTCGGCTTGAGACAGCACACATGATCAGTTTGATAAAGTTCTTTCCACAATCCAGCAGAACATGTACATTCATAATCGCCAAACCACTTTTAGTTTCTGTGCGTGTAAAGAATATTCCATTTATGTCATGTTCCTTCTAAAATGGAGCATCTCACACCTTTTACATAATCCACTCATCTCAAATGTAGTGGAGTGTTTGAAATCAATGGCAGGATCACACCATTACCACAATACTATTTTGCGTCTTACCAGCAATTTCAGTGATTCCAAAACTACCAACAATGAGCACTGAAAGCCTAATATTTACTCGAGAACAAAAAGACCACCTGATTGTCCAAATAAGCCTCTGAGGCAGTATTTAGAGAGTTCTGGAAACTCTGAAGTGTGTAGACACAGGCAAGAGAATTAGTATTGTTTGATGAGCCTTCGTCTCTGGGAGGTCTTTCTCAGTATCTTTCTGTAGTCGTAAGGGTTGTCTTCCGTCTGGCTCTCAGTGGAAGGCATTCTGGGAAGGGAGTGCCTGTCAACAGACCGAGTCAGATAAAGTGAGTCTGCACAAGGAGGAAATGAACAGAGGACAAACAGATACAGAGGAGGGAGGTCGAGAAAGTAGCTTCTGTTTACGCTTTTGTCTTTATATCAGACGGTCACATTTATCATCGCTGTCTCAAGCTGCATAACACAGTGTGAGTTCATTCAGTTGTGTTTTGGGAAAGATAAATCGCGAGTGTTTGTGTATATCTTAGCTGCAGTTGAATGCCTTCTCACCTCTTCTCTTTAGGGGGTTTGGGTGGGGCCGATTCAGACACTGGTCTTTCGGCAGACCGCCTCCTCTCTGTAGAGCCTCGTCTGTCTCTCGACATGCGTCTTTCACTGGGCAATGATCCCATGGATTTACTGTTGGAAAGGCCTTGATAATACTGGTCATCAATGTCCAGCAGTTTTTTAGGGCTGGGGAGTACAGAGAGGAGGAGAATGACTATTATTGGGTGCTCACCCGATGACCCATGACAAGTTATCCCATCTAAAAATCACACTGGCTTGTTACAATACCATACAGTTTTTATGATATAGGTATTTTGCAATGAGTATTTGCAACAGCCAATAAAGAGCGGTAAGTTGTTCCTTACAGTACAATGGGTTAGTCTTCGTCTGAAAAGCCTATGTTTGGAACATAAATATCAGCAATTATTTCATAGGAGACTGAGCATTGATCCCATTATACAATGCAGTGCAGGCTGCATGGCTAACTCGACGTCACGCTCAGTGGTCCTCAGGCAATGATGAGGGTCTCTTTGTACTGCTGAATAACTGATTTAACAGCCTGGGCTTCTTCACCGATGGAGCCAAGTGAGAATGTTCTCTTCATGGACCCACTATCTCCTGTATCGTCTCAGGGATAATACTGACAGATTTATGCAACGAAAATATCTGTCCGTGTGACTGGCAAGCCCCCAATGCCTGCAGCTACTCTAAGAATAGCCTCTGATTTTATTTCATTCGAGTCTATCAGCTGATTAGAGCTTCTGTCCCTCAGTCAAAGATGGTTTATAACCACGATGCACAGCAGAGACAGAGACAGAGCTATTTGTATTTTCTTTACATTTCATTTCTCCTCTGAGCTCTTGTGCCCTCACATTCACTGGATCCCACCTTTACTTCATGTAGTTCTCAGGGTCATCTCCCCTCAGCCATCTCTCTCCCTCGTTCCCTCTCTCCCTCTCTCTTGCATCTTTCTCTCTCTCTCTCTCTCTGTTTGTCCCCCTCCCTCTCTGGTTCCATGTGCTGTCAGCCTGAGCCAGAGATGCAATCTTTTCTTCTGACCTTCTTGTTCTTAATGATGCATGTAAACGACTCCTGTCCATCGCCTACTTTATTTATCTGCAAACAAATTATTACCCTTGATGTTTCGACAATGAGAAATTGTCCCCGTGTGTTTGTGTGTGTCTGTGTGTGTGTTCATGGGTTTGTGTGTGCATGTGTATGTGTGCGTGTGTATGTGTGTGTGTGGGTATGTGTGCGCACGTGTGTGTTTGTGTGTATGTGCTTGTGTGTGTGTGTGTGTCTGTCTGTGTGTCTGTGTCTTTTTCTCATCTCTCAGGCTGTAATGATGAAGTACCATGCATCCATGCCTTCCTCCCAGACCTCTTTGTCACTCTGCTTGGCTGTGTGAACTCTGCCAACACTGATCATGGAGGGCTTGTCGTCTTGCTGTGTGGCTCACGCTCAAACGCATATATCTCACATTCTGACAAAAACCTGGCTAGCTCCCCACACGGCCCACTGGCCTAGATTTCAACGCAGCCCAGTTATGGATTCTATTATGGACATTCTCATCAATAATAACTTAAATATTTCAGCCTCAAAACAATGGAAAGTAATGATTTTTAATGATCCTCATGCTTCACTGCCGGTAATGCATGCTTCAGTTTATGAATTGTCCATTTCAGCATTTTTAAATTCTATTAGAAATATTAAGACAGATTAAGGATGTTTTCCATTGGAGATTTAGCAAAAGTCTTACAGTTTAAATAAAATTGTGCTAGTGACAGATTCACCTGATCAGTAGCACTACCTCTGCTGACTGATGAGGTTCTGCAGAGCTAATTTTTAACTGTGTCAATGTGTTGTTTTACATGCAGTTAAATCTGACTGACACCGTTTCTGATTCTTTGTTCTCTATCTCAGACTGCTAAGCAAAACTTTTTTGCACCAAAAAACCCAGTGCACAGCGAGAAAGGGGACATTATTTTCTGAGCTGATCTCGATTAAGCAGTTTACCTTTGTTTCCTTGGCTTCCTTTTGTCATCTTGTACAGATCTCTAAAAAACACAACGTGGAGAAAATTTACCTCAGTTTTATAAAAAAGATTAAAAATGAAATGAGGCATTTTGGTTTGTTCGACCAGCATTGTGATGTAGATGCTGAAGGTTGACTCACATGAATGAGGGTATAGTAGGTAGAGTCCTCTGGAGTGTTCAGCGTCTTTGGCTTCTGAGTCCGGCGGGGTGTCCGTGTCTGCTTCGTATCATCTAAGAGACAAAGTCAAATCAGCATTTAGTAAAAGATAAGATAAAGGAAAATAATCTGGCAAATGCTGTTGACAACGATCTCTTGAAAGTTGAATCTCTATGATTTAAAAAAAAAAAAAAATGGGCTGCATTGGGAATAGGAACAGAATTGGGAGGTTTTGTTGAATTGCCTCTAAAACAAATAATTCAGTATAACTTCTTTGTAGTCATACATCCCTACATGTCACAATGTATAGGGGGAAGTCTTTCACCCCCCCATGGACAGAAAGTAATAGACTCCTGCTGGGTTACCCTGGTACCACATGCTTGTCTTTGGAAGACGTTCAATAGGCCTGTTCAAACATATAGTGACGAGAAAGGAGGACAGTCAACTAACCTTTGACCCTGACTGCTTTCATTGGAAAACTCTCCCTGAAAGTTTAACCCTCAGGGTGTAGTATTTGTAATTTTCCAACAGCAATCAATCAGAACTCCCCTACTAGTCACAGCATGTCTGGCTGACCTACTACTGGCGGCATAGTGGGACTATTTGTGTGTGTTGGTTGATCTGGTTGTGTCTGTGTGTGGGAGAGGGAAATTTTTTAACAACATTTTCTGTTCCAATTTAAATTTTTTATTCTTCATTTATTGATACTATGGAAGCACGAAACCATTTGACCTGCTTTAATGGGACCTGTGAACTTGGTCACTGTTTATAAAGTGAGAAGCCCACCACACAAGTGATTAATCAATGTCTACCAAGGCAAAGTACCAGTGGGGGCAAAGTTTGTCATATTTATTGAACATGTCCCCTAAAAGGTCATCAGCAATTTTTGATTGCCCAAAGGAATAAAGTCAATTTGAGGTTCTCATATTAATGGTTGCTGTAATTGCCCAAGAACTTCAGCATGAAATATGATTAGCATTTAATGACCTTTTGCATTATGTTAAATATGATTGGCATTGAAAGGGCACTTACATTCCTATTTCTGTAGTGAGACCAATAACATTGAATTTTGATTATAATTGTTTATTATTACACTAGAACACTGAGAACATCTCATGACTGCAACAAATCAACTGGAAAAGATAATCTGAAATAATGCGGAAGTGAAAGCTGTTGTAATTACAATTTAAAATCTTATGCCTGGGGCAGTGCAATATTTTACATAGCATTCTGTAAAGGGCATAGGACCACATGAGATGCACATCAGAGTTTCAGGAAACCTGGGAAGTTTGTAAGAAGACACTGTAAAAAACACCACTGCTACTGTAAAAATACCAATGAACAGAGCTTTAGATTTTAACAAAACTTTTCTCAACCTCAAAAGGCTCCAAGAAGCTCCAAAAACAATGAAGAGATACCACCATAACCAGGAAAAGAATGGAAATAATTAAAAACACAACAAAATTATAGCAATCAACCTTGACACAATAATTATTTTTTGTTTGGTTATTGGGTCATAACAAATAAGAGTCATTTTTATTGACTTAGTCATATATAATGGAATATGGTTCGGTGTCTTTTGACAGCCGTGCTGAACACAGGCGTTTGACTTTTCATCACTCAGTTTCTCTTGCTCGTCCTCCCGAAGCAATTACACATATCATCTGAAAAAATCAAATGAACAATAGATCTGCACAGCGGAGGGAATTTTCTGATGACACGTCTTGCCGCAAACCATTTTCCTGTTTTGGCACTTGACATCCCCCGTGTTTGATATGATCAGGAGCCACAAGAGAAAAGAGAACTTCATCCACTGATAAAATCATCAGCTAGCAGGAGTACCACAGCTCTAAACGAAACATAATCAAACCTGGAGTTTTTCAATCTTGTTTTGCACCTGAGGCAGGTTAGTCTTAAGGAGGTTACATATGCGCAGTACGTGAGAGTATTAAAAATTCAAGCCACGCCACTGACACGAGCAGCTTCTCCGACTCTATGCTGCCAGAACCCTGTTCAGAAGATGGTTTTGAACACACCACGAAACATGACTATGTGACATACCTGACTGTTGTTGAGCATAGCCATTGACGGCCTTTCCTTTCACAAACATGCCGTTGGTACTCGGGTCAACTTGATGGGCCAGTATGATCTCATTCAGCTTCTGCTGCAGAGCTAGGTAGTCCTGAGAGGCCTTGCTTATCTAAGCAAGGTCATAAAGAAAATGTTCATCATTCAGAGATACTACAGTATAAATTTTGGGATCAGACATTTTTGTAAAACTACACATTTCAGTGAGGCACAGGAAGGTAATTGAAATAAAAAAAAGGCTGAACGTAAAACTATTTTCTTAACACACACTGAGTAATGATAATTTGAAAATGGGCATCGGTTATTTCAGCTTAATTTGAGCACCGTGAGAGCTTGAACAAATGACGAGGTTTGGCTAAGAAGAGGCTGTCTCGCATTTTGAGTGGGCAGAGTTTTGTCTAGTCCCACTGGGTGATGTAAATGATGGGTCTGTGGATTGGATGGAGGTACACAGATGGGCAATAAGTCGTGGGCCATTACCTGCTTAGAGAAGTGCTCCAGTTCCTCCTCCTCCCTCTGCGCAGCGGCCTTCAGGTTCTTTCGGTCTTTGTAACCCCTGAAATTACTCTGAATCTTTACTGCTGCTTGTTCCTCGTCATAGCGTTCCTCGTGACCCTGAGACTCCTCCTCTTGCTCTGGCTGAACGTCCATTTTCTCCAGAACCTCCTCGTCTTTCCCCTCCTGCGCTGTATGTGTCACCTCCTGTGATATGGCTGCCCCTCTTTCTGCCTTCAGTCTCTTTCTTTCACGATGGCCCCTGTAGTTGCTTTGGAGAACGGTGGCCGCTTTTTCTTCATCTGGCTCTGCCTGACTTGTGCTGGGTTGTTGCTTGTCTGATTCTTGCTCTGGTTCTAGTTTCTGTTCAGGCAAAGTTTGTACCTTCTCATCTTGGGGTTTTTGTTCTGTGAGCTCAGATTTGGTTTCGTCTCCTTTCCTCTTTTTCTTTGGGATCTTGCCCTCCTCCTGCAGCCTTTTTCGCTCCTGGTGTCCACGGAAGTTGCTTTGAAGCACCACAGCAGCCCTGGTTTCATCCTCTTCCCCTCCTGTAGGCTGTTCTGGTGTTTCTTCCTCTGCTTCAACCTCTTCTTTCATTTTCTGCTCTGGGTCTACTGACTCTTCAGCTACAGCGGGTTCCTCAGCTTGTTGGTCCTCCTCGGTAGGGCTCTTCGTCTTTCTCCCTCTGACAGGAAGCTTTCCCTCCTCTTGGAGCCTTTTGCGCTCTTTGTGTCCTCTGAAATTACTCTGGAGAACTGTAGCTGCTTTGGCTTCCTCCTCACCATCAACCCCTTCGTCAAAAGGCTTACCTTCATCCTCCATCTTCTTCTCCTCTTCCAACTCCTCCTCCTCTTCCTCCAGGATGACAGGTCCTGCTGCAGGGTGTTCTGTATGGTCTTTATCTCCAGGGTGGGATGAAGTAGCAGCCAATTCATCTCCAGTTAATGTCTTCCTCCGCTCTTTAAACTTCTTCCTTTCTTTGTAACCTCTATAGTTACTCTGAAGGACCACTGCTGCTTTGGTTTCATCTTCCTCACCAATGTCTTCACCTCCCTTTGCCTGCTCCTCTGTGACTGGACTGGCAACCTCTGATGGGATCTCCTCCTTCCTCACCTCTTGTTTCTCTGCCTGACTCTTCTCTTTTTGCATGGCTTCCCTATGAAAAATGTAGCAGATATGAAAGGATCAGTGAACTCAAATAACAGTTAATAATTTCCCATCAGTAAGAGCTAAACCTAAGGGTGGTTACATACTTCTTCTTTTTGAAACTCTTCCTCTCTTTGTGTCCTCTGTAGTGGGCCTGGATCTTAGCAGCCGCCTTGTTCTTCTCATCCACTAATGCCTTATACTTCTTTCTCGCTAGATATGCTCTGCATACTGGAGATGAGAATGATCAACACACAGTGAGACTATACTCCTAAGGTTTTTCAAAATGACACAATTCACAATGTAAAGAAAACCAAATCATGTACTAACCCGCCTGAAACTGGGTAATGAAGGTGTCTAACTTAGCTTTGCTTTTATCATCAGCAACTCTTCTTCTAACTTTGTGTCCTCTGTATGCTATTGGAGAATACAGAAGAGTTTAAGTGTCAGATACACAAGATACAAGTAATACTAAAAGAATAAGAGCACTGCAATACTATGGAGAATGGACATGACTGATCACTGGCTGTTCCTGATCACATTATCCCTGGACTCAAAAGTGTGTCTCAAACCTGGTTAGGACCTCACCTGACTGCAGGACCACAGCACTCTGCTCTCTTTTCTCCAATATCCTCCGATATCTCTTGACCCCAAGCCAACCGCGCACATATGCCTGAACTAAAACAATTCTGTCTGTGGTCTTCCTCACCATCAGGTTCAGCCGTTCCACCTGATAGTACTTCAAAAAGACCTGAATGCCAGAACAGTAATAAACAAATGAGATCTTAAGAATTTCAAAGCTTGAAGGAATTTATTGCTCTAATAAAAGTGTTAGTTAGTTGTGCATGATGAGACACCTTTGTTTTGCCAAGAACCCAGTTTTCAAGTTTGGTCTTCTCCAAAATGGCTGCACATGTTTCTGGGCTGACAGGTGGCTCCTCGTTGGCTCGGAAAGCCAGAATATAATATCTGAAACAACAATGTCTCTTAATGGCAGTAAACACTAGAAAATTTTCTCTGTGGAGGAATTTGAGTGGGAGAGTATAATTATCAACCCACGCAAACAATAGAACACATGCTCACATAATGCCTACAAACAAAGTTTATGTTTATAATTCATTATCATAACGGTCCTACTGATGAAGTTTCATGAAGAAAAACCCCAAAAATACAAACAAACAAAAAAAAAAAACCTGTCAACTGGAAGGCAACCAGCTGCTTAGGCCTTTTGAATTTACAGGTTCTCATAAAAAGAAATCCTGCCCGCAAGTCGAGACAACTAAAACACCTATTTAGCATTAGAGGTAACGTGCACGTGTGTGTTTTTAAGTATAATCTTTGCTTAGATTGCTGTTTTGCAGTTGTTCCTGGCTCACCTCTTGATAAAGTTGGAGAAGAGGATGCGGTGAGAGTAGCCTTGCCTGCGGATCTTGGCTGTTTCCAGTAAGCCCGTGTAGCGCAACTGGATCAGAACCTTCTCCCTGTCAAACTTGTTGGCCTGGCGATCATTGTTAGGTTTAATACAGCGGACAAAGTGCGGCTGCCCAGCTACCATCTTTGACAGCAGATCCATCAGTGAGTACTAGTAAACAAAATGAATACACAAGTATACAATGCACAAGAATTACCACTCAGAAAAAAAAAACATTTCTGTTACTGTTTCTGTTTCTGTTTCTGTCCATACAAAATTCTAAGATAGTGCTCACTCTGAAGTAGGAAGCCACAGTTTGGGTTCTCATATTTGTAGTCTCTCTGGGATGATGCGCACTGTCGCCCGAACTATCCCCCTGAACAGACACAGAATATTCAGCACAATAAAAAGTTACACAACTGAAAATAAATATTAAGGCCAGGGTGAGGGTCTACTGGTCAGTGTTCTTAATGAGACATGCTCATTATAAAACAGGGAGAGTGTCGTTACTTCTAAATAGATCAAAATTCTAATCACAAAGTTTTGTCCAAAATGACCTTTTCTATAAAGGTCATTTGGGAAATTAACACCAACAACAAAAGGCACAGGTCAGGGTGAATCCTCAATCACCGTTTGGACATGAACTTGGGGATCAAGAGGCAAGGCATGCCTATTTTTTTTTTCAGGAGTGAGCATTACTTTCCGAGGGAAAGGCTGAAAAAGATGCATAAAAAGGTAACATGAACACAGATTTGCCAAACTATGTTTGAGAATTTCTGTACACAGCTATGTTCAGACTGGCATTTATAGAATGCATATGGTGGAATTCTAAGGTCAAGGATCTAAATGCATGGCAGAGGGAAATGCAATATTCTTTAGCCCTATTAGACAACTTAACTACAGAGTGTATGCTCAGAAGTGAAAAAAATGGAAGATATTTGAACTGTTTTATGATTTTTTAACAAGTCTAGACGGCATTCAGTGCTTTCGTGTACATTTTACTTTACTGTAACAAGTTTGAACCTCAGCATTGATGAGTGAGTGTAATTAATGCAGGTAGTATAACCTGATTCTAATGTGTTGCTTCCAGCTGCACACAAGTTAATGCAGGAAGACTCTTTGATGTCAGTTCTCTAAAGAAAGAGTAATCATCCGATATGCAGATAAATGGAAATAGATGCACATGTTCATCAAACGCACCTAATTGAAACATGTCTTAAAACTTGAACACTCTCTGATGAGTAACATGTTTTGGTGCAGTGTAGACTGGAAATGTATCTGCATACACTCTCTGACATTGGGATGACAGGTAACTCTAAATGTGAATTTGGTAGACAAGTAAATCTTATCACCAATGAATCCACAAATGAATTTACTACCAGACAGAAAGAAGTGTAACATACACAAACACACACACACACACACACACACACACAAACGTGCGCGCATGCCCGCACACACACACACACACACACACACACACACACATACACAAACGTGCGCACATGCCCGCGCACACACACACACACACACACACACACACACACACACACAGGAAAGGGAGGACTAGAAGTAGTTTACTATTCTTATAAACGCTTTTGAGGCAGTAGGGAACATGATGGCATACACTTGGAGAATAAGGCCAGTGGGAAAAATCTCTTCTAAAATGTTTGTTTTCTCTCAGGAGAATTGCGAATGGAGAGCAGAAAACACCGAGGGAGATCTTATTGTCATTACCTCACTGAATGAAAATGAACTGAACAACGTAAGCACTCCCATCTTTAGACCAAGACAAGCAAGACAAGGTAGGGAAGAGAACAACAGGGACATACATGGTTATTGAAGCAGACCGAAAGAGAATTAGGGAGGGAAAGGTTGAAAAGAGAAAAACAGAGAGAGAGAGAGAAATAAAAAAGAAAAAGGAGAAAAAGAGAAAGGAAAAGTAAGTGCCAGAGGAAGGCATAAGGAAAAGTTAACAATAATCATCTCAAGAGAAGTAATAACGACAAGTGTACCTTTGCAAAGTTGACAGTGCGCTGATGAGTCCGTGTCCCCATGCGAGTAGCACCCATGGTCTTGCCCTTTGTGTGAGCCAGGTTACCTGAACAAGGACAGAGGACAATATTGTCAGAGGCAAGGACACACATACAACACATTCATGTTGTGATTCCAGTGAGTAAACATCTGGGATTTTAAAAATCAGTTGCCAATCAGTTTGAAATAATTACATCACATATCTAAGTAAAAACAACCTAACACTGACCCAAAGTTGAGTGAACATAGTGTTACCAATATGAACAGTCCTCCTTCATGTGACGTTGTTAAATCTTGCTATCAATCAGACAGCAACAAGAGATTTGTGGGACTCCAGCAGCCACCAAAGGACACAATAGAGTTGCAATCATCATAAGCAACAGCTCTAAGCGTTTCGCGAACTAATGGATCTTGACTAGCGCAATCAAATGTGAGCTTTTTAAATGACAAATGACATTCTTATATGACGACCATGGTTCATGAGAAAAGGGCTTTGCATATTTAAGATCATTTCCATGTTCTTTGTTCTTTGAGAGTACACAATGAATCCTTTGCTTAATGGCCAACGAAAATAAGGCTCTATGCTTTGCCTATGGCCGGATTCGTCCTTCCTGAATCAGCAGACAGACCCGGCTGCCTGCTTTGGCTCTGGCCGTTGATTACTAGGAACATGTTAGTGTTCAAGAGTTCATCTGGGATTTCAGTTTAAGGGCACATTAAAGAGTGATTATAGACCAGCTGATTTCCTGCTTGTTCTGCCAATGAAGTGTACTCACGCTGCAGGGGCCAGCTTTTTACAACAAATTTCTGGCCTGCGGTAACCGGAGGATGTACTGAAAGAAGCCAAATGGACCCATTCACTTACGTTTTTCCATCTTTTGGCAGTACAGTGTAATACACAGCCAAGCTATAATCACAGAATCAGTCAAATGATTGATTGCATTGCAAAGTAAATAGAACAGTTTTGTGAGTATCTCAAACAGAGAGGGTAAAAAAATTAGGACAGCGTTGTTACTGAATGACCTTCACGTTGTTAACAGAGCCCAGGTCACAGAGGTCACAGAGGTCTCTCTTGGTTACCTGTTTTAGTGAGGGGGTGAGTGACTAGTTTGCGGATGAGCTCATTCTCCGAGGAGCGTAGCAGAAGTACTATGTCAGCAGGGAGGGCATCTCTGTTCTTGGCCAGGAATCCACTTGCATTATAAATCACCTGACCACAGTTAAAATAAGAAGTGTAATATTACAGATGTACCTGCATTTATTTTAAAACACCACACACGCAGTATTAATCATTTGAGATTAATGAGTATTATGCATATGTAATGCATTTACCTTTCCTGCGTAGTGATGTATACCAAAGCCAAGATCAACTCTCTTTGGTCTCCAAAAGTTTTTAGATTTCAAGTTGTCTTCAAATTTCTCTGTATTGAGAAGAGAAGGTCTCAGATCTGATTTAATTTCATTTGTTCATTCAGAGCAAAAGTGTCAAGTGGAAAAACAACTCAAGAGCTTTGCCTGGTCCAGACATATTCAGTTACTCAAATGACATTTAAAGATGCCACTGTGCGTCTGAGTATCAACAGGAGAAAACAGGTGAAAGCTTAGCATGGCAGTAAATGTTTGATGAAAGAACCCTCAGTCTTCTCTAAAGCGGTGTGTGTGTGTGTGTGTGTGTGTGTGAGAGAGAGAGAGAGTGTGTATCAGCAGAAGTACCCTCATGATCCCTGAAAGTGACACCTGAAGGTCATTTAGGTGCTTTGTAGCTAAGCTGAGCTCACTCTTTGTGGCCTGACGGTCATTCATAGCGGTTTAGGGCGAGAGTGTTGTAGTGCTGCAATTGTACAGGACTTGCCTACGAGGGTCTGGTCTGTGGCCTGGGGGAAGCGGCTCTCCTCGTCCAGCAGAGACAGCATGCCCATGGGCTTCTGCAGGAACAGATCCAGCAGAGGCCGGTTGTCCTCATACTCAATTACTCGTGCATCTACATCTTCATTCAGATATTCATCCTGTGGAACAGGGCAAGAAGAACAGTGAAAGAGTTAAACCATACAGAAAAGCACACTGTTTGCCACGTCAGGATAACGTCAGTAACTAAAGAATCACATGATCGCATAGTTAATGCTGCACCATAGCCACTCAGCACTAATCTAAGTACAGTGTACTTCTTTTTTAAGTGGGGTGGGATAAAGAAGACTTTTAACATGTGTTCTGGTTTTATACACGGGGTGCTATTTCTGATAGCATACATGTAGTCCTTGAGCACTGATGGGTTTTATATAAAGGACACATTTTATATAACCTGGTTATGAAAAGCTATCGTGAGGGAAATATTTCAAAACCTTTTTTGATCCTTGTACATCCGCGGACTGCTTTTATGGGGAGCACATGAGGTTGTCTTTGCTGTGTTTTTAAGACAAATGTATTTTGTTTGGAGCAGTGCGCTTCCCTAAGCTGATAAAGTCAGGCTGACTGAATGTGAAAGACAACACTCTGAGTCAGACTCATCCCGCTGCTCAGGTTGGGCTCCCTGCAAGCAAAGAGAGGCTAAACCCCAAGAGCTGTGGTCTGCCCTTCACCATCTCCAGGTAGCCAAATTCACAAATTACCATGCACGAAAGAAAAATACAACACACACACACAAATACAAACACAGACACACAAACACACACACACACACACACAAGAATAAACAAATACACGTCCAAGAAATGTAGTCTCTGGAGTACAATGGAACTTTTAGCCTTAGGTAAAGTCATTCAGCAGGCTGTGTGTGACCTCTTTTTTTTTGTTTTTGTTTTTGTTTTTTTTGGACAGCATGACTATTGCTGCTGTAAAATAGACCTCAGGGGAGAACAAAAACAAAGCCTCTCACAGGAACAGAGGGACAGAGGAAAAACAGAAAGGAACATCATGTCTCCTTTTTTTTTTTACAAGCAAGCAAAGATATTCTAGTGTTGCAAGACCAAAAACCCGTCAATAGTAATGTATTCATTGTTTAAAATTAAAAAATAACAGTAACTTATGAATGAGATCAGTGTAGGCCTTTGTGGGACTGACCTAAAAGACTCATAAATGACTTGGATTTACAGTCTGCTAACTGCTGGTGGAGTGGGAGGCAGTTCAGTGTAAGTGTCCTAAACTCGTTATTGACCCTTGTTTGGAGTGATTTATGGAGTCTCTTTGAGGGTTAGACTAAAGCATTTAACATCAAATCATTCCTTACCCAAGGCTACAGTCACCCCTGAGAGCTAAGCTGAGCATTTACCAACACCCCCCACCCCCAGCATAAAAAAGAGAGGAGTATATTCTATCCTTACCACCTGCCTCTGCTACACTGTACAAGGATAAATGATGATGTGTCATCATCATTTAGATGGAAATAAGGTAATTCCAAGGAGAAGAAAATAAAAAGTCTTCTAAATGTTCCCGCAAGTAAAAAAAAAAAAAAAAAACTCATGCAGTATTCATAATTTGGGGAGAGACAGCTCTATCTGAGGTAGGGATGAATGGCGTACCTGCTCCCAGGCAAATATGTGCTGATTGAAGTAGAACTGGATCTGTTCATTGGCGATGTTAATGCAGAGCTGTTCGAATGAGTTTCTCTTAAAGTTTTCAAAGCCGAAGATGTCAAGGATGCCGATATTCAGATCCTTGTCTTCTTCTCTGTGGAGACATCATGGGACAGAAGACAGAAAAGATGTGAGAGGGTAAATAAAACGATCTGCTGATGATATGATCAATGCCTATTTTCTGCCATCATTTATCAAACGTTAATGATAAAATGGACTATGCTGTCTTCTGGGAGTTGGAGGAATGAAGAGGTTATAAATGAAAATATGATGAGGATTTTCATTTCAAATCATTTCTATCGTTTTTGTAAAGAGCCCTTCACCTTCTTTTCGCCTTAACTCCACTCATCTTTATTTTTCTTCTTTTCTGTACTCTTATGATTTCCCTTGCCTCTCTCATTCACACTCATTCCTTTGGCTTTCTTTTATCTTCTGTCTCTCTCTCTCCCTTCCTCTTACCCCAGCTGGTTGTCAGGTCTCAGCAGGGAGTTGACACGGTTGACTATCCAGCTGAAAAGGCGTCCGTACAGGGCTTTGCCCATGGCGTCCCGCACCTCCGTGGCCTTCTCCACCGTGTTGGGCCTCACAATGGTCTCCCCCCGTGCCACCACACAGTGAGACGTCAGGGCCTCCTGCAGTTCGTCTGGGCGGATGCAGAGCAGGGAGGCGGCTGTGAGCAGACACACACACACACACACACACACACACAGACATGAATATAAAGCTATACTTTTCCTATTTGAAGAAGCTCATTTTTGAGAACTGCTCAAATCATGGTGACCATGACAACAGGTAATCATGCCCTACATGTTTTTTTTGTGTGCCCTCGTTGTGTGTGGAAAGGTTATGTAAAGCTGACCAACAGCTAAGTCTAGGGATGCTATTATGTACAGAGCTAAAGGTCATCACTGTAAGGGATGGCAGAGGTGAGAGTAATCTTACATGTCTTACATCACTCCACACGCACAAACACACACACACACAAACACTCACAGGACTAACTTACTGTTCTCCAGAACCCCCATGTTAGAGATGTTGCTTTTGTCCGTCTGATGTTCTGATGCTACTGAGGCAAATTCAATCTCACCAGCGTTTAATATGGCCGCGAGAATGCTGTACACACTCCCAAGCTCCTTTGGGTTGATAAACGAAAACAAAATAAAATAAAAATCAAATGAATTCTTCATATCATTTTTTTTTACAACAACAAATGATTTATTTTGACTACATTTACATACAGTTTTAGATCATTAAAGAGTTAGTTTTGTTTTTTTTTTTTCTTTTCCAGCAAAGATCAGACTGCTTTATCCATCACTGTAAATATTGCTCGGCAGTCTGTGACCGCTGGCATTCTGTCATGGATGTCTCTCTGATTATGTGAAGCACCTACAACACGCCATGTTCCATAATGTCAGAGCAGCCACACTAATGTCACTCATGAGCCCACGCTTCTTCCCGTACCCCCCCCCCCCCCCCCCCCCCCCACCCCCAAAACAAAATGCCTGCTCTGACATTACGGAGGCAAAAATCTGCCAGGCACAGCGCACTCACATTTGATTACGCTGATAAATCACCAGGTCCAAATATTGCTCTGTCTTTGCTGTTGAAAACTGCACCGTGATTATAGCAAAGTGCACTGAGTGTACACGTGTGATGAGAGCAATTGACATGTGGCTCCCACAAGCAATCAGTTATTTATGGCATCTTAAAATGCTCTGCTGGTCTCCATGATGCTAATTGTACATGCTCACAGCATCAAAGGACAGGATCAGGGAGGAGTCACAAACACACAAGTCTCTCTTTCTACTCTGACTACTGAACCTTAATAAACAGGGGCGGTTATAAGATCAGTGCACATTGTCTACTCGTGTGTTCTGTTCATTTTAAACACATCAGCCGTAGGACATTTAACCTTTTCACCAGGACAAAGGAAAATATATTCATTAACTGATGTCATAATGCAATCGTATCCACTTTCAGAAAGTCTGTTTTATATTCCCTTAAAGACAACGGTTTTAATCTAAAACTATTGTCTGAAACACGTTTTGAGACAGGTTTGTGAGAAAATAAGACAGTGGTATTTCATTGCCGTGAAAGGTGAAGTGTTATGCATAGGTGTTGTGAGAAAAAAAAAAGGTTTTCCCGACTTTGGTAATGAGATATTAAATCAGCGTACCTCGAGGGTGAAGCCAATGACTTTAAAGCACTGCTCCACTCCCTCAAACTGCTCTTTGTAGAAGGGATTGCTTACAATGTCAGGCACTAATTTTATCTGCTCACTCTGTAGATACCTGTTATTGAAGAAAACAAAAGAAAGGACTGAGGCAGACTAAATAAGGGTACTCTCAGGAAATGAATATAAAGAAAAGGTGATGTGATTGCAGGACTGAGATTCAAGGGAAAAACCTACTTTGGAGTTTTACTGTCTGACAGTTTGTAGTGGGCAAGTTTCTTCCTCTCTGCCAGACCAGCGTAAACATAGTAGAATATATGGAAATTACGTTCCCCACTGTAGATAAGAAAGAAAAGACATGTTTTAAGATTTAAGTACCATTTTAAGATTCGGAACATCGACACAGTTCGAAATGTCATCTTGTCCTTGGTCAATATTCAAATGGTCAAATATTTTCATAAAAATAGAGGTTTGAGTAATTGGATTTAGATTATGATGCCTTCACATAATTCTCACTCTGGGCAAGTTTTTTCTTCATCGCATGTAATGTTTGTTAATGTAAGCTCTATCTCGACAACTGATTTTTTTATAGCTTTGTATCTCAGAGACAGTTCACTGCCGATTCTCATTCTCATTCCCATTATGCTTTAGCAATTTCATTTTGCTGTAAACCCTTTGGCTCTCAAGAAGGTCAGCCACACTTTTGATTCCTTCCTGCATGATCGTCTCACCGGAATATTACGGCTTTTCATCTGCACGCTAAAGCATGACACACAAGACGTTCTTTCTTTAAACTGAATTTTTCTTCAAACCCACAGCATTCACCTCAGTCCCAGAGGGAGGGTACACAAAGTCTGAATCTTTGATCAAACGAGAGACAGGTAATCCCATTTTCTTGACCTCTCTAATCCAGGTTTCTCAGGGGAGGGGACGGAGGAGGAAGGATTAACTTTACTAAAGACAGTAAATGTCACAGCCTTCACAGAAACAAAACCAACAAATGTAGTCTCTGGTTTTGGGCCCTGCTTAACCAGCCCAGGGCTAAATTTACACAGAGAGCTCTCTGGGGTTTGCTGGGATAAAACCAATCTGCTGGCGCAGTTCACATCCTGTACTTACACAGCTTGGTGTATGACACGCGATTTCTCCAGGAGATATTCGGAGATCTGTGCACCAACCACTGTCCCTCCGCAGGTAAACTTCATTTCCAGGTACTTTCCAAAGCGACTCGAGTTGTCGTTAATGACGGTGCACGCGTTACCGAACGCCTCCACCAGGTTATTCACCAGCAGGATCTTCTCCTGCAGCGTTCGATTGTTGGCCTACAAAGACACACGAGACTAAGGCTGGAACAACTCTTTACTATTTTATAGTTTAATTAGGAATATTGTTAAAACATCTTTGTACAGATAGTGTGCTGGAGACAATTTCCATTAGAAACAAAAGACAACGTCTTTGCAATTCCAACCCACGTCACATCTCATTACTCAAGCCTTTGTCGTTTTATTGAAGAAGACATTTTCCATTCTTTTAATTCACTCACATCTTTCACCCTGCTCCTCTAAAACCCCAAATGCAGAAAATGAAGCGCTTGAAATGTTAATCTTTCATTACTATATCAAATCACCACTGTCACACAGAATGACCGTGACAGGATCTTGACATCAGCACCCTCCCAGTCTTAATCAGAGATGGATGTGGGCACATGTGCTGCCTGCTGACATAGCTGAGAGAGCGAACAGTTTGGCGCTATTTTTGGTGCCCATAACTACACATTAAAGGATACATTACTGGCTCTTTCATTCAGCGCTTTGCATCAGGGTTTATCTCTAGTGTCATATCCAGTTCAGTCTATCTGAGAATAGAATCGTATTAGTCTAAGGTATATTATTAGTCAAAGGTATTAGCCAAACCTTTCCGAGTAATGTCAGTTGCTGGACCAGTAGATGTGCACTCTCTGTCTTCCCTGCACCACTTTCTCCAGTGATTACAATGCACTGTAAATAGAGAGTGGGGATGAGCATGTTAATGTTCTAATGCAAAGTGAAGAGTTTCCATGAACACCGCTGATGAATATGCAGTACCTGATCTGTGTTGTATGAGACCATAGACTGGTAGGCAATGTCAGCGACGGCAAATATGTGCGGTGGGTTTGCCGCGCGCTTCGCTCCTATATACATTATTGAGTGCTGAGGGTAAAGAGAAGAGGGTAAGGCAAGTCAAAATTATGATTATAGTTCAAAAGATAGTACACAAAATCCAGGTCATACAGGTAATACAAGAAAGGAAGAAAGAAAGAAAGAAAGAAAGAAAGAAAGAAAAAAAGAAAGAAGGAATGACAGAGAGAAGGATGAAACTGGTTTTGTGGCATAGGGACTGGTGACATGAGATAGAAAATGATGGACAGGAAAGAGAGGGAGAGAGAAACAGATGGAGAGAGGGATCCAACGGTGAATATGATATGCATCAGATTCAAATACTGATGATATCCTTAATGAAATATGGTCAGTCACTCAGGAAATGGTGCATGACATCTCTCTCTCTCTCTCTCTCTCTCTCTCTCTCTTTCTCTCTCTTTCTTTTACACACACACATATGCACACGCACACACACACACACACACCACACACGCACCTGAGGGGTGTAAATATCCATCTTGTGGAAGGGGTTGACTGCAATAAGGATGTCTCCCACGTAGGTATAGATCTGGTCCTTTGCATAGCGTTTCTGTAGCTGCTCTGTGACTCCATTCTGATAAGCAACATCAATTGCAGGTTAGAGGAACAGTCATTTATTACTACATGTATGACAAAATGTCTGCAATGTGCACACTATTGTGTAAAAGATACATGGGGCTGCCAGTTTAATACTTCCCCAAAGACCCGCAGCTACTATTTATTTCCACATCATTTTCACTAATTGAGCATTTAACAAAATCTTCCCCTCAGTTTTATCACATAAGATTCTGTGTGTGTATAGACTCAGTACAGCATCCCACTGACATATAAGACACAGTCACATTCCACGGTGTTTCATCTTCTACTGTCATAACTCCAAGGGCAGAGGAATAAAATAAGTCCCCAAAACCTCCTGTTTTAACGGATGGAAAGGAACGATTTGTATCTGTCAGTATGTCAGTGGGGACCCCCGGCACATTAATGAATGACCTCAAACGTGCTCTTATACCAACACTGTTACCGTGCACTGATCTGTCTATTCATTTTACACTGACTGGTACAAATGACTGCATGGAGGAAATGATACATACATAAATAAATAAATATGAATGGATGGATGGATGAATAAATGAAAGAAAGAAAGAAAGAAAGAAAGAAAGAAAGAAAGAAAGAAAGAAAGAAAGAAAGAAAGAATGAATGAATGAATGAATGAATGATCTGTTTCTGATTAACATGCAGAAGACAGTGTCAGAAGAGTCAATAGTAAATCTGCTTGTGTCTGTGGCTCTGAAAAGCTGTCCTAAAATAAGTGTTAGATTTCCTTGTACACCCTCCCTTACACTGAGGGGTGAGAATAAACTGTGTACCTCATCAAGCACTTCCAGTGTGGCCAGGTCATCCACACCGTCCCCAGCTTGGTCCTGAGATTTCATGTAGCTACCTTTTTTAGTGTGTATTCGTTCATGCCTAGAGCACAGCACAGAATATCGCTAAGGTCACCAAAATATACAAAATAGAGAAACAAAAGTTATTGTTGAGAGATGATTTTAAGGTAATTCAACACAGTTATGGTTGACTGAGGATCATAATAGTGAAGGGTAATTAGTTGTTGAAGTAGCTGGTGGACTATTTAATCATAGTCTACAGACTATTTGGGTGTGAGCTGTGCTTTCTATAAGTAGGGCCAATAAACAGACTTACATAAAACCCCAAATAATCTAGACCTAGAGTAGCTGGAAGGCAACCAACCCCTGTTGTGCGGTGAATGCGGACGTGAGCTGCCTGCACATGCGTATGTACTGAGTGGGGCACAGCACATGGCCTTGCCCCAGGAAAGACTGACCATCCAGTAACATGCTTTTAATCTGTCCTGTCTACAGCGACTGATCACATTTTAACTCCGTCTAAGCAGACCGCATGCTGAAGAGCAGGTAACACAAGTCTAGGTGACTGCCCTTCCATATGCAACATGGACATGCTGTTTCTAAGTATCTTGCCTGTTCCCCAGCTACAAAGACCATCTGGAAAATCTACTACAGTGTCTTTGCCGTTAGGAAATGCAGAACCCAAATCCCAATTGAAGATTGGCGTATATGGAGAGGACACAAATGACCCAAAATAAGTACATCCACTGTTTTCACAGACTGTACTGAGGTGTCTAGAGGGTTTTGTCCCCTCTGGCTTACAGAATTAGCAATAGTCAGTAATGACATTAAAAACTGAAATAACTCATTAAGACAATTAAGCTCTTTCAATTTATTCCTCTGATGATTTCAAAGAGCCTAAATCTGCACCTTATAGCAAAAACAAACCATTTAGAAAACTAAGCGTATACATGTGTTTTGACACCAAAACTATGGTAATATTAGTGAGTTAGTACAACAGAAAAAAACAGACAAGCACAAAGACACAGTGCTAAAATAAAGCATATTACAGACGGGTAAGGAGAATCTAATGGGTCAGTATTAGGGATGTTTTTACAGCAGCGAGCTATGTAGGACAAAGCGACTTGGCTAAGGTTTGGTTACACACAGAAAGCAGACTTCCTCCAGCCTACTGCTGCATGTGTCTATTATTAGCCCATACCTGTCATTACTGTCTGCACTTCTCTCTGTCTTTCCGTGATGGCTTAAATGACAGAAAGAATATGAACAGTCTGAAGTTGTGACAAGGCACTGAGTCTTCTGCTGCCGGGGGGTTTGACTGACTGGTCAGATATTTCCCAGCAGCAAGCTCTGTTACGTTTGATACTGAGAGCTAATATGATTCTGAGCTTGGGCAATGACAGAACATTTATTTGGGTTATTGTCCTAATCCACATACAATTAAATAAACCCATGGTTGTCACAATATACACGACATAAAATAAATAAATAAATAAATACATAAATAAAGTTACACTATTGTACACTATCACCTTACTTTGCTAAATAGTGGATGTTCTGTTGATTTGTTGTAAAATGCATAAAATCAATATTTACAAAAGAACTTACTCCACATGATGTTATATATGCCTTTCAACCACAATGTTACTCTTCCAACTAGATTCAGTAAATTACACTTAACGTAAAGTGCTCATTCTAAAAGCAGTATTTATATTTAGTATTTAGTATTTATAGATACTAAATGCTAGTGTTTCATGAAATCGTACATAGAACATTCTTGCCCAGTCACAAGATTTCCAACGATCTCCCTTCAAACAAATGTTTTAAAAGGTCACATTTTAAAAGATCCCATTTTCAGGATGAAGGAAAATGAACTGCATGCACAGACTGTGACAGCTGTTTATCACCCATTGTGTACATAACATTTAAAAGAGGGATTGCACTTCTACAGTGCTGTACAACACAACACTGTGAGAATGATGGACATCCATTTTATAGTACCTCGTTTTCTCTACGGTCCCAATCTGCTGGTTAAGATCAATGAGCTCCATCAACTGTTTCTGAAGAGTCTTCTCACGTCCAACAATCTGTTTGATGAACACATGCTGCAGGAGGTCCAGAACATTCGGCCTCAGTTCAAAATCTTTTATCAGACATCTGCAGGGGAAACAAAGGCAGACATCTGGGGTCACGGTTTTAGCGCTCCATGGCTTTTGTAATATACAAAGTTGAGGGATGCACTAAATGAACAAACTGCATGAGGATATTTTTAATTATATCTATCAAGATATTTGTTTGAGAGACGTACAGTCAGAATCATGAAATTTCTTTCATCAAACGTAGGAGGGTATTACTAAGTCACCGAAGGCCACTGAATCTTGAGGCTGAATTATGATGTTATAATATCAGGTAACGCTTGTATTCAAAGCTTTGCAAATGGTTTGAATGACTGAGAATCAGCAGAAGTTTGCTCACTTGGAGATAAAGTCATTGAAATCACTGGACCACAGCTCTGGCTGGTGCAGCGTAGGGGGTGGATTTCTGCATGGAGAAACCGATAGATAAATGAGAAATGAGTAAGATACGATGAATATTACACAGAGGAAGGGATCAAATGCTCTTGGGAAATGAATAATCACATAATGGCAAAAACAGAAGACATTCCTCATTTATGACCTCATTCCATCCCAAAAAACTGTCTGTCATCACATATTTCTTTTTTATTCCACTTCATTTTAAAATACAATTTATGGCCGGACACGGTAAGGATTTTCAAGCCCTTTTAGAATGGCGTGTTGTCTTACTGGGAACGACTGAACACTTTGTCCTTGACATGCAGATTCAAAACTAGATAGACATGCAAAGCTGCCACTGAGCTGAAGACAAGACTGTGGAGCTGTGGAACAATAGGCCTAATTAGAACTAATTTGCTGTCCTGCTTTAAGTGCCTTTTAGAGAGCCAAGCTATACGCTAAGTGTGGTACTCCACACTAACAGGCTAGTGCATCAGGACCTCTTTTTGTGTCGACTGACAACGATTAATTGCTTTAATGGGGGGGCATACATCTCCTGCTTATCACACTTTACACCCCACACGGGGCACTGTGTGTCAGACGTTGCGGTGAGACCTGCCGAGTGCACGCTCAGGCGATTTAAATGCGTCCTTATCAGGATGACAACAAGGTTTGCAAATCTCAAGCTAAAAACAGGGCCAAAGATCTGCAATTTAAAACCTGAATCCAGCCTACAATCCACAAAGGCCAAGACTTTTAAGCAATCACACCTGATTAAATTTCTGCTTGTTCTGAAATATTTTACTGCGCTTAATGATTAATATCACTGGCATATTACAAAATAGTTTGTCACATGACAGTATAAATTGTTGTAACCGCATGTGACAAATGACTGTCAGATTGTTAAATCATCTTTATTTTGCAAAGTTAGTTATAGCGATCAGGATAAGGCCTAGAGATTTAAGAAGGTAAAAAGAGACTGTGGATAGCAAGGCTTTACTCTGCTACTGCATCAACATGATAAGGATCCCAGCCTGTCTTCCTTTATTAAATGTGTTTATTTAGGGCCTGACCTTGAGCCATAGCTCCTCTCCCCTGCCTTAAAGCATTTGTGCCTGTGTTGTTCTCAGCCCTGCCAGAACTGGGCTCCTTATGTAGATGCAGTGGTTCTCTGGGAGAGTTCTTAAGTGCTAGGAGGAGCCTTGGTGGCAGCTGCCCCCCTGAAAAGTCTTCAGTAATTCAGGGGCTGTGGGGCTTCAAACCACTGGCCTGCACTGGTGCACTCTCTGTGGCCTTGCATATGGGGATACTCCTGCTCCCTAAAGCCACATCAATTCCCTCTGTGGTCATCATTGTGTGAATCAGGCTGTGCAGTTCCTCACACTCATTCAGATATGACAGGGAAACATAAAGCAGCTTAACAGCTCAGTAAACCAGCTCAGTGGTGCTGGGCCCTTTAATTTGATTTGTCCACTGACTCACACCGAGTGCCAAGTTCATGAGGATCTGAATGCTTAAACAGAGTGTGTGTGCAGAAAGCCCGGAGCGTTTATAGCGGCAGTCGGAAACATTATAACAAAATTCTGTGATGATTCCCCCGGACTGGCCCCCTAGCAAAACAGGACTGCTTTGACAGCATAGGAGTGTGAGAGTGTGTGTATCTGTGTGTGTGTGTGTGTGTGTGTGTGTGTGTGTGTGTGTGTGTGTGTGTGTGTGTGTGCGTGAGTGTGTGAGTGTGTGTGCGCACGGTTGTGCGCATGTGTATATGTCTGAATGTGTGTGTGTCTGCCTGTGTGTAGCTTAGAAGGCAGGTTAGGAACAAAAGTGCTGTGCTGTCAAGATGACATTGGAGATAACAGGTTGTGAGAGTGAATGTAGAGGACAGCGCACAATAGGAATTCACCTTCAGACAATGATGGGTGCAGTGGAAAGAATTACTATCCGTACTCTCCTCTTTTCACAGAGAACCAGAGAAGGGAAGAGGAGCTTGAAAAATTGTACAGCTGCAATAAACCATTAAGAGTGAAGAGGTGCTCGCTGTCTTGCAACCACACAGAACAATATGGGAGTGCAATCAATCTGAGTGTGCATACAGATGTATGTGACAGTGTATACTAAAGGATAAGACTTTCCCTGGCATTGTCATCCACCATCTGAAATGAGCCATGAAAACATCAATGGAAAGAAATGAAAAATGAAAGCAGATATTTCTCTTCTTTTTTTTATGGTGAGTGATTAGAATGAGGGGCTGAGGAATGTATGGCATTAGAGAATTATTTTTTTAAAAAATCATGCAAAAAAAAAAAATGTTACCTGGGAATTTTAAAGAGAGCTCTCATTGGGTGGAGATCTGCAAGGGGCGGGTCTCCATCTCCAAGCTCAATGGCGGTGATACCGAGAGACCAGACGTCACAACGCGCATCATATGTCGAGTCCAACTGCTGCTCGCATGCTATTACCTAGCATACCAGACACTTCTTTTACCAATACAATAACCATGTCTAACACCAAAGATGAACATCACAGCTGCATCACATGTAACATACAAATCTCAGTTTATCTTACTGTTATTATTTTTCATCAAAAATAATTAATCTAATCACTTAAGTAAAGACATCACATTTCATTTAAAACCGATCATATATGTTTAAATCGTAAAATGATTTTGTGATGCTATATTTGTATATTTCAGCTTTAAGCGTTCAATTCTGTGGAGTTCGTATGATTTATAGAAATACTTATACACATTTATAAGAATGTTGTCCACACAAAATGAAATGAGAAAGAAAACTATCCGACAAAATAAAATGATGAATTTAAGAAAACAGTTTCATGCTGCGAGCCATAACAGAATGACTTATTGAAGCACTATAAGCACAACCAGCGCTTGATGAGTATGTGGAGATGTACTCAAACTAAGCATTCACACTTAAAAATAAAGAGTAACCATTTCACAAGCCATTCATCACACGAGCCTGCAACACCTATTCTGTTGCTGAAATACACAGATCTGTATAAGTGCACAGTGTGTTTAATAATGACCAAAGTTTACCTCAGCTCACAACAGACAAATATACTAAAACTCCCACTCCCCTTCCATCAGAGAACAAAGCATATACTTTCTTAAGGTATTCATTTCACTTGTTTTGACAGACTGGTCAACCATTTTACATTACACTCAAAACAGACTTTCTCAACCATTTTACACTCACTCAGAATTGGCTTCTGTTAGCATCCGGCATTAGTCTAAAATCTCACTGTAAGCAAGTTGTTTGTTATGTTTGTCTCTGGCACCGCTTCTTTGGTTCAAAGCCTTTTGCTTCGGTCAGTTCAAGTGGTGTAATCATCAGTACACACTGATTCTATTCCGAATATATGTAAACATCATGTAAAATCAACTTCCCCTTAAGCAATTCAACCTGGTTTGCATGCAAGTGAAGGGGAAAAAATGTAAATGTTTTATCAGTCACTGATTTAAAAAGACTGTTTACGTGATCAAAATGTTGATAAATTAAAGAATTAGGTACATCGCAAATAAGAGGCTGCAGAAAAAGACACACGTGGAAAACATTTCTTTAGGAGATGTTCTGTGCGCTCCTGAGGATTTGGTTAAGTGTTCAGTTTAAATGATAAGCTATAGCAGGATCTGATGGTGAGCTGACAGCTGGCCTACCTCTGGAGCCATCCAGAAGGGCGTGCCAACGGAGGTGTTCCTACGGAGACGGGTGTTGGTCAGCTGGGCAGATACCCCTGGACAAAGACAGGAGGGCACGGAGGGTGTTTAGATTTAGCATTCAGGTGCTGAACGCAGCTTGTTGTCTAGCAGATTTGACACTGCACTCATTGCAGTACTGAAAAACGCATTGGGGCAGAAATTCAGTCCTGTGCTAGTGA
Organism: Chanos chanos; assembly: GCF_902362185.1. Taxonomy (NCBI): domain Eukaryota; kingdom Metazoa; phylum Chordata; class Actinopteri; order Gonorynchiformes; family Chanidae; genus Chanos; species Chanos chanos. Next base: position 13,003,827 of record NC_044497.1, on the reverse strand, counting down.
TGTGCTCTTATGGCTCTTAGGCAAATGATTGACTGTTTTGAATGACAAAGTTTAAACTTTGAAAATCACATCCATACACTATCACAGCATTTGACTAGAGAGAACATACCATGTGAAACAGTTGCAGCATGTATTTACTCACTAACGATTCGTCCATTTTCCATCTCACCGTACTCTCTCCACCAAAATCAACATTACGTTAAGTAATGACTTAGCATGGACCTCTGAAGGAAAGAAAAAACGTTCCAAAAGAATGCTGACTGCTTTTTAAACACACGTCAGAGAACAGTTTATCCAAAAAGATCTTCCTCCTCATTTTGAAGGGTATCTCAGCTGGCGGCAATATAGTCACTGTGCTATTGATTATATGTGGTCAGAACTAGGCACCTGAACGCTCCCAGAAGAAGCCGTTTGCTAACTGGATAATAATCAAAAGCAGTATTTCATTTCTGCTGGGTGACAGCCACCACCATGTCAAATGGCATTAGAAGCACTCTCACTTTTCCACCCCCACACTCCTTCCCGTGCCCACAGCCGTGGGTCTACGACACTGCTTGTGTGTGTGCGTGTGTGTCTGTGTGTGTGGGTGTGTGTGTGTGTGTGTGTGAGAGAGAGAGAGAATACAATGACAATCAGCAGCAGGCCAGCACCCAGTTGTGACTCTTCCAGACAAATCAGCATTAAAAGCTGTAAGAACAGAGCAGCCCTGGATCAGACTGATTCTAATGATCTCTAGTCTGAAAAGCATCCTGGTATGCACAAGACTTCCATGAGAATCCATGTATCCTTATATAAATAACATTTCAACAGATATTTTTTTTTTTAAAAACGGACAAATTCGGTGGGGGAGTGTAATTTAATCCACTATGACAATGTTTACAAGGTAGGTACACACTGTGTATATGGAGAAATGCAATCCTGACTTTCATTTTATTTTGAAAAGGTTTCTTCTCAAAATGGTTCTTCATTTCTCTGAGCGATGTTCTTCTCGAAGCAATGACAGGGATTTCTGAATCACTATGATGAAGAAAACATCAGATTCTCAACAGTAGCGACGATCAAAAGGGATTTGGGAAATATTGTGGGGTGTGTACAATAGCTAGAGGGCTGAGAGCCTGTGTTTCCAACATATTCACACCAACACTTTTCCGCACAAATACTGTCACACACACACACATACACATACACACCCAGACACACACAGGTCTCCTGTGGCCTTTTTCTTTCTGCTACATTAGCCGTGGACAGGGCCCTGGGGCCAGACTTAATAATCATCTGAGAGATAACACTGTCAATTAGAATATTCATGAAGAGACTACTAGACCAATCTCTTCCATTCTTTCGCTCTTTTTTTTTTTTAGGCCAGTAATGTTCTTTTTTTCCCTTTCTTCTCTGAATGATGAGTCATTGCGGGGGCTTTATCAGCTCTGCTGCTCAGCGTAGCGTGAGCTCCTTCTCACGGATAGCGCATTAGCACTATGTGACACGGCGCACGCGTGGAGATGCCAGCACGTGGACCCCATTTCCCTACCACTCTGCCACCCACTCACTACACACACACACACACACACACACACACAAACTGCCACGTGGTACAAATTCATTGGCTCTCCAAGGCGATAAACATTCAATCATTAGCCCAGAATCTCTATATATAGTTGAGGCATCACTGAAGGATAGTTGGTGGTCTGGGGTCAAATACTGGGGGTCAGTATTTTTGTTAAAGAGACAGAATTACTACAAAATTATACAGACGACAAAAGAAGAGCACTTCAACTTGCTCCACTTTCCTCTTCTTGTGTTACAAGCATTTGGCCGGTCAAGTCAAGAGCATTTATTACCCCATCTGTAACACTGCAGCTACTGATAAAATCATTTTGCGACGGCCCTTCTCAGTCTGATATTCGGAAAGAAAAAAGACATATTAACTTAAGATGTCTTGAGAAGTTCAGTCCCCTAAAAAAAGGCACATAACAGGGATTCACCATTTCTCAACAGATACAGCTAGGCTACGCAAGGCCCTCATACAGAGTTTAAGACATCTAAAAATTGTGTCGTACAAGAATTTGTTCAATGCACTCTCTCTGTTACTCAAAAATGTGTGGTTATAACACAAAGAGATATGTCTGTATGCAAATGGTAACCTCATTATAGCGCTAGCACAAATGTCTTGAGGCTTGGCAAGCAAAACAGACCAAAGCTTTCTATTTTACAAAGTCTTGCTAAACCACTTTCAACTTCTTAAAAGTCTTGAGGAGAAATGTGGGTTCACTGCTCATACCATGTTCACATTTTGGTTTAGTGCAGGGGTATTAAAATTCTTTTACCAGCAGCTGTGGGTTATATAAGCATTATATATGGAATTATGCAGATTTGTAGAGCACGTCGTAAAAGCATTCTGGGTAAGAGTTCGTGTTCCTGTTTAAAGTGCGGGAAGGCCGGAATTTTTGCTCATCACAGTTTATTTAAAAACCTGGAGTCATCTATCTGAGTATGCCGGTGCATTCATTTTAAAAAATGTGAGAGTAAAATACGAGTCCATTAGTGTTACGCTTTCAGTCTCTTTTTTTTTTTTTTTTTTTTTGAACTCTTCCTTTAAATAGATATTTTGGGTGTAAGTGAAAGCAGAGGACAAATGGATAATTGGAATGATGGAAATCTCCTAACCACATTTCTGTCACAGCATCAGGGTGTTTTGTCACACGCTTTTGATGGGACCCTGTTCTCGGGAAACAATGCTTTTTTTTTTTTTTTTTTTTTTCGCTGACTCTCACTCCGCCTGAGCGGTTTTAACTTTCCCCGGATGACTCATCAATCTATTTCGTTCTAAATGGGGTTTACTCCTCCTATCCACTCACTCCATATGTCTGGACCCCCCCCCCCCCCCCCCCCCCCAAAAAAGCGTTATCTGTCCTCTCCCCGGTGTAGTGCTGCCTAATTGCAGGCTTTCTTTGCTTCTGCATCGGGGCTGATACCCCAGTGAGGGTTACTGTGGGGCACCTATCTATGAAAAGGGGCTAATACCGGCCCACTGCATCATGAGTAGAGGAGATTAAATTTAAAGTAGATTTTACAGAGGGCGGGATGAAAATTAATGCTTTGTAATGGACGTGTGCAATGTAAACGTGTGGGGCACAACAAACAGAGCTCAACAATATAGCGAAGCACGAGGCACGATCGGTTGTTTTATTAAGAGGGAAAATGGTTTCCAGATTTCTAAAGGTTTTACAACAGGAATGTTATGAGATGTTCTGGCTGGGGCTCTTAAGAAATGTCCCACTTACAGACTGAAAAGAAATCCCACACGTCTTCTCTCGCCTTGCTCTAATGAAAAGAGGCAATCCGTTCTGCGGGCCCCGAAGGAACTAAATGAGTCACAAGAAAAAATGCTCTGATTCATTCTCCTTATTGCTGCTCTGTTTTCAGACAGTGGCACTTAGAGAGCTTCGTTTGGTTAAGAAAAAAACTAAAAGCAAATCAGTGCTAACAGGGAGCAAATAACAATGTCCTGTGCCCTGTTGGCAATGGACAGAGATGGAGCTCTAATGGAAACGTATTAGGGCTACAACCTCCCCACACTGCGTAAATGCATTCTGCCCTTCATCAAAAAAAAAAAAAAAAACACGGTTAGAAATTAGCATTGCAAACACTTTGTGGTAATGTCTTTGACCCACGCTCTCTCTGTCTCTCTCCCAAACACACACACACACACACACACACACAGAGTGGCAGAGAGAAAGAGAGGGGGAGAGAGAGAGAGAGGAAAAAAATCTCTCTTTTTATTCCTCTCGCTCCTTGCTGATGTCATCCCCCCCCCACAGTAAACTCATAATAACCTACCAAAGTCAACTAGCTTGATCCCTCCTTGAGTGGTTAGAAGAATGTTATTGCCCTTGACGTCTCGATGGATGGTCTTATTGACGTGTAAGTGCTGGAGCCCCTGTGAATGAGGGACAAGAATAGTAAGAGCGCCTGTACCCTCCATCTATCAAAGCTTATTATTGGTCATTAATCTGCGACCAAAAGAGAATGAAAGTGTGAAGATGCATGTTCCCAGTCATGTAAACATTTGATGTACAGTTATATAAGACATTCGGTCTGTCTTGCATAAACTATGACTCCGTACAAAACTACTGCTTACCATGAGTGCCTCATGTAAGATGTAGGCAATTACAGGCTCTTCCATTCTGTCTCCTCTTTTCAGCATCCCCTTGGCGAGATCTGTCACAGAGCCTCCGTTGCAGAGCTGAAACAACACAAATAAAATAAAAGAAATCTAAAACAAATCTTTGTGAGTCCGTATTTGTGCAAATTGTAGCAGCTGAGACAAAAGCTTAAATTCAGAGAAGGTTTATATGCTTATTTTAACTCTGTGGCTGAGAGCTTTCAAATTTAAACCTGTGATTTCAGAAGTAATGCTTGAGGAGCTCATGAGCTGCAGCTGTCACATCCATTTGAACTCCGCAGTCATTTTAAAGCTAATCATTGAGATGCTGGCAGAAGAAGGTAAGACATGCCTCTGAAAAAAAAAAAAATCTCTCATAACAGGGATTTACTAAGATTAGCAATGACTGTACTGTGCAAGTATTAATGGTATGCAAATCGCTTTTCTCAAATTAAGAACGCCTCTAAACTACATTAAATCGACACGCAGTAGTTTTCTTCCCTTCATTTTAAGACAAAAAAAAAATTTGGGGTTATGAGTACACTAAACAGATGAGCTATGCTGGAGCACTTTTTTAATGGTTAGGAGATGTGTGATGTGTTGTTTGGGTGTCAAATGCAGGATAGTTCATATGTTTCTGTCAGTAATTCCGGCAGCTGTCTTTTTATGCCATCAAGGAGGAGCATAGTTCCTTCAGCACGCACAAACCCTCATAAAATTGCACAAAATTGTCTTATGTGTTACCAAGGCAACAACTAAACCCCTTTATTAGGGACCATTTCAAATTGACCCCTAGAAAAAAAACTGCCTGCTATCAACTATCCACTGCTGGGATCAGAGAAAATGTTTCATGTTAAAAAAAAATGTTTAAAAAAATGTTTAATGTTAAAAAGTTATAAAAGTAATAAAAAATACATTTTGATTAAACTAAAGTATTTATTCTTCATTTGTTTTCCTTCATATCCATATTCCGTCAGATCACTGATGTTATAAAGAGGTTGGAAATATTAATAAATAGAAGAAAATAGATAAATGAACGAATAATACAACCTCCCAAGAATATTAAAGTCAGCAACACGGTGTATCACAAACCCCCAACAAAAATCATCTCTTTAAAAACATGATTTGATCCACATCAGGCCTGCTGTACTTTATTAAAAGACACATCAAACTACATATATTAGCTCTGTCCAGAAGGTCTCTCAGTTGTTGAATAGTAGCTTAGACTCAGGTGAAAAGGTTCACATGGAAGGCTTAGGTGAAACATCAGGAGCAAATGAAAGAGGACGTGCTCCAAATCCCCCCCGTATATGCTCAAAAAGCATTGTAAACATCTGAGTCCCCAGAACTTTTCCTACAAGGAGACTGGCTTTTGCCTAATTATACATGGTACTCTTGCAGACATCCAGGAGTAATGTTTGTCTGTCCAGTGAATTGATAATGAATAAAGTCAATCCAGTGAAAAGATATTTGAGAATGAAATCACTCTCCTATTCAGAAAATCCAGAGCTTATGTTTCACAACATGCTACCCAGAGTAAACCACACTTTAACAACATCAAAGCATGTCAAACATCTTCAAAACAGTAACCGTAATTATTACAATACACATATTATTTTCTCTGATGACTTGAAAATAGGGTTAAGACGGCGTTTGTCACTGGCCTGCACAGTAAAGCTTTAAATCGGAGTTTCAGTGGGTTTTTTTTTTCTTTTTTTGGTGTGCTGTGGAAAAAATAAACTCCCGTAAAGCTACAAAACCATTTTTGTGATCTCATTACCATTCTGCTTTAAGGGCCATGTGCCATTGTCAAGTGTGTTTTTGCCTTCATGTTTCTCTGCCATCTGTGAAAGTTAATTGAGCTAACCACAGGGAGTTGTAATTTCCCTGTTCCACTCACATCTTACACTAAAGATTTCAGGAACACGCCCAAAGAACACGTATCGATTTGACGCAGATGAAAAGAGTGCATATGTAGGCAGTTAGTTATTGATGTATGAAGTGCACTTTATGTTGCATTGCCCATATTCACAGCAATTTGGAGGAAAAGACTGTGGAAAATACCTCTATAGAGACATCTCCAAAGAATGCTGTAAACAAACACAAGCTGTAGCTTTCAAAAAGAAGGTACACTGGTTCATGAAGGCCTATAATTTAGGAGGAAGATGGTCAGAGCAACACATGAAGGCACATCTGACAGAATATTTTCACCCCTGCAGTCTGAGTTGTGATGGTGTAAACACCCTGAAGCAGTGTCTCACACACTTTAGCACTGCGGCTCTGACTGCAGACACCTTGCAGTCAAAAGGGGGGGGGGGGGGGGGGGGTCATACAAACAGAGGGGTTGGACAAAACCTTTTGGACCTGATGTAAGTGGCCACTGTAGCAGTGAGATCATTTGACGTCATTAAATTACACACACACACAAACACACACAAGCAGACAGGGAAAAGAAGTGTCTTAATGAGAGAGGCTTGTGTGGCTTTGAATTGGTCCAGCTTTCACAGATGTCTCCGAAGAAGTGCTTGGCATCACATGGTGTGCCACCTCTGACATGAATATTAACATGTTCAGATCTTTTCTTCCCCAAACAGAAATGGTCATACCACTGAGGACAGGGACTACTGTCTGTGTGAAATCTCCCTCCTTCCCCCCCCCCTCTCTCTCTGATTGGATGTCATCACTTAATTTCCTTATTTTTCAATTAATCATCAGTTAGTAGCATCAGTTATCAGTTACAAATATACAAAATGTTCCCAGTTGAGTTAACTGAGTCGAAATTTTTATTGTTTAAAAGCTCTTCCTGAGATATGTTTAGAGGATTATTTAAGAAGAGAGAGACAGCTGATTTAAAAACAAGTCTACAAAACAGGATATGAGAGGTAAAACTATAGACAAGAATTGTTAGCTACATTCTGTAGATAATAACGTTAATTTAGTACCTTCATTTTAGTTCTCTGACAGTAGAAACATTTCTGATATTGATTTCTTTTTAGATTTGATGTGTATTGCCTCTGTTTACCCTCATAAGGCTGAGGGCACAATATTAAATGCCATCTTCAGACACAACATCAGCATAATTCCTCACATGGAGCTGAAGCAGAGATTCAAGGCTAATTCGATCATCACTCCTCTGCACCTACGGTCAGACTACCTTTGGCTTTTAAAGTCTGCTGCCTATTTTTTACTGGCAATTAAAAGAAAAAAAAAGTTTGTTAGTTTGTTAGACTACTCTGCTGATCTTCCAAAAGACTACAGCTATAACAATAAACTATAATTATAATCAGTGCGACTGCTAACTGAATATAGAAAGCTGAAAAGCAAAACGAAAGGTGCAGCAAATTATACTGTGAGGATCTTTCTGATTAAATAATAAGAAGAATACATAAGTAAAGTGAGATTATGAATATTGAATATAACAACCTGCAAAACAGTATTACATAAGGACACATTCATCTTGTTGCTTCACCTCATACTCAACATACAGCAGAACTTAACCTATAGAGCCTGCTGCAGTTCCATATCCACCTTTTAGAGGCCTCTTTCTCTTCATAAGGATGTTATTATGATGAATACCAGGGTAGAGTCAGACTTCAATCAATTTCTGTACTGTCTTATCAAGCATTCTCATTCACTGAAGAATCTTTGCAACACCACTGCAAAGACTTTCATCATGCTTCATTGAAAGTTTTCTTTGTGTATAGATTGTCTGGTGCAGTACGTGTGTGTGTGAGTGAGTGTGTGTGAGTGAGTGTGTGTGGGGGGGGGGGGGGGGGGGGTGCGCATGGCTACTTCTGGAAGTTCTCATTTGTTCAGACGACCTTATCATTTACACTCAAATAAAGAGCTGGGTGTCTGCTTTCTCTAGCCGTTTAATGAAAAGCCCTGACAAACAATGGCATTTTAAACCTCATTGTCAATTAATGATGGCACAAGCTGAACACATTAGACCTGGCCAGAAAATGCACTCATTTAAAGGGCACCACTTCAGGATCAATGCAGGTACAGTCTAAAAGCCGACGGGAGCGAATGGATTATTAAAAAAAGACACAACAGATAATATCAAGACTAAAATTATATGGCACTCACACAAGAACAAAATCTGAGTTTCTGCTTATTCAACAGTATTGGGTGTTTGAATGGATTGTGATCAAATTTCTACCTAATGAATTTTGAGTCTGATCACTATTTCTTGTGATGCGACATCAGCAAGTTTATGACATGAGCCAGTTAATATCACATGCACAAGCAAAGAAATACATATTTTGAAAGTTCAAATATGTAAGAAATTCTGAAAAAAACAAGGGTACTTTAAGCCTGCTTCATTTTAGCATAAAAGCATGAGTTAGACAAAATAACTGTGGACCTCAGCTTCAGCACTTGCAGATATCATCACTTCCTGTTATATTATATCTTCTGCATTTAGATCCTCTTCCTGTGGGGTAATTGTTGTCTTCCACTTGATGGTTTGGTCATTGCTAATGAAATACATTTAGGCTGTGATCAGAATACAAATATTTGACAAGGGATTTCTAAGAATACAAATAAAATACAAATTCAGTGAGTAAACCGCAAAAATTCCAGACCACTCAGAAAAACAAAATACTCCCTAAATGAAAAATAACACAGTCTGTATTCTGTCTGACCATTAAAGTAGCATGAATTAATTGTGTTAAAATGAATAAGGCGCGATACACAAACTGTGCTGCAATATTAATTTGTGAAACTAATTATTTGTGAGCTGGAGAAGGCCATTAACTCTATTAATAGACCAATGAAAAAAAAAAACAATAATAGGACTGCTGAGAGTTGAGCACACTGCTGCGCTTGTTTTTGTAATTACTGTCATGGTGAACATCTATTTTTGCCCTATTAAACCCATATTGACCAATACAAACCAAAATGAGCATGAGCATACTGCGTTCCTCCAAACACAACCGAATGGTTCTCTTATTTCTTTGAAGTTCCGGTGCTCTGGGTGAGGAGTTGGGGGCCTAAAAGGCTGAGGCCGGGTTGAAAAGAGATGAAAGCTTCTGGATCGTTCCATAACCATAATTAGAGATGAGCGGACAAAAGAACCGCAGCACAAGCAGTGGGGCCGATGAGGAGGCCACAAAGTGGAGGACGCAATTTACGCCAGTCCTCTCAGTAATCAGAGTTTGAGCGGCACTGAGGAGTAGTTCCCCGGATCTCTCTCCGAAACACAGAAAATTACAGTTCAGAGGGAAGGACCGTAACCATGGCAATTTTAACCCCCCCTGCCACCATCCCTCGCTCTGATTCTAAATTGCGAGCAATAGCCTGACAGGCATGCTGCGACTCAAGCCAAAGGATTAGCTTCTCAGATTTGGACTGCTGAGTGTGGGTTTTGCGTAAGGGTGTTTGCATACAGAGATGCAAAGCTCTTTGGGAAAAGAAAAAAATGTGTGCTAAAGTATCTTTGTGTTAATACTGTTAAATATATGGCAATTCTGGAGGGGTTTTTTTTGTCTGTTTCAGCACTAGATCTGTGGTGTTTCCTATCTAACAGCAAATGATACATTCATGACAACACCACAGCAATCATACGAAAAATGTCACCCAAAAAAAACCCAAATCTGAACATATGTACTCATACCATCTGGACTCACTCTAGCCTACAAGGCAACTGTTGTCACACACAAAAACAGAAGCACACCACATGAAGACTGTCTATGAGGCCACAGAGACAAGGAAAGTCACCTTTCTTTTGTAACTACATTGTCCTCTGAATTAATCAAGCCTCCAGTTCACCAATGATTGGGATTCTATTTCACACTCTGAATGACAGCAAATCAGGATAGCCTGGGAGAATGACCTGAATAGCTCACAGTTGCATGGCCTTAAGATAGATAGCATTTCCAGGAGAATTAAAGTGGCCAAGCTTGTTTGTGCCTAAAGTGTATCTGATGATTGTGTACAGCGCAACAGATTAACAAGATCATCTCTACAAGCATTGATATTGGTTTACAGCATATTGTTGGAAACAGACACTGACAGACATTCAGGCACTTGCAGACAAAACAAGAGAACTGAATTAAATTTCTCACTCTGTTCAGGGTATCTTTTCACACACTAATGCAAAAATCATTTTTACAGGATAAAGGAAGAGCAAAGAGTCAAAGTTTAGGAACACAAACACATGCTCCCAGCACAGTGTCCAACCACAGGAACTCTCTGGCCAGCACAGGTGAACTTCCATTATATAGTTGTCAGCGCCCTGACATTTCAAAAAGCCTCTGGTGGAAATAAAATGTGAAGGACAGCTAAATAAGGTCAACTCAACCTTCTCGGTGTTGAGAAAAACTAGCACTGTTTTCCTTTGATCCTTTAAGCCCGATCCTTTAACCACCAACTGAAATCAATCCTTCAACTGCTTTAAGATGTGAAAGGAAAGTTTTCACCTTATTTCTGAAATTAGCTATAACCATTTGACATACAACATACTGAGCACTTCATGGAAAAATCAAAGGAAGATATTTATAAGAGGCTGCACTGAAATAGAAGCACTAAAGTAGTGTCGCAAAGAGTAGTTCACGCTCAAACAAGTCTAAGTATACGCATGAGACGCATGCTTATGTACAGGTCATCTAAGGGCATCCCAGCATAATCTCAGCCAAAGCCTTCCCCACAGGTCTGGTCTTATGGAGTTTGAGCACTGCTGCTCTTAGGTTTTCTCATTTAACAAGCCTAAGATATTGTTCATTTTGAGACTAATTTAAGAACCCAGAACTTTTAAGATTAGGTTGGATGTGACTCCTCTGTTGTAATTACATATTGCTGGGGCACCAATAGACTACTAAAAAATAACCATATTTCATGGAAAAAGCATTAGTGTTGAATACAGGGAAACATTAAAGTTATAAGAAGGTGGCATAAGTACCTCCATAGCAGTATACTGAGGAAACTAGCAGCTCTTAAAACAGTACAGTGTATTTCTAAAGTACAGTTCCGAGTCATGAGACTTTTAATCAATGTCTCACCACAATAATTGCTAAGGTCAAAAATAGTTCACGGACAATGTTGGTCACATACTTAATATAGAAGAAAGCTGTAAACACTTCATTGGCAATTAGCCATACAGTAATTACATTCTATTATTGTGCTAATTTTAGAACTTTTGCACATGAAAGGATGCAAACTTCTAGCCCTCTGGATATTGTCTATAACTTGCTAAAGTCAGAAAGAAAGACATTAACAGGTGCTTTAAGGGAGTCTTAGCAAAGACCCAGCAAAGCAAATCTGTAGCCTGCTTTTCTCAGCAAGATATATGTAGGAGCAGTGAGAACAGATCACAACCCCACACAGACAGACAAGGTCACTGTGTCCAGGACCTCCTGTGGAGGTTTAGACTGTTACATAACACTTTATCCAATCTCCATTGTGGATACTCTGTCAACCTAGAGTTGAGTAAAGAAGCCAAAACACACTACAGAGCAATACTAACACTGATTAGACTAAGGAAACAGACTGTTTTAGACTGCATGTACCAACATATAAGTTGAAAGAGGACATCGAAACAACTGATATAAACATGCCCACATTAATAATTAAGGAAAGTGTCCTATTGCTAATCTCTTCCAAATGCAACATGATAATCTCTTTTTGACACGTTACACTTACAAATACATACAATTAGGTCACCTCTCAGCAGCATAAAATTCTCCCAACAGCTCTGCACATACATCTTCCTCACGACTAAATGTGAAAAAATCAGTATGACAGTACATTAGCTCTGCTCGTTAGCATCTGTTAACATTCGTAAAAGTTTTTGTCAAATTGGTTGTAAAGTACGGTATGAGTCCACAGTGAGACAAAAAAAAAATGTATTTCTTTTTTTTTTTTTTTTTTACCTCCAGCACAAGCCACAGTTGATCTCCGTTCTTCACATCTTTCTTGTAAAACATCCCAAAGAATTTGACCACATTGGGGTGGTCTGACAGGGCCTTTAGTATATTGTATTCAGCTTCAATCTCCTCATCGATGTCCTACAACACAGATATTAACAGAGTTGAAACCGAATGACATTACTGGATTAATCTACAGCAAAGATGCTGAGCACATGTGACACATGAATTGTACAAGTACAAGTATTGAACTTTCACTGAATGATTCTGCATACTACTGTACATTATTTAAGTGAGCAGTTTGTAAAGAACTAAGTGAATAGGAGTCCATTTCATTTGGGGTCATCTGTGGCTCTGGGACAGGACACTGAATATGATAAGGTATTTCTGGGTTGAGCTGTAATACAGCTCGCACCAGACTAACTCCCTGTTCTTGTTGTGCTGTACAATTCAATGTGCAGGGCAGCATTCCAAATCGAACATGCCAAGCATAAAACAGTACAATTATACAGCGCATCTGAAAATCTATTCATAAACACACTCACATCAAATTGTATATTTTTAATCATACCATTACTTACAGACTACAATGCGTTTTTTTGTTAAAATGTATTCATGTTAAAATGCATCAACATATCCTTGTCAAAACTGGATGAAATATAAACTAATTCTTTACCCTGGTCTATCAACCAAAGTATTACTAAAGTGCAGGTCTCAATTATATGAGCTCATTTTAGACTGGCAGACTGTGACATTGTTAAAACTGTAATTCTAGGCATTGTCACTGTGTACGGTCGCAACAGTCCTCATGCTCACAGAGCCAATCAACTGATTGATTAAAATGATGCTAATCTTCTAAACCACTACATCCTGCATAATTATTCAACAATAATGAGGAAAAGAAACCATTCATAGTCTAATGTGTAACAATTTGGGACGCTGAAAAATTGAGCTTCTATCTGATAAATGAGGATGATGTCTCATTATTTACATTTTTATTAGTATTTACGCTTTGTTTTTGAGGAAAGTAAAAAAATGTAACAAACAGGGAACAACATGATCCATCTATAATTCTAAACCCCCAGGAGGGATAAATGTAGCAGAAAAACGTTCAATAACGGTTTTGAGTGCTGCAGACAATCAATTTTGTATCAATTTTTTTTGACACCTGAAGTGCATACTGACCTTTAGCAGAAAATAACTATTTACAAAATGAATCCACCAAAAAACAACCACTGAGTCAAGCATTTTAATGGCAACTGTGCGTCGATGCATTTTTGTAACGTTCTCTTTAGCACTATGGTGCTAGAATTTTAATATTGCGGTGAGTAAACAGGTTTTGGTTTATTTTGAAATCAATGGAAATAAACAGTTATGTAAACTGTCTGAACAAATGTGAGAGATTTTGTTCACGGAGCTTTACAAATTTAGCCTTTAGTCTGTCTACCACACAAAGATGTGAAGGAGAATAAGCCAGTACTTGTGGGGCATGACCTCAAAAAAGAACCTGTGTAAACACAGTTAATACAATACGACTGCTACACCTGTATGACTCTGAATAGTCCCTCAAGCATTGTTTCATATAAACATGACCTTCATTTTCTCTGTGATCTCAACCCATGACTTTGCATTTAAAATGCAGCAATGCCCCATAAAGTCGCATTGTCTTTCATCCTTTATTCTGAGAAAACAAATGATGTCTTCACGTCTGTCCTTCACTTATGGATTGTATGTCACAGGCATCCCTAAACTGTAACTTACATGAATGGGATCCAGTATTTTGACAGCTGCCTTGCTTCCATCGACCTTGTTAAGCACCTTATAAACTTTTCCATAGGTCCCTTTGCCAATGGTTTCCACGATGTCCCAGGTGTCAGATGGATCAGGAAAGTTGTCAAACACAATTGATTTCCCTGACTGTGGAAACATCTTCCTAAGGGATCTCCTGCAAATGAGATAAACATCTAATGACAGTCAAGTTGGATGCTCAGTGGTATACAAGCTCACGAGTATACGGCCCTTGACAGTTTGTTTTGGCGTCTTATTGAAAACCTGAGAGCTGCCAGCGTTTCTCTCTATTGGGATGCCTTTCACTCCTCTGTTCAATATCAGTTAGAGTGTTTCGCACCAAATTAAAATGAAGAAACCCCATAAACACAGTGAAATGGCATATTTCTAACAACGGGCTTAAAGACAGTACTGACGACGCAATGAAAGTTTACATGGAGATTTTGTCTAATGTCCCACATAAATAATAGGTGGAAAAAAAAAAAAAGATAAGAAATGCCATAAACCTCGGTCAGTAGCCTGCTAAGGCTGAAGCTGTATTGTTTTATATACCTCAACCTCAGGCACTTTACTTTATGTGCCAGTCCAAGGATCGTGTTGTTTTATGCGCCGGTGACATAGCGGGGAAAGAAAAATGAACCGATAAAGAGCCAGCCAGAGAACTTCTTCCACTCTGAAGCTTGGAGCAACACGCCAGTTGGATTAGTGCCATGCCCAAAAAAGAGGACAGAAGACGCCAGACTAACTCTCACTGTGTCCATTCAAGCCTCAAAGGCTTTGATCGTACAAACCTAATGAATCTCGAAGCTAAAAAAGCACCCAAAGATGAAGACATTGTTAAACCACTGGTCAAAGAGATGTGAGGATCTCTGTATCAGTAACACAGCCCTGAGGTCAATTAGTTTTACTCCAACATAATTGGCAGGTTGTTTCTCTCTGTAAACAGAGCAGGAGAAAATAAATCCTTTCAGACAGTGACTTTGTTCAGGAGAATTGCAAATGGACTGCAATGTGCAACACAATTGATTCTAAGAGTATTACGTAAAAATAAACTCATCAGTCACAGACATAGCATGGTACCAAGATCTCCTCCCCCCAAATTCATACAAACAAGACAAATCTTACAGCATTCACGGCCTCTGTTTTTCTGTCAGTGATAAATACCTTCCAATATAAACCAGGGACCAGTACATTTTACTTAGTGGCATTGCTTAGTAGATGCAGCAATTGTGCCCAACCTCATGGCCAGTGTTACTGTGAGTCCCTGAGAGAATCTGCTATAATAGCACTACTGATAAACTTTAATATTCCCATGCAGCCTGCCATTTAAGCATTTTGTTAGACACTGGGAAAGCAATCAGGTGTCTTTAATCTTACTGAATGAGCGAAGCAGGGTTGAACGAGGCCCCCCCATGAAATGCCATATTACGGAAAGAAAACCAGCAATACACAGTGGTGCAAGGATATCGCACTAACAAGCAGCACATAGTGTTTAGACTTGGACGGCACTTGGACGACTACAAGCTGAGGTCTCAAGCAACGATGAAGCAGTGTTGGGTAATTTGTGACATGCAAGCTAATTTCATGTAGGTTGCAGGCATGTAAACAAGACTCTGAATGGCTCAGAGCTAGGTGAATATGGCTATTCCAGTCATCTCAAGATGGGAAATAGGCCAGCATGAGCTCACTATTCCTGACAGCTTCAAATATCTGAATTAAGATTGCTGTAAACTTGCGCTGAAGTGAGGTTTCCATCTCCAAAGGCAGCAATGTCCCCAATATGATGATCCTGCCCCTTATAGAGATCTAGGTTTCAATAACAGATATCAGTAAGTCAAGTACAGTTTTTTATCTGTGAATCCAAAGAGGACCAGCAACGTAATAGCACAAAAATACTGTTTTGGTCTAATGTAATTAAAGCTTAGGGAGACCAGCATGTTACACATCACATTCTCTGTTAATTACTGGACAGAAATTCATCGTGCCCAAGTTGTTGTCATTACAAGAAGTGTATAGCAACTGTCTACAAGAGGAAAAACTTATTCCAATTCAAAATTTTAACTGGTAATATACAAATAACATCCACATTGGAATTAAACATTTGTTATATTTTACAACGTTGTGTACATAATGTGTACACATATTAGAAGGCTAAAAGAATAAAATGTACACAAATCCTCTTCCTGTCCTTGTTTCTTAGAACTCAGTTGCCAAAATAACACACCTTTCTGTGAGCCTATGAAATGGGTTAAAACTAACACAAAGGACACTAAAAACTAATGTCTTTATACTGACTGAAGAGTGACTTACCCCAAAATTTACTTACATGGTTTATTCAAATATCCTGTAAACATTTTTTAAATTTAATCCATGACTTAGAACAGGTTGAACTTGGTTTGAACAGCAGGGAATCCGGTGGTTGAATGTTAACACCAGAGGAGGAGCTAACCAGTGCTAATGCTAATCTTACTAGCAAACACCCCCTCCATGTCTGGCTTTGAAAACAATGCTAAGTAGTGGGAGATATGTCAGGATTAGTAGGAATTAGCCAGGGTTGTGCCATGAGTCTTTCCCCATTTAGATACTCATTCATACGAATACAAAAGCTGGTTAGTGGCACCAAAAATAAGGTGGAAGAGTGAGGTTCCATCTCACTCTTTTGGGAGACAAGACAATTGAAGTTTTACAGCATTTCCTCTCTTATTGGTTAATGTAAATCTAGGTCAATGTGTTATGCAATAAACTGTCCAGGCATCTTCTAAAACAGTGTTATCAAAACTTCATTATACAGCCATTACATTGTTTGCTACTTTTCTCCCTTATCTTTAAAAATGAATATGTCACTGTAACAAGATAACAATGCTCCAACCCCACTAACATATTATTAGGTCATTATACAGGACATTATCAGTGATTACCTATGCTGAGCAATTAGTCAGCCATGCAGTAGGGCCACACAGCAGGTAATTGAGCCCATGTTAGCTTAATGTACAGGATCTAAGTATCCTGCAGACGTGTTCAATAATGAATGGGACCTCTATATGTGAGAACACACCGTGACACAGCGACACAGGAGACAAGGGAGGGATACCCGTTAAATCCAAGCCCACCTCACAAACAAACCACAAGGGAATCACCCCTGGATGTGGTACTGTGTGGCTTTGTGTGTTTGTCTGTCAAAGGTTATCTAATCTGCTCTGTCTACGGCACTGACTGTCACTGCTTTTTAGGTGCACTGGGACATCTATTGAGGCCATATATTGGTCTCACTCTCTTTAGGCTAAGGCAGGAAATGATGCACTCATGTAAACAGCCAGAAAAACATAGCAAAACTAAATGTAAATAGAGCTTAAATATGAATTAGTCGTGACAGCAGCTTTCATTTGTATAAATATGGACATATACAGTGTATTAATGGATGACATATTTAGGTACATTTGTCATCAGTTGACGTAACTATAAATATTGTGTAGCACTTCTCTGCTCAATAATACAACACCAACAAAAGAAGCAGCGACAATAATGACGACGGCACTAAAACGCATCTCCATACCTTCTGTTGACAGAAGTCATCACTGTCCGCTGTAACTCCACTGATCAACTGCTACAAAATGCCAAAGGCTCTGTAGAAGTCAAAGGTAGTTCATTTGGGATTTTGCACCTCATTGAATCCTTCTCCTTATTTCTCTCTTTAGAGAACAAAAGTAAAAGCAACTCGAGCCTCCAGGAGAAACAGGAAACCCAACCACCAAGGAAAGAAAGGAGACCTGAGCTAATTTGCTGGACTAGTGAATGGGTTGAATTTTCAGTTTAACCTTAGCATGATAAAGCTTAGGGATGAAATGGATACAATGGTAAATTCTCTCAAAGAATGATATAAAAATCTATAGATCTCATCTTTCTCATCCCATTCTCTTTTGGGATAAGGATTACAGGGAGAGTTTTAACATTAGAAATGATCTTATAAATGCTAAAGATAAGTCTAGAAAAAGTGTACAAGAGTAGGTTCCTGGGCAGTTACTTTGATGATGTTTTGCAAATCCCAAACTACTGATATTTCACTATATTTCAAATGCAACAAAAGTATTTTTGATATTCAAGTAAAAAATGCATGAGATGAAATATAATAGCCTAATAGACACATTTGATAATGTAACCCATGCAGTAAAGTAGTACACATACAATCAGCATCAGAGTCTACCATGCAGTATATACCACTGACACCGTAAATGCAGTTAAAGACCTGTAATCAACTGACCTTTGATGGCAAATTCACCCGTTGTGTTGTAAAGCACTGACTTGATGAATTATGTCTGGTTTACCACACAGGCACATAAACCTAACCACATGAACCACTTTCATCAGCGCTGCCTGACACATACACCCAGTCACAGGTACACACACCACACCCAAAAACTTGTAAATCAGACATGAACAAAATAGCAAAGCTTGTGGCTGTATTTTGCTTACACAAATGTGCCTGAGTGGCCATCTAAGTCACAACAAATTAGTCAAAAAACAACCAAATTAGCACCAGTGCCGTCTCTGAAATTGTAGAGGCGGTCAAAAGCATGTTTGGTAATAATACTTATAAAATATTTAACTCTAACAGAAACCACAGCCTTGGACCCTCTATGAAACACAAAGACAAACCTTCCATTACACAATGCTTGCATCTAAGTTCTAGTCTGCAAACTTAACCAGTAACGTAGCATGGCATATAAAAGAGCAACAGTAAAATAAAATCATCCCTACTTACTGTGAGTGGCTGGATGCTCTACATGCTCAGATATTAATCCGTCATAACTGCAAGAGACAATGGAAGAGCACCGTGCATTCTGCTGCAGCCTGTCGTATCAACTCCCTTAACAATGTATAATTAATAAACAAATAGTAACACAATATTGCAGAATATGATACACTGATCAGTCCCTGACAATTACTTTAATGCTGTTGTAAATGTTTGACTTAGAGGTCTGGACAAAAACTTGGAAATATGAGTTGATGCTGATTGATTACAACAGGCTCATTCAGTGAGACCTGTTCAGGTGTAGGAGGGTGTGACTTTGTTGTTCTCATGCCAGACACAAGCTGATAGGGTGGTTTATTCTAGTATTGTGGTTTCCTCTTATGTTTAATTCTGGGAGAAAACAACTAAAAAAAAAAAAATCACAGAACAAGGGAAGTGGATTACTTATGAGAGAACCCTCACATCAAAAGTGCACCAGTTGCTCCTGCTATGGTGAATTGCTTGCTTGATGCTGCAGCTGAAGTTTTAATGACTATAGCAGTGCAACAGATGGTACAGTGATTGCACATACCACAAAGTTTTCTATACTGAAACTGCAACACATGTATCTATCTTAGAGAGACATCTAGTGACTCTATCTCCAGCACTGATAACATTATTTCCTCACACTATCCCATACATCAGTCACAGGTGAATCAATAAGGAGAAAGAAACATTTTTGTCCCTTGGTTACCTTTTTTCCCCACACTCTAATTTGTTTTACCGCTTTGATCTACAGCCATACAAAAGCTATGGAAACAGCAAGTTAAGCATTGATTTTGAGGTGATTGCACCCATTCCTAGTTTACATTGACTACATTTTAAAAACAGTGATTAAACGACCACTTAAGAAGACGTAAAAGGCAATTCATTGAAGCAGATTCCCCCAAAAAACACAAAAGTGATTTGGAAGACTCACTGATTCAGCGGCCTCTTGGGATGATCTGCGTAAGTCATTAATCTAAGTTTAATAGGTCAGCGGTTGTGTTGGTGGACTTATAACCACTCTTTGTTATAAACTTATCTAATTCCTAACTGCCCGATTCCTTTCCTTCTGGCTGAACAAGCAGTAAGTTACACCAGACAGCATCCACACCATCCTATTATTATATGATGGATTGAATGGGTATTTGGTTTCCTGTGAGTTGTGTCATGTCATCTTGTCAATCAATTTTCACAACTGTGTGGTTGGCAGTACCAAGTTCTATGTGTGTCTTGATCTGTTCCACCTGAGGAGATAGTGGTATACCTGAAGGTTTCTAGAAAGCTGAAATATTCATGGCTGCTTCTCCATTTCACTGGCTTATTATGAAGCTCCTGTGGTGCTCATTAATTCACAGCGCTTGCCCTGGGTTCAGTTTTCAAACCAGAGGAAACACAGCCATGTCACCCATTGCTGAACACATCAGTCGAACTCAACTGCCCCTCCAGAGTGTATTCTTTTTCCCTAATAGGGGTGGCTGAGGCAAACATCTTAACCCTAACAAGAGCCAAGAAGCAAGTGTCAGTGTTTTATCATTTGGAAAGAGAACCATGCGTCAGTGGGAAATGGGAGTATCACGGCCAGTCAATAATTCTGTATATGAAGTCATCGACGCCTTCGACCGCGAGGGGGGAATCCACGTCATGCATCATGATGACACACTCACCCCCCCCTACCCCATTCTAAAGACCTCTCTCCAGGGGGGTCGCATTTGATCGAACTCATGTCTTAAACACCGCTCCCTCAACTCCATCTCCTCGGCTTGGGTTACGGGGACTAAAGTGGTTAATTTCCTGCTCCGGTGATTTACAAATGGTGCAAGCCAGCCCATGGGCGGAGACACACACCGCTGTTCGTAATGAACCCATGATTAGTTTGCGCATTTCTCCATCAGCTGCCTAGACGTTTCAGTCTTAGACTTACTATTTGTACCTATTATTCTCCTTCCAGACAGGAACTAGCCAAACCTACCATGCCGCAAATCTGGAACCTTGCTGTATCATTTATTGCCTTACTTTGCAGTTATGCAGCCAATAGAAAAAAATACATAAAGTTATGACAGTGACCCTCAAATTCTCTCATTAACTTATGATGGCATCATGATACTCGAAAATTGGTATCCTACACATTACTTTGTCAGAGGTGACACCAAGGTGCTCTGAGTCATCTAAGAGGGTTATCAATAAAGCACAGTGTTTTCAGTCTGAAGCCCAAAATAGCTGCTGGTTGGAGAACGAAGTTAACATCACATACTGAACACTCAACATCAGATACAGTGTACTATCACCGAGTGCAACTCTGTACAAGAAGATTTACCTTGGCTGTAAATAAGCCTAATTCTTTAACAGGTGACCTACGTCCTGTGCTGTGTGTAATTAAAAGGAGCTCTCCCACCAACCTGGCCGTTAACCATGACCTGATAGAACTGTCTTAGCGTGAGTTAACAATATTTTAGAAGAGCATGTTATGCAGTTATGCAGATAATCACACAGATGATTAATGGACCATGATTAACTAATACCAAACATATAAATCTTAAACCCCTCAGCTAGAATGTGGGCTGTAGGAATATGTCCTTCAGCTTTATGACTCAAAATGTTGTGTCCTGTTTGCTTTTTCATCAAGGACTTGTGACAGTGTTGTGACTAGCAGTTAAAATGTGGGATGAAGCTTCTATAGAGAGGCGGCACATACTTTCATGCAAAATAACCCTATAATATTATGTTTTCACTTTCATTTTACAAACTTCAACACAAAAATTGTTCAGCTAAATGACATTTACTTCCAGGAGAAAATGGCAGTCAAAAAAACTGCAATCTAAATGTCTTTGCTCCAGTAGCCTATATCATTAGCCCAGATGCCAGATGACACATTCCCATCCTTGATTATTCCTTTCCACATTTGTGTGTGGGTTTTTTTTTTTTTTTTTGGTTTCTTTTCACAATCATGGCATCTCAGCCGGGGGCCTTTTCTATTTACATATGCTTCATGATTGTTTTCCATAAACACATGAGTGAAGTCTGTGGTGAGGCAGGTGTTTGATCTGAATGGTTCTCCCTTTGGGTAACAGCCATTTCATGCTCATCAAAGACCTCACCAGGAGCAGGGTGTCAGAGGTTAATTTAGTCACTTAAATGCCTATTTGACTTCTCTATTCATAAGACATAAAAAAAAATCATAAATAAAAGATTACATATCTGGGAGGTCTCTTATCTAAGAAAGTGAAGTCCCTTGCATCTCACACACAGACCATTTTGTCTATTGTGTGACATTAAAAAAGTAATCCAACTATCTCCTTGAAGATAAAAAAACACCTTGTTGAGGGAGATCATAACAATATAAATTTAATAATTATTTTTTAAAGACATAGAGGCCTAAGTTTGTGATTAATTTGCTCAAGCTCTGAGATGTGAAATGAATCCAGTGCATAATATCTATACAGTAAACATGTGAGCAGTCAGAATAGAACAGCAAGAAGACCATATAGGCTACACATTGCGTGATGGCTCTAATTGAATAATGCCTTTAGTACAGCTGAGACCTGGACTGGCCATCCCCGTCAAGACAGGATTAACACTCACATTTACCACCAGTCTGAGAAAATAAATATTTAAAAAAAAAGGTCTTTGACATGTCATTTGTATTCAGATTAAACAATTAATCTTTCAAAGTCACAGAATTCTGTCCAACTCAAGTTGAAAAAAAATGTTTATAATTTCAGCAGAAAATACTCATCACCAAAAATCAAAGTGCTCTTGAGGGAAAGGACTTTGTCTACTGAACATGCAAATATATTTCACTCCCACTTTTAATGACATAATAGGTATGTACACTATAACTGTTTCATGGATTTTCCTGAATACATATAAATAATCTCTGGGTAATCACTTGTGTTGCAAATTCATGCATACAATATAAAAAATGGACAAACATAGCACATTTACACATATTTTGCAATTAAAAATACACAGGGCCTAAGTAAATTTGAACTGAAGTTAATCTGAGATTTGTAAAATATACAACAATAAGAATATGTCCACAATCTCATATTTGTCACTGTAAATGCAATATTAAAACTTAATTTTAGCATTCACATTTAGAAATGTACAAGGATATATTTAAACTGTAGATCCATCGTGCAAAAATAAATTAATCATTTTACATGTTCAACAACACTACATAAACTAATTTACTGAGACAATATTAGTGATGATGATGTTGATGATATTAATGACTTAAATAATGATTTGATGATGATGATGATGATGATGATAAAACATTATGTGATATCAGTGGCAATAATGATTCATAAAGATTAAGTGATACAACAATGACTCTTACCAGAAGTCAGTTTGGCTGTGCCCAAATATGGAAATTTCTGGTGGATCAGTGTTCGGTGATTCAAATCTGTGAGGCTGCTTTTCACATAGTTATCCAACTGAGAATGTGAAAATGCAAGAAAAGTGAGAAAAGCGGCTGTGGTGGGAGAAACCTGCATGCTAGACATTGCATTATAGAGTCCTTAACCCACACACTGGATTTCTGGATCATTACAATAACAACTCACCTGTGTTTTTCCACCAGATTCAACCATGTTTTCTAACACTGAGTGAACCAGCTACAGTTTTGTGTGTACACTGTATTGTGCAGCTTTCACGTAGTTGTTCCTAGTGAGAGATGGCACGCAAACTTTGGAGACCTCTTTTGGTTCTTACTTGAAACTGGTACAGACAACTTAAATACTCTCTAGCAAAGGTTCAATACATGTGAACCTTCATGCCATTCTCTCAAGGACAAATGTGAGCACAATGGCTGATAGACCTGATGTAGGTTGTAGGCATGATAGGAGGGGGCACATACTGAGGGAAACAGTGTCGCCCTAAGATAAGATAAGATAGAACTTTATTCATCCTGAGGGAAATACTTGAATCACAATCAGCAGTACAAACCATCACTTCATTACCACGCTGTCAATAAAATCCAACATGTTATCCATTTAATTATAGTCCACCACAGGATACCAAGGGTCTAGATTAAAATATATTACTTCACTGATGACACAACAAAGTGAGGCCGATGAGGAAGCAATCGCTATGCCTGGAGGTGCTACACTTAAAAAGACCCAACCAAGGCCGCTCTCTGAAAACTGTCAGCAGTGCTGTCACAGCTGGTGCTTTGAAATGACATCGTATCCAGATTATGGCATGATTCACTGCTGATGTTGAGAAAAATCCAACAAAACAAATCAAAAATAAAAAAAAATATATACTTGAACAAAGATATCCTTTACAGAAACCTTCACCTTACAGACATACCTTGACCATTGTCTCTGTGAGACAGAGAGTGGGACACCACATGTCCACACAGATTTTCATTGACGGGTGAGACCGGCCACAGACGTTACGGCAGTGGGACGATGAGACCGCTGATGGGGGCATTGTGTTTAGGATACGTGGGCTGAATTTCCACTTGCTCTAGTGCACCCAGGGCTGGCCACCATTGTGAGAAGCTACTGAAGCATGACACTCCCAGCTGGAGCAGGCAGACACAGGGGGGGCGGCTGACTGTGCGTAGGCCACAGTCACACAAATGCTATCTTCATAAGAGCACAACCACAAATAAAAAAAAAGAAAAAAAGAAATGCCTTTAATATGCAAACTTTGCAATACTATATGCACCTAAAATTATGCAGTGTAACATATGAGATAATCACACCTGTATTTCCTTTTATTGGTTTTTCATTTTCAAAGCTGGTTTACATATTTCGGTACTACAGCTTATTGCATTTGATGTGGTTTGTTTGAAGTCATTCAGTGCCTTGATTGGATCTATATTTATAGACTGCTTTGATGTACAAATTGAATTTTCAATTTAATTTCCATATGAAGTGAAGTTCAGCTTCCACGGGAAATGATTACATTTTTAAATGACTTGATCAGACCTTTTCCTCCCACGAGTAAGGGTACAAAAAATGTTCATGTGAAACAGCACCGAACATTGCCAAGTCACTGTTAATGCATCCACAGAAAGACCAGTTTTGTGGTTTATGTTAAAGCCGGTGTTTAGGTTCATATTACCTAAGGAAGAAAAAACCTAAACAGTGAGAACATTATCCTTCTAGCATGTGCTCTACTCTGGAACGCTTTTGCTCTGGGCAGTGCTTTGTTAAACTCAGAAGTATTAATCTGATGTTTAAGTATATTAACAAGAAACTAATTGTACAGCTACCTCCAATTCATGTTGCTCCCCCACATTTAATGAAAAGCATTAGAGGCATGCTTTATATGATGGCTAGTGGCCCTCGGTAGGCAAATTAAATGTGTTATCCTGAAAGGAAAGGAAAGGAAAGGAAAGGAAAGGAAAGGAAAGGAAAGGAATGGAAAGGAAAGGAAAGGAAAGGAAAGGAAAGGAAAGGAAAGGAAAGGAAAGGAAAGGAAGAAGGCTTGCATACCATGCATAACAGTTTGGTTTGTTTTATCAGCCCACAGCAAATAAATGATCTTTATTTGCTGCCATACACTTGTATAAGGAATTAAATAAGAAAAAAAGATAATATAGGTGCTTTGGTAATGACAGTGGAGGGAGTAATAACTCCTTTTATATTCCCTTCCCTTACTCAGCTAAAATTCCACAATAATGCTTGGTGAGACGTGAGCCATTTTCCTGGGCTTTGAGCTGAACTAAAAGAGGGAAGGCTGTTGTTGTGTGTGTGTGTGTGTGTGTGTGTGTGTGTGTGGGTTACTGGCTGGCTGCTTTGTTGTGGCTGTACAGGCCTGGAGGGTAGGCTTTTCCAGCCGTCACATCCAGTGTTTGCCTGAGATGATGGGCTGACTGCGTCACCTCGCCTGAGCGCTGACTGCTGGTCCTACAGACACGCGCTTACGAAATTAATGCTCAACTTCAAATAAAGGGACCACGCTAAAGTTACGCACACAGGAAATTATTATCAGAAGACCGATGACACATAGTCATCACTGAAATTATTGATGTTGGAAAGGTAGTCTTAATTAGATTCATTTATGTTTCCATTACGTTTTATTTTAACAGGAGACAATGTATAGTGCTCTCTTAAAAATACAGGTGATCAACATTTCCTCTCAGTGGTCTCAGATGATAAGAGCAAATAGCGCTATCCACACAACTCCCTCTGTCTGGAAGAAGGATATGCTCTAACAATTCAGTCTGGCTCAGCTAAACACCTTCTCTGCTGATCGCCGGAGAATGCACCACTAAGTAATTAACATCTGCTACAATAACAGAGGTCAAAAAGAGCAGAAAAATATACACCATGGACTAATCTCTCCAAAAGTAAGACAAAACTGAAGGTGAAAAAACTCAAGCTGAAATCAGCACCAGTTACCCACTCTATCAAAGCCTTCTCAACTGTAGACCCTTACCAGAATATCTGTATCCTTACACAGCAAATCAACCAATTTTATATCTTATTTCTCAAACCTGAGACCCATCTTCTGTTTCTGGAAGGGCATTACGTCTCTGGATACTAGCAGTATCTCAGCACAAAGCCGCCACGTCTCCCTTGGATACAGCCATACCACCCATTTATCTGTGCTTGCTGATAGCATGACAGCTCTGATTGGCTGCTAATGGCAAACAATGTTTATCATTTTGGCCCCACTCTAATTTTCTCAGTCATTAACTCCTAAGAGATAGAGCAGGGGTCACACCCCAGGAGATATTCCATGGTACAGATCTCTCTCTCACAGAGGAGAGAGAGAAAAAGATTAGGTGATGTTGGGGGGGTGGGGCGGTACCCTTACACAAGATATTCAAATCAGAAGTGAACGGACAAATGCCTGATTCATACCGTGTGCATGTCCTGGCGTTTGTGCCTAGTAGGACGGGCAGAGTTTGGACGTGATGAGACTGAAAAATATGTCCACTCGTTTTATAAACTCCTCTTACATTCGTTTTCCTTTTTTTCTGTTTTGCTGACGTTTCTTTGCCCCCCCCGCCACCCTCCCGTCATGGCACTGGTAGCCAACAGGGTGGATGAAACAGAGGGGGTGTTTCATTCCCATCTTTGCGTGATGTGCATTGCATACCATCAGCTTTTCTTTGTCCTGTGGACTGCTGAGCATGGCTGTCTCGCTCATTCTCTGTTTCTCTCTCTCCATTTCTCTGTCTGTCATACTCATCACTCTCTTTCTGGCAAGAGTTTCCATTTTTTCATCATCCCACCATATCTCTGCACCATCTGGAAGGCAAAGAAAAGATCTAAGCATTGTGTCTTTGTCTAAAGTATAG
This sequence comes from Chanos chanos, assembly GCF_902362185.1. Lineage (NCBI taxonomy): Eukaryota > Metazoa > Chordata > Actinopteri > Gonorynchiformes > Chanidae > Chanos > Chanos chanos. The sequence goes on along the minus strand of NC_044497.1, from coordinate 12,976,972 downwards.
TCATACATGGGACCACTGTAGAAGTTTGGGAATATGGCAGCTGATTTCGTGCCCATCTTCGCCAATTTGTATGCAGTTCTGTATCCCATCATGCACTTCTGCTAAGAAAGTTGCACCTGGGGCGTGAATAGGATCTCACAACCCTGAAAATAGAGGTTGTGTCATCTTTATATATCCCATAAGCCCCAGAGAACAGAAGCAGAACATAGAGAAGGGGTACACCCAAGGGTTCCACCCAGAGCAGAGATATGAGGCCACCAGCAAGATCCCATATCTAACAGTGTGCTTGAGCTATCCCAGTAAGACCAGATAAATTCCATAAATGGATTCTGCACATTTTTGCAGCTTCGTGTCAGAATATTTTAGTCTTTGCAAAACAAGTGATAATCACATTATTCAAAGTGAAATCTACTCAATATCTCATTAAACATAAAGAGGATTTATTCGCAAGCATGAAATAGATTTTTCACCCATTCTCCACCTCTGAGGAATCTAAGTCAGAATCAGCAGCGACTCTCTCAGGCTGCCTGTCTTCGCTTCACTGCTCTGCTTTTCCCTGAGAGAGGCCATTTTGGGTTTTATTTTCCCGCTGACTGAAATGGGAGCACAGTGTGAATCATCGGTCTCTGGCAGAAAAGGCCTTTCTGACGGCCCTCAGTGTCTGAGGCTGATTGTAGCGGGTGCTCAGCGGTGGTAGCCTGGCAGGGCCTCTCCCCCAGAATACATTATGCTAGCGCTTTTAAACTGGTGAAACTATTACCCAGCATCCCCTTGGAAGTTCTTATCAGTGGCAGCCAGATGGGAAACACGCAAGCAAAGTCAATACCTCCCGACTTGTTGATCGAGCGCCACAGCCAGGAATCTGTCACTGAAGAGAAAGATTTTGCTGCTGCAGATGCAGATTGGTATCTAAGTCAGTGTCTTAGTAAATCTTGTTAATGGCGAAGCAGTATATCATTAATATGCATGTTTGGGGGTGTAGCAGGGTAAACGCTTGTGAAGATGGGGGCCACACAGCTGTGGGTTTGGTAAATCATTGTTTGATTCATGAAAGCACCTTCTTATGTATGATGAATATTTGCAAGTGTGTGGGAGGGCTTGAGAACACAGCATTAAATTTGTACGTGTTTTTGATCTGCTCATCTCCATCTTGCCCTCCTACAGACTAAAAACTAAAAATGGGCACAACAAGCAGGTGTGCCTCTGTGCGTCATAGGTGCTTTTATTTAACGGATCACCACGAAGGATACAAGGACGCCCTCTAGTGTCCAGGACTCACTATGGACAATATATGTATCTCTCAAACCAGACAGACACCAGCAGTGTAGAAAACAACATGAGAATGGAAGGGTGAGAGTAAGTAATTGATAGGAAATAGCTATAATAGTGTTCACAGTCTGACTGCCGCAAAGCGCTCAAAGGATTTTGATCCACTTAAGAGCTTAGTCGGATCTCATGATAATAATTGGATAGTTTACATAAACACTATGGTAACACAGCATTTCAGCAACTTTTAATCACGTTGTGCAAACAATTTGTCCTTCCCTGCACTTACCGTGGATTGAATCGCCCATAATGCAACATTTGGCACTTCTGTAATCCTCTGGCATCAACTCCTGGCTCTGACCCATTAAGCAAGCAGGTTACATTAAGGCACTGGCCAGGTTCCCTGAGGTGGAACCACACAGGGTTCACTGCAGGACTTCTGTGAGTGAAGAGGCTGTCCACTGACATAGCAGGTAATTTAAGCATTCCTGACGCAATAACAAGACAATTCACCTAAATTCAACAACGCCTTAGCTCCACCAATTCAGTAATCTGTTGTAATGATACTGTGACATTAGTGTCTGACTTGCATAAAAAATAAGAGGAAATTCAATGAATATTTACAATAACCAACCACAGCATGTGAAAAAACAAATGAAAAAAAAAAAAAAACATTCTGTCTTTGCAAGGCTCCCATGGCAGGACCCCCCAAAACATACCCTGTAACATGCAGATGGATGTCATTCTGAAATCACACTTGTTTTTCACCTGAAAAATATGCAAATTTGAAAAAAAGAGAACCCTAACTCTAGAAAATATATGATTCTATGTTTAAACTGGCTTTCTTCATCGTGTGAACCTCCACATTCCTTTACTGATATGATCAAATGGAATTCCAATAAGACTTCTCTTTCATGCATTTAATTGCAGCTGCAGATGAGTTTGAGACCTTTGGGAATCAATACTGTAATGAGGATGGTCCCTTTTGAAAGTCCTAGGAGTCGCTGCTGGTTAGCTGTCTACTGCATGGAGCCAAATATCAGCTGTAAGGCTGGATTGATCACCTGTTCACCTCAGAGTGTAATACTCTCCTCAAAACTGTAAATATCTGGCAGCTTGTGTATTGAAACCGGTCGTAATGAAAAGTCTAATTATAACAAACGTAAAAATGAATTTTATTCATATTTGATGTCACTGGCCTAACTTCATCTAAGGTCTTAAGTTAGTGTAAAGTTATCAAACAAGGATTAAGTAACTTAATATCTGTGGGAGCATTAAGTTTACACACACACACACACACACACACACACACACACACACACACTACATATATATGTCACAGTTTGTGAATGACAATATATGTTTGAGTCACTATATACATACACACACGTCACTGACATACTGAATAAAATGCTGTCTTATGACAGACACGCAGCACCAAGATCAATTCGGCTTCCTGTTACACAGCAAACTAAACATTACAGAAAATAGTGTTTTATGGTAGGTCTAGCGGAGCAGGTACTTAAGTTGGCAGTGTTTATTTGTGACAGAGCATACCAAGTAAAACAAGAATATTTAAAGCAAGCTGGTATTACTCTGCTTACGCATGTCATCTCTTTCTTACATGACACGTGTTCTGTTTTTAAGTACATATGCAAACATGTCCAACATAACTGTTTATTAATAGGAACGAATAAAACCTAATTTAACTCATGACGTCTCTTGTCCTGAGACAAGTAAATCGCGCCAACAGAAATTAATAATTTCTTCAGTCTAGCCACCGGCTGCATGTGCTCTGGATTTAGCTGCCATTTAGAAAATTGTTCCGAGAGGAAAGACGTCTACGTTAAGACGCTACGGGCACACAGACTCAGGAGAGTGCCACTGCAGCTGTCACATAATCAAGTGCCCAAAAAAGATATCTGAGCAGCCACCATTTCCCGGCATCGTCAGTGCAGCTGGCCGCACACGAGTCACGTTGCTGGGGACGCTTCAGGCACCATTAGGCCCACACTATGGCTCCAGCTAATGTTGCTCGCGCCTTCATTGAACCCGCAGCGACTCACGGTCATTACTGCCAGCGCCACAGCTGCAGCTGTGAAGTGACAGCAGGTGGACACGCTATCTAACCCTCACACCATTTATTCCATTTTCCCTGAAGTCATACCACAGGAAATGGGCTAATTAGTATGACATGACGGATTTTTTTTTTTTTATATATAAATACCATAATCATACCCATTTGTTTTTAAGAGAGAGTGTAAGGTCCAAGAAATGAACGAATATATATATATATATATATATATATATATATATATAGCTGTCATCATACAGTGATGTTTCATATCTGAGAGGACACGTGTGCGAGAGAGAGAGAGAGAGAGAGAGAGAGAGAGAGAGAGAGAGAGGGGGGGGGGGCAATTGGTTCAAACATGGCTGTGTTTAGCAATTCATAGTTATACATTCACAAACTGATGAGTGTTATGACTTTACATATTTTCCATGTGCCAATGGACATAAATAACCAGAGAGACATTTTAGTGGCTGGAATTTTAGTTTACTGTAGTAGCCTGTCAGTTGTGGTAGCTGTGTTGTGGTTTAAATTGATTTTAGTTGTTTTAGGCCTGCTTTCTTCAGCTGAGTTTAGACTTGTGGTCAGTTTAAGTTCTAGAATTTTCGTACAATAAAATGCAGTTGGCCAAGGATTCAGGGGCTCAGGTTTTTTAGCGTGAGGATTTGTTCATTCTCTGGTATTATATATCCACTGTCATTTAATTCCCAAGAGCATTTGTTGTTATTGTTATTGTCTAGTTCATTTGCATTGTCAGTTGTGTAGCTCCCCGCGACCCTGATCAGGATAAGCGGCTTAGATAATGAGTGAGATGAGATGAGTTGTGTAGCTGAACATTCCAATGCCAATACATGTCCATTGGGGGTTAAGGAGGCTAAGTAAGAATTCCACCCCATCTAAAGACAAACAGCCACAGTGCATCCCTGTAATGGTTTGGCACCAGTAATTTGTCACTCCCCTTGAACAGCAAACAGCAGGGAAAGCAAGGGAGACACTTCACACTGTCACTAAACATCGCTCAAGGATGTCCTAGCAAGCAATCCCATCTGTCTCTGAAAGTGCTGCCTACTCCTCTTATCAAAGCGGCAACTAAAAATAGGCCTCTGCATTGAGAAGTTTGGGCCAAAAAAGCAGCATGACAATGAAGTCTGTGTTGTACTATTGCACAACGTAAAAGTTCCCTAGATTGTCTTAAAACAGTTCTCAGTGTTGTGTAATCTCAGTGTTCAGAGGATTCAGTGAGCAAAGCAGATGGCATTGGGTGATTCGTTTGTTGCATGCAATGCCTTGCTACCTCATGCAAATAACTAGCAGGTGAGACTTTGAAAACAAGAGTATCTGGATAATGGGAACCTCATACATTTTAAGACTTAAAGTCACAAATCCTTAATTTATTTCAGCAATTTTATTTAGTTTCCCAAAACAGTCATACATTTTGTTGTAGAGCTGAAATGGCAAAAAATAACCAACAATTATAATCATAAATCTACTATGATATTTTTACTAAATATAAAGATATATATAAAGATACAGTATACATAAAGTGACAGATCATTTAAAAGATTGTGGGGAAAAAGAAAAAAAATCCCTAAACTGTATCACCACGGAATTATTCCAGTTTCCAATACCATATACCAGAGTACGTGATCATACAGTGATATAAATCAGCATTTACTCAGTAAAAAGAAAAACTTACAAACTAACACAACAGTTGCTGTTTAAATAATTTCAAATATATTACTTTAAGTCATTCAAGCACAGTGCTACTTCATGAAGATAAAATAGTTTAGGATATATGTTAGCATGTAGTACATTCATGAATACAGTCATATTAGCAGACAGTTTAATATTAAACTAAATATGTAAATGTACAGTTTATAAAAGTCTACTATATTGCCTACATTAAAAATCTGTATCTGCAGACAAGGTAATATATGGAAGATATTTAAATAAGTCAGTTGGTTTGAATAACTTTTTCATCTTGGCATTTTATGCTACGACTTGTGCACTTTTAAGCAATGATCACAGTTCTATGACCCAGAGTACCTCAGACAAAAACTTTACCAAAAATTCAAGAGAGAAGACAAATATGCACAATGTAGGCATTTAAAGCAAAAGTAAACTGGCACAAGGGAAGTGAGTAAATACTATGGGAGAAAACAGTCCATGGATGATCTATAGCCAAACTATGAATGCCCATTCTGAATTTCACATAGCTCATTCAGAGCTCATTCATATTCTGATGCCTTAGTTAAAAGGTTTCTTTACGAATGAATGTGTTCAGACTCTGTTTCTTTCATAATGTAGTTTTCAAATATTATCTATACAGCACTTATTCTGAGAAATCCATTTAACAATGAAGTATGTTACATGTTATAGTCAAACTGTTACTGTTACATATCATTTTTCATCAATATTTATCATTATTTATTCGTGATAAATAAAACTGTGAAAACCAGACAAAACAATTTCTAAAAAAAAAAAAATCAAGAATTGAGCGTCAGAAAAGTACTGCCTCTATGCTAAACCAAAAAGAGAAGTGACAATGAACAGCATTAAGTCCATTAAAGATCTCATAGGAATATACAGCACCACCGTGTGGACACAGCACCTGGTTACATATTATCATTACCTATACATTTCTTTGTTGTACATGTAGGATCAAATGCTGTAACCAAAAGCAAATGATTTTCTCCTGAATGATTCTCACAAAACTTTGTCAGTGCTGGCCTACAGAAAATATGTATACTGTTAATGCTTAATGGTGTTGTCTGATGTGTTTATATTAACATACTTATATTACCATTGTAAAACAAGAAATTACAGTAATAAAACTGTAAAACTAGGGTTGGTGATTAAAGGACACTGAACACCAAGTTATAAAGCGTGTAATTAAAACAGGGCGCAAAGTCACAGATGCATATAAAACATCTGCAATTGCCTGTCTGACCAAATATGTAGTGTGATGCCCCCTAGTGGCCCATTAAAGAATGTACTCTGGCCCGTTTAGCTGTTATTGGCAACAGTTCACCGGCAGCCTTCATCTGCTCTATCTTCTTGGAAAGCCCTTCATCCCCCTCGATGGCCAGGGCACAGCGCTGTGCATAACTGACCAGTGTCTCTTCCCGCGGCCTGAAGAGTCCCACCAGGGGCACCATCTCTTTAGCAGCCAGGTGGAGTTCAGCAATAGGCGCTGTGTTGGCAATGGTGTTACGGTCGATGCCATAGTGACGGAAGGCCCCACTCATGCTCTTCTTCTTGTTGAAAGCAGAAAGTACCTGCTTGTAGCGATGGATGACGTACTGTACTCCAGTGGCTATGAGACAGAGAGAGGGACAAGGGCAAATTAGTGTCTGAGGCGTTGTCCAGAAACACAGAATTATTTTTGATGAGGTGGTGACATAAAAGACCTTATCATCATTTCAAGGAGTTATTCCATTTAATGAATTACAATAATAATAATAATAATAATAATAATAATAATAATAAATCAATATTTTAAAGATTGCATAACTTAATATGGATTGTGGGCTGTTTGTTTAGATTTCTAACTGGAGGCACTAACTTAAGTTTGAGATTAGAATACAGAAGAACAACAGATGTTCTTAGTAATGTTCAGATGTTAAAATTTACTGGACTTGAGAAAACGATGAAGGAAAAGTTTGAAGACCCGTATCTATGTGCCAGGCTGTTCTAAGACTAAACATGCATAGTTCTGCACCTCTCTTTCTGCTATAGTCTTTCCCTTTCCGTCCTCTCCTCTTCTCTGTGTGATGTCTCTTTTTCCTCACTTCACTGGATGCTTGTGAAGACGCGGTGGAGACTGAGCCTTCAGAGCCGCTGTCATTGCTGAGGCAGGAGCTGGAGGATGCAGTCCTCTGCCTCTTGCGTTGTTTAGGTTCTGAGTACATCGACTTGCTTGGTTTAGGACCTGAATATATGAATTGTTGTTATACACCCAACGTTTAAAAACACAGTAAATTTTAAGGAATTCCACCAAAAAACAAAAAGCACTGCTGGTTTGGGGTTTTGCGCATACCGTTTACTCCAACGGTGCATATTTCCCTCGTAATACACAAACAAGAATCTAAATGAAACACCTACATTCAAATATATACACTAAACACCATCTGGGGCCAAAAAAAAACTCATTAGTTACAAGAGGGAAGAGGACAATGATCAGATTAAGAGAAACAGTTAAACCTCAAACAATTTTCTAAACCCAGCAACCTGAATTTCTCTCTCATGCACTCTGCCATTCAAACAGGACTCCTCCACCCACCTTCAGCCATGGGGGCAAAACGAGAGCTGGTGAGATTCTCAATCTGCGTGCGGAGGAATTTGCGGTCCTGCTGTAGGTCCTCCACCTGTCTCTCCAGGGCCTGGATCCTCTCTTGCTTACTCTCCAGTAGGCACTGCAGCTTGGTAATAGTCAGCATGACACTGGGAGGTAAGCCTTCCATTGGGGTCACAGCTGAAATAAAGCAAAGTTTTCAGACCTCTACAAACATGTTTTAATATCTTTATATATGGTGACTCGTGTTATCACACATAATGTATTGCTTATGCAACTGTACTCGTACTTTTTCACTGATTAAACATTACTGTACAATGGACTGTAATGTAAGGACCTTCAGTGTGGTTGTGCAATATTCATATTCACGATGATCAGATCTGACGCTGGTGAAAGTGCTTGAAAGTCTCAGAGAGCAGGTGATCAGATGAATTCTTACTAGAGACGGCACTGCTCAGAGTGTTGTCTTGCTCAGCATCACTTGCAGCCCCAGACGTCATCGCCTCCCACTGAATCACCTCTGGCTCTCGCTCCTGCTTCAGCCAAGCCTGAGAGCTCACTCTAGCCTTCCTCCTCATGGAGCTGGAGTCGATTTCTACACTGGGAGAATACTGGGTGTGCTCCTGCTGCCACAAGGTGGACATCTCTTCCTGGGTGGACCACCTGAGGACAGAGTCTTTAAAGACAACGCACATTCCTTTTTGTATCAGTTTGTAGTAGTTCTCCTCAGTTAGGCAATAAAAGGGAAGAAGAAAAGAAAAAAGAAAGAAAGAAAAGTGTTTAACTAACCAAAGCCAATTTGCTGATTGAATACCATAGACCGTGCTGACAATTAGAAAAAAATGAATATATCTGTATGTAAGAGTATATCTGAATCTATCAGAAAGTATCCTCAGTGCCTATGATGGCAACATTTGAGTGTGATGGCATGTATCCAAGGGCCACATTCAAAGGGAAGAAGAGGGAAAATAAGGCTTAAATGCAGTAATTGCAGTCAGTGATGTCATCTTTTCCATTGAAACCCTAACCTGTTTAAACATTCTAAAAGAGTTAAATTATCTCCACAAATCATTTCACTTTCACATTTCACTTTTTGCTCAATGAGAAAATTAATGTTTAGCTAAATTAGCGCTCAAATAATTTGGTTGTAATAATTTAAGGCGTTTTCGTGAATAAATACATATATTCACAAGAGAAAACCTGGGCCAAAAAAAAAAAGAGAAGAAAGCATCAGTAGCATTACAGTTCTAAAAGCCACTATAATTAATCCAAGATGGATGCAAATGTATTTAAACTCGGCAGTGCACTCATCTACTCTGCATCCCTCTAAAAAGTCTCGTATACATACCTTCGCAGTTTTCAGCGCACAGACGCAAGGCTTTTACCGTTGCTCAACATTTGTGCTCCAGATTGAACAGTGTTCCGTCCAGCTCCAAAACGCGTGAATGTATATAAACCCGTACAGTCTACGACCATTTTTCTACACAATGCCGTGATCGTACGCTACTTTCTTTGTGGCTGGCTTAGGATGGAGAGGCCAGTGACAGCGAGGGTGTGCAATCACTTACAACACAGTATTGTACCAATCGCAAGCCTTTTTGATAACGGGGACATGCACAAGGCACACCGGGACTTTGAGTACCTTTCAGTTGGACCAGTGGATCCTTACTCGTGGTGCTAATACTGAGGAGTTAGCCTCTTAATACATACTAACATGAGATGAGAACGACGAACAGCGTGAAATCTTTAATTAAAACACGACTCATTAATTTTGCATGATTCACGCTTTATTTCAACATGTAACAAGTTATTTGGTTTTTCAGAGGCAACGTACTGATCCTTTTTCCATGTCTTTTCAAAAGATGGAGTCTGGTCCCACATATTGAATACCTTTACTGGTACAGTATCCTAATACTGAATAATTAAAACAGCAGCTAACACGCTAACGTGTTAATTGACACCAATCAATTACACAAAGTTATGTGGTTAAAAATGTCTTTTTTTGAGACTGGGTTAAAAATCAATTTCAGGTGGTTGAAAATCCAGCTGCCACAAGACAAGAATTTGTGTCAGGACGCTCAGACCATTTTTTTTTTCGTGTGTTTTACTAACACGTATACCTTTCATAGAAACTTCTAACACATATTGTAAATATAGGTCACTCTACAATATATAGTACTTTGTAAGTACATTTAGAACATATGATTCAGGTTAGTATTAGTTCACTAAAAAATATAAATAATTGACCAAGAGTGTGAAATCTGCCAAAGCATTTCTATATGTTCTGTGTGTACTGACATACAGTAAAGCTGATGAACTTCACGCACCATGTATTACACTGCGGTGTCAACAAGGAATTTTGGTACTGGCAGGAAAAAAAAATGGTTTGAAATGATCACAGTATTATTTCAAGAAATTTTCTCCGCATTATAAAAATATGTGATGCATCAGCCAACTTAAACAACATTCCTTCATATGCTGAATCACGCCTTCATTTTTTTTCTTTTTCGATTATATGCTAACACAAACACAACTGCATAGTCTGCAATTTTTTGCCAGAAACACAGGGAACATTCCTGTGGTTTAAAAGGCAACTACAAGAGAAGTCAGAGACAAACCCAAAACTCATGATTTTGAGACTCTATCATGGAAAATGATCTAGCTTTTTTTTTTTTTTTTACTGGATTTCTGTTTTGAATAGCAGCTCTGGTAATGTTATATGAACATCAAACTATATCAGGGCCCAACCTTGCACATACTGAGAATCTGACAACTTCAGATGCCCCACAAAAATGCCCTTTGTTTACGGCCTTGACTGGCTCAAAACCACAAGATTCTGTTTAACTGAAACTCTGCTGGGCCAAAGACCAAACTGGCCACAGAGCAGTCACTGTTTAGAGTTTAAGATCTATTCGCTCCATGAAGCACTGCCCAGTCGTTCCTATTACTGTGTAAAGCTAAATGAGAGATATGCCTTTGAATTACCACGATGCATCAGTGTTACTCATAACTGTGCTAAATACAAAATTATAAATACTGGACATTTTATTTAGGTTGGTAGTGTTAACCTACCCCTTTCTGTCTATAGCTTGTTGAGTGTTTCTGGACAGTAGGACCAGTTTGTTAGTACTGTTAGTTCATCCTGTCCATTAAGAGCACCCCTGGTCCTGTGTGGGCACTCCTGTGAGCTCTCTTCTTTCTCAATGGCAGATGGCCAGTAGGAGACGCTTGAAATCTCCACTGCATTCAGAGCTCAGAGCATCCTTCAGTGATACATCATACTTCTCCAAATACATGTCCTTAATGGTCTCCAAATCAATCTGGGAATTCAAAACATACATCCCTTTCAGAACATCGGCAAGAAGTATTTCATACTTTTGTGTGAGCACTTAAAAAAAAAGCTTGTAACCTTTAACGGCATGCATAGCAAAACACCTGTGCATCCTGAACGTCTAAAAACCTGACTATAATAATGCATATAAGGAGAGCAACAAAATGAGTTTTACCTCAGAGCGACACACAATGATGCGGATCAGTGTGTCCTCATCAGTACCTGCACCCTTCATAGCCGCATTCAGCCGGCGAGCAAAGAACAACTGGGGGTTCTTAGCAACTCTAACTGTGATGGTGTCAAAAGAGGAAGTCAGTCACATGGATACATGTTTCTTTTCTAAAGCAAACATCTTTTCTCATAGAATAAGGGACCAACATAACACAGCTTACAGGATTCTGTATACAATATATTCCTTTTTCAATTTAATCAGTTGTTTCTTTTTAATGAAAGACTCTACAATTTACTACAGTGTCATACAAACCAAGAGTGATGTAGCAGTCTTTCAGTGTTCCTGAGGTTTCGTTCTCAATCGCATCCAAGATCTCAGTTCCAGAAATCTACAGAAAACAAACAGATAACACCATAAAAGGTTCCATGTTATCTTTATAAAGTTGCCAGCATTAACTGTACTGTTAAGACTTAAGACAACACGATAAAAGAATTTAAAAAAAGGATTTACTCACCGCCTCATAGGCCTTGAAAGTGGCCTGCAGCTGGAGGTAGTTCCTGTTAGCCAGGATATAGCTGAAAGTTGACTCATCTGTGCCAAAGCGGCCCTCTCCAGCCTGCAGGAAGCCAAAACAGTTATGGACAAATAAGACACATGTGTAAAAAAGCAACAACACTCGCTAGCATTTAGACTGAATAAAGCATCATACCTCAAACAGAGAGACAGCATCCTGCTCAGCCAGGGCCTCATCCACGTCTTCACTTTCATCTCTGGTGCCCTGCAGGAGAGAAAGAGAAAGAGAATTTTTACTGTCCACACAGAGAAGGGAAACATACCCAAATGACTTACTCATGTTATTACATCCAGCCTGTACTTAGCTAGTTAAACAAGAGTCCTCTGAAAGCCTGTGGTGACTGTTGCTGAGTCCAAAGGGAAAGGGGAGGAGCATCAGATACAAACAGGCAGTCTGACCTTGATTTCACTCAAGATATTACAAGATGTCTAGAGTCTATATGAAGTTTGACTAAGGAGGGGTTTTTTTTTACCTGAAGGAGCATGATGAGCAGCCTCTTCACATCCCCACTTGTGTCTCCTTCAATGTCTGCCTCCAGATCCCTCTCATGGACTAAAACCCAAAGAGTTTAGATGCAAAGCAGAGGAAAGAACAGACAGAAACAGAGAGATGACCAGTATTATTGGAATTCAAACTGCATACTGTTACAGATATTTTGTCATATACAAAGTTACACAGACATGCAAATCTCCATGGACTGGCGAATTTGTCAAATATTTCCAGAATCTGGGCAGTAGCAGAATTTTTCATAGTGATTAGTCAGAGAGAAAGGTCACCAAAGCTGAAACATAATCACAAGCCAGCTGGCTTCCTGATTTTGTTTTTGAAGGAAGATGTCTCAAGGGCAAGGGAGTTCCCTTTAAACACTGATATAAGCCAATGGACAAAAGTTCGGAAAGCGTCATCTTTCAATGTTAATCACTGTTTCTTGCAATCAAGGCTGGGAGGAAACACCACACAAAGTCCAGGAACTTTTGAAATACAAGTTTTGAAATTCTGAAATTTGTGATAAAGGGTCAGTGAGAACAATAAATCGTTGATAAAATCGTTACCTTGGAGGTAAGTTTCTTTGTAAGTAACAATCTCCTGTATAAAAAAGAATGACAGACCACTGTAAATGCAGGACAATAATGTGGACTACACATAAACAGCACAGTGTCATATAAGTGTAACCATCCAACAACCTATGTGTCTGGTTGGCTGAATACGGACTGTAGGGGGTTTTGTATTTATGTTAAATAAGCACATACAGCATTGGTGGCTGTGCAGAGTATTTCCACAAGAACAGCTTCATCAGTGCCTGCTCCTTTCATGGCCTTTCTGAGCTCTTTCACAGCAAAAATGTGAGGGGGATCCAACATGGCAATGATGGCCTTTTCAAAGTTCCCTGACAGCTCACTCTTTAGCACCTCCACTAGCTCCTGTAGTGAACACACAGAGGATACAAACCTTTCAAAATAAGACTCAATTTATAGTGTGTCTGAAGTAGTTATTATGCATCAGTAAACAAAATGAATGATATGAGGTGAGGTTTTAGTTTGCTGTTTAGCTTCAAGTTTAGTATCAAACTTCACTCTGAGAAAATAAAATACTGACAAAAACATCAATTTTCAATATCAAACAGGATCGTGCATTAACATGATGAATGCTTACATCATCATATTTCTCAAAGTATGCTTGTTTTATCTCCATGCGCTGATCGGCGGAGCGGTTAGCCAATATGTCAATGATCGCTTGTTCATCAGTTCCTGGAAAAATAACACATGACATGACATAAACTGTCTCGTACAGTGACAACATCCATAGATATCAACTTCTTTACGGCTCCCTTTGGCATTTCAGAGTACTTCCATGGGACGAAAAAAACCCAACACATTTATTTGCCTGTGTGTGAAACGGTAAACGAAAACATGATGTACAATAAAACTGAACAACTCACCAAGCCCTTTGCAGGCTTTACGGATAGCTTTGATGTCGGCTACAACATCAAAATCATCGTATGGAACAATTGTAGGCTGTATTGGGAGAGGTTCATATGGTTAGATTAATATATGAATAAAATTCCAGTACTTATTATAAATATGCATGCTGCAAATTGGATTTGTAATACGTTGCTTATATTTTACTGGCACTGGTCTTTACAACATTCTTATAGAAGAATAGCTGAATTACATAGAATGGAGAGAGGCGTAGCGTGTATAAAATGACATGGCTGTCTTTGCATTCCGCGCAGCTACGGCACTAACCAAACTAGAGCATGGGTGCAGTCTCTGATGGAAGCCCCTCTATTGACAAAACAGAAACAAATCTGCGCAGCTCCCACCCCCATCCTGAAACAGCCTTACTCCGTTCCTCTGTTTAGCCTGGACTCATTCATCGTTTACACTCAGCTAACGGGATTGTGACGAATTCCGCAGAGGAGTGGCCGCTTCCTCCTGTCTTGAACTTACAATGTCACATGCATTGCATGAATTAGAAAGTATACTAAATTGAGACGGTTTTTTAAATTCCTAACGTGCGATGTTGCGCAAAATGAGATCGTTCGCTTTAGAGAAAAAAAGAACGAAAGAAAAACTAGAGCAAAGTAAAAGTCGTGTGTTAACCTGGGTAACGTTTTATTTCTCATCCGAGAGATATATTTAGTAGAGAAAACAGGAATCTGCTGTATGTCTATTTTTTTCTTGTCACACCATCAAAATCCATCTACTCTATCTTCCCGTTAAAATGAATGGTATTTTTTTATTCTCTCGAAGATGGACTACTGGCAACGTCATCCATAGGCTATAGCGTGTCAGTGATTACACAACAACGAAACAACAAGAATAAGTGTTTTCGTAATCTCCTTCATAATAGACTGAAAAAAGCACCCACTTGACAGTTTCCCATTTTGTTAGATTTGGCGGTTGTCCGTGAAAAGTTGTCTAGCCGAGTCTGCTGCGCAGCTCCTCACTAATGTCCGAAGTGCAAAGGGCCCAGCTGGGAGACACAGTATAGGTTTGACGTCATTACGTAACCAGTTAACGGAATGCGAATTAACCTTTAAATCACCATATTGAGAGACTTACTCGTTTCTTGGGGCAGATATGTTGGCAAAATAGAAAGAGTAAACTTGAAAATAAGTCGACGTGGCACATGGCACGCAACTTCGTAATGTATGATTGCAGTATATCGGCAGTAATCCAGTGTTTTTCAAGACACTGGTTAGCCTTGATACTCAGTATTGATGAAATACCAACTTATTAACAATGAAATGTGCATCCACACAGTTATATAAGGGAAAGTTGAAAGTTTACAACGTTTGTGTGTATGCATCCATCCACGATCAACCCCCAAATCCTACTGTGACATGGGACATTACCTCTGGATACATTTCTTCAGGCAAGTATTACTGTACAGAGATTGAGTGAATCTATTATATTCATGAGAGGATAGACTAGTTTTAGTTAGCAATTGATTATAATGCATTTACAGTCACAATTATATAGTCGGGCATCTTGCTTTTTAATCATAGTGTTTGGCATGCACTTTCAAACTCCAGCTGCACTAATTACTAGCTTCTTGGACAAGACAGCATGGCAGTTCTCTAAAACTGGGCCCACGCTGATGATAAAAGCACTGAATCTGTCTCAATTAAATACACCAACAGCATAGCAATTCAGCCATACAATTACAGTGTCTGACTCAGTCCTCCTCTGCATTGATGTCAGATGGTCCCTTTTGCCTTGCACAACTAACAATGATCCTTCTGCATAGTCAGCATGCCTTTGATAGTTTTTTAAAGAAAAACATTTGCTTTAAATGCGTGTTTTCTTACACACTGAAATAACTTACGTACTATTGCATCAATATAATAAATTAACTGCAAAAACTTTACAGTTTGAAATGTTTTATTCTTTTATTTTGTATTGGTCTATCCTGAATCGCGTTTACCCAGACTTAACTTCAGCCATGCCAAGGTTTTCAAACATGACATCATTTCACATCAGTGCATACGACAGCTTTGACATTTTACTTTTTCAAAAAAAAAATTGTCCTCCCACAAGATCCATCTTAAAAAAGGGTGTTTTCATTTTAGAGCGAGAGTGACCATGCTGAATGCGATTAAAGTGTGACTCATCATGGATGGCTGGCTGTTAAAAAGGCCAAGTGATAAATGAAATGTCTCAGTTTTTGTACATGACAGGGTCCTTATCTCAGTCCTACCAGTGGTGCCTGTATACATGTTCTGAAGCTAACCTTTATTTGATATGACATTCTTTGAACCAATCAATGCACCCTTCCATTCTTTACATATCAATTACTCCACCATTATCAGGCTAAATTAACAGGCAGATGGTCACAACATTAATACTCCACTGTATTAAAACTGTGTGTGTGTGTGTGTGTGTGTGTGGGTGTGTGTACATGTTGGCTGTTCAATGTGGCTGTTTCAAAGTGTTTTCTGTGCTAGTTGCAGATCCTCCTGCAGCACTGAATACAGATACACAGAATATCTTATGAAAATCTTAAACCGCTGACATTAAAAGGTCCTCAAAGGACTTTGTTATGTAAAGCACATTAATAATATGCACTTATTCATTTGATAATCAGGTCTGTACTATAAAAATATTTTTCTAATACATATAAGTGTAAATCAATAAAAATCACATGAACATCCACTGTGTGCTAAATCTTAATTTTAGAGCATAAGACTATGACTGCATTAGGAATAGCTCGGCTACAAAATGAATCGAAACCAAATGTTATGTTCGCACTGCTCACTGATTTAATTGGAGCTAAAATGCCCGGAGGGACATCCAAAAGCGATCTTCATTTGACTCGTAGACGAAATGGAACGCCAGAAAAACCTTTATACCGAAGCTGTGAAAAGGGGAGGAGAACTGTCAAGCGTTCGGTTAAGAGAAGCCTACGCTGATTTTATACTTAATGTTTGTACAGGTGAGATGAGCCGAATTATATTAACAAGTTATAACTCCGTCTGAAAGGTCATTTCAAAGGCACTAATGTGCCATTTGTTAGTGAAACAGTTCCATGGACAGAAAGAGTACAGTGTATGTTTTACTGAGAGCTCCAACCTGCTCCTGAGGCACAATTCCTGCAGAATTGAACTTTGCCCTTCTCACAGTGCCAAGGTGAAAATTAGGAGCTCCACCTCCTGGCTTCCCCCAGATACAATACTGCATTGTCTCATTATGCTACAAACACAAAAAAGACTTCACAATGACGAGTATGCACACACAATATACATGCCAATCAAATTCACCTCACTAAAGATGTTAACATGGCGCACACAGAAATTTCACTCTTTAGAACGATGCATGTATGCAGGAAGGATACATTATTTATATCATGCTTTCATTTGCCAGATTGTGTAGGTGACTCACTATCTGTTCGGCAATGGTGTCTTGCTTCCTATCCCGCACAGTTCGCTGTCTCCTTTCCTCCACCTGCTGACTCAGCTCCTCATAGTAACGCCTCTTCCTCTCCTGTTTGATAAAGTTAGGTAGACAACCTTTTCACATGACATTAATCTGTCCTCTGTTATGGAAGAGCTTTAAGTATGAGTCCTGTATAGTTAAACGGTGAGAAAAGAAAGGAATCAACAGGGCCTGTCTTCCCAGACTGACCTCTCTGATAATAGTAGAGCTCTTTCTGCAAACTGGAGGTCCACTCTTGTCAGCATCCCTCTGTGGCATGGGAAATGAGGAGTTCTAGAGATTTAAGACAGGTCAGAAAAGTTCATTTCACTCTTTGAAACTGTGGCAAAGTCATAAAGAAGTCAAAAAGTACTCCAGACACTTACTTGCCCTAATCAAGCCCCAGTCTGCAACATTACTATCTGTATTTTTATATTCACAATGAGAGCTATTCAGTCACCAAAATATGGCCTTTTATTTAACTTTTTAATACCCTAACTGTAATGCATAGAACACTGAGGAAAGTAACAACAGATGGTGCTACACTGCCCCCTTGTGACAATATTTGTAGCCTATGTCATGACTAGCGGATGATTCTAAAACTTCCCCTCAGTGCTTTCTGACTGAGATTCAGAGTTCTCACTGATTACACGCCTCTTTTACTCTGAGCATGTGAGAGAGTGAATCGCTGCTATTGCCACCATCACTGCTTATCAGGCCTCCAGTGATCTTCGTCTGGAATAAAGGCTGATGTCCTACACAACGAAATAGTATGCATGACTTTACAAAAATTGCTTGTTGCGTCTGTCACTGACCTGTAATGGTTATGAGAACGGAAAAATACGCTAATAAACTCACCCCCATCTTTCCTGAACTCTGTGGTCTCCATGAGTGAACGCTCTTGTCTCTATATGGAAAAAAAACTGGGTTATCATCTGTGAGTGTATGTGCGCATATGTGTGTGTGTGTGTGTATGTGTGTGCATATGCATGTGCATGTGTTGTAGGTGTGTGTGTGTTCCTCTTACATCATGATGTTATGTTTTATTCCTTACCTTTACGTAGCTTATTGGGGGTAGGTATGAACTGTAGCACATAACAGGTGATGTTCTCACATGCTGAGAATGATTGTAGGCAGCTGAAGTAGATCAGTAATATTGTTCAGTACAGTTTAATAAAATCAAAGGGATTTCACAGCATTCCCTGCACAATACCACATTTCTCACATAAATATAAACAGCAGCAGGGTGGTGATTCCAAAGCACACTGGTGACAAATTCTGACTAGATCAAAAATGACTAGAGGTTGTGTTCACTGTGCAGGAGATGACAGACACATTTTGAGAGATGCTAGCTGAGTATTGGACCTGTTCGCTTGTTTGCTTGTGGTCCGCCTAAGTGATCATTTAATACTGTGAAAATGACTCACCGGGTGGTTTCTTTTTCAAGTCTGTCAATGTATAATCCAAAACATGTTTTGTTTTCTGGTAAAGCACATCTCTCAGGTTTTCTGCAGGCGAGGTCAATGAAGGTGGACCTGACCTTTTCTCAGTATCTTTCACTGAAATAATGAGCAAAGCGAGACACTGATACAAGCCAGAGAGGGTCACTGTATAGACCCATTTTACATTACATGTTACTTCATTATGCTTAATTATCTTTGAAACTGGGATGGAACACTCTTAAGGGATTTGAGGGAAGGTTTTAAGATTTAATGGCCAGTTGATTAGATGTTTTGCATGGTTAACTGAAGTATAAACAGATCACAAATGGAGCTTACTGCATCTGTTTCTGAGAAAAGCTGCTTCATATCCTTCACTGAACTGCCTTGATGGAAGCTGAAAACAGGAAAAAAATGTATCAACTTCTTAGATGCGGTAGAGACTTTGCAGAGAGACACAGAGTCATTTATCTACCACATCCAATCTCTTATATGTGACCAACATTACTAAGGTAATGGAGGAATTGCATATTTGTAGTCATCTTTAAACACTCCTCCTGATGACACATCTCCTGACATTCAGTAAAATATCATGAAGATATGCAGTGAATAGAGAAAGGCAGGTGCATAACTCAGGAGAACCATAGTCACTTGATTACAATTCAGGACTTGACAATGGATAGTGACTCACCATACTCCTGTCCTTGTCTTTTAACTTCGTGATGTGGGGACCTGACACACTCGTTCCTTATCAAAGCAGAGGTTACAAACTTTGACAAATCGTACGTCACATCAGTAGATTTACGCAGACATGCTGCACTTACGTTGTACGTTCTATTTATAATTCCCAGTAGACATTACACAAATGCTGTGCAAGGATAAAGCGCAATAAGCATATAAATGACATTGTAAGTCACTATGTTTTTTATCTTTTCAAAAGTTTTACAAAAAAAAAAAAAGATTAGGGGTGATGACTACATGATGCAAGCATTTTGTGACTAACTTCTGCATCGTCAATAATCTTGTTGAGTTCAGAATACATATTAGTAAAATAAGATATATATGTTAATGCATTTACATGTAGATAGCCTTCACCTTGGAGATGAACGGATGTGATATTTTTCTGGGTCGGTTTAAAAGTCTGGAAAATAAACAAACAAATAAATAAATAAACAGAGATTGATGTTTTACTAGATATGTCACGAAATGAAAACATCATTACAAAATACCAATATTATAAAGTTCACTCATGACATGACTCACCACCTCAGACTCCTCCTCTGTACTGCGTGTATACACTGTCAACTGTGGTGACCCTGATATCACACCATTCACTCTGTCTAAACAAGGGATAAGTGGATGATAGAACGAATGACTAACTGACTCGATGAGCAAATTTCAAAGCTTTATTGTTACACATCAGATTATGAGTTTGAATTGAAATTCTGTCAATCTGTGTACCATCTGTGGTCCTGTTCTCAGGTGAGCAGACTTGACCATCCTCTTCATTATTTATAAAACCCCTGAAATGATTAATATTATCACAATGTTTAACTGTAACAAGAAATTTCAAAATACCACACACTATAGCATAGACAGGAGGTCATCAGTCTCACCTACACCTAATGCATTGTGTCTGACCAGAGGGGCCAGGATTTCGGCTGCTCTTCACGCTGCCCCCACGACATCTATTCTCACTTTCCTTCTCTTGTCTCTCATCCACAGGAAAAAAGAACTCCTCTGACACCTGCGTGACCTCCACATTCCTCCTGCCCTACAAACATGGCTGTTTTAGGTCCTCTCACTTATTTCTCACCATTTGAGAGATTTCACTGGATTTTCAGACCATTTGTAATAGGATTTTGTTTGGTTTAAAAAGAGACACAGAAGTATACCACTGCTGATCCTTGTGTGTTCTTCTCTTCTTGGGCAGGACTGAGAGGGAGACACTCATTTTCTGGTGTTACCATTCTTTATTTTTTGTGGTGGTTTGATGACTTCTGTTGTTGTTCTGTAGAAAGAAAAAAAAACAATGAGATGAGTGTATTGGGCAGTGTATTCTGGTGATTGTGAATATGCGAGTAATTCATGGTGATATTTGGAATTCTTAAAGCACAGAACAGTTATTTAGTGATTTTCCTATTAAGGGTTGCAGTACATACTAAGCGTGATTTTATATGTTCCCTATTTTTGTCAACAGATGTTTCATTAATGAGACCTACCTGGCGACACACGATGGATCGGCAGCACTGACTGAAAGAGCCGCAGTGCAATAACGAAGAAGGAATTATTGGTGCCCCTCAGCTTCTATTGACTTGCGTCACAAACATCGATTGTCATACATGACTAAGACGTGAGTGCAAGCCATGTCAACGATAATAAGATCCGTTGGACAAGATACATTAAGTCAATATTGCATATACCCACTAGGGAGCAGTGTACTGTCACTTGTACGTGCCTATCCGCCCGAGGAAATATTGAGAGATTTGCTCTTCGGCGTGCCCACTTGTGCCCATTTATTTTTATATCTCGATTTTTATCAATTATTAAAGGACAAGCAGAAATTAACTGCAGTGTCTTGAGAACTATATCTTGAGATTTTGCCCGATTAAGTGGCTTTCTCACAAAGCGTCAAGAGCATTTGTATGCTGTTAAGCGACGCAAATGTTACAAATTTTATTTCAAATTTGATCACATATTTTCTAGTATCTACGGTATTTAGTAACACATTGAAAACACCTAAGGGTGGAACCTTACGTTGAACTCTGTGACTAAGAAATATACTATGATTTACTGATACTTGTAGGCTGCGTTATGATGAATCAATGCACTAGATATTTGAAATAAAAAATGTAGCCGTTAATTGTACAGCATACCACAGAGCCAACCCTCAGCTCCGGTGGGTGTAATGGGGGAGGTGTTCTCTTGCACACGAGAGTATTTCCTGACAGCCACGCGAAAAGGAATAGCTCGCGGAAATGATGTTACGTGCAGACAGGAGGCAGAGGTCCTCTTTAATTGGGAAAGATATGTCATAAGGGCTCATATTTAATCACACCAACGAGACAGGGAAAGACTATGAAGAAGTAAGAGTCGTTTGAAATATTGCCTCAATTCAGCGTCAAATACAGACTATATAGAAGACTTTTGGAAATATGTTCTCTGTACTCTCAAGTGTGAACCTAATTGGTTTCTGAATGTGCTGTTAAGATAATTGGTCCTCCTGTGGGTGATATGGCTAACATTAAAAACCCCACTTAATGTCTGGCGTGTTCCAAAAAACTTGAGTTGGATCAGCCAGACAATTATCTCAGTTTCGGACTTAGTTCATCGTAAATCATTAGATTATTTTCTGACCAATAACTTGACCGAGGTATGTCAAAGATGGACTTTCACTAAAAGACCAGTGACATGTTTGGACAATCTTTGCAAGAGTCTCAAAACGGAAAAATCTAATTTAGATGTGCTAAGGGCAACTGAATGAGCCGATAGAGCATAACGGCGTTCATCATACGGGAGCAGACAACGGCTGATAACGTCCTCTTTGTTTATAAACTGATGTAGAATGATTAAATTTCACCCCTGAATTTCACTCAGAAGTATTACTATAGAAATGCATCGTGAGTAAGGAGTTGAACAAAATTATCAGCTGTCCTCACAAAACATGGCAGGTCACATCATAAAGGACTGCTTGCGTTCGGATCCTCCGGTTAAGGATTTATCACAGTTATGTCAACTGAAAAGTGAGAGCACGACATGATGGGAAATAAATTAAACGTTCATTCTATTCACAATACGTTGTCCTTTTCTTATTGCCGTCAATCGCGTTCCAATCTATGACGAGACGGAGGCGGTGGAGCGCAACGGAACACCTCGATGAGTCATGAACCCACCCCTACGCAACAGCGAGGCCCAGCAACAATGCTGCCAGTGGGGATGAAAGAGCAGTGTGGGTGTCCAGCCCAGGATTTAGATCCATTGCACAGTCAGAGCTACCAGGGATTTACCCACTCATGAGCTCAGTGGGCGCCAGCCCACTAACTGTGACGGTTAAAACTACATTCAAAAGCGCTCTTAAATTATTTATTCAGATAAGCCATCAAAACCTTAACAATGTCCGGCACATTGCATGAGGCACCCATTTTATGTAACTGTGGGAGAGACACTTAAAGGCTGGAGGCCAACACTTTTCTTTTCTTTTCTTTTCTTTTCTTTCTGTTGACATACTATTCAACTCAGTGGGGAAAAAAGTTTTAATCTGAAATGTAGTTAGAACGTGGGGATTGAGGTATCCTCAAATAAGTTATTGTGACACTCCAGTTCAGAACCTTGGAGAGTGAATTACTTTAACAAATGGCAAATACAGTTGCTTCGTCTAGTTGTCCTACATCTTTGTGTGGCAAATGAGTTCTATTCTTTGCTAGTGTGTAGTTAAGGATATATCTGCACTTAACATGTGACTCACAATAATTCAATAATTGTGATGTAGGATGTAGGATGGCCTCTCTGTTAACCAGTGACACCCTTGCACAACTTTTGAAAATTCACAAAAATGGAATGACCTCTAAAATGACCTATCAGTCATTGATTTGATATCTAATACCCTCAGACAGTCATGGGTCATTTTTCATGCAGTAGTTTGCTATTCCTTGAAGATATCTTTCTCCATTTAGCCCACAGTAGAGGGAGAGCAGTCTCAAAGTATTGATCGCTTGTTCATTACACTCACAAAGTGCTCTTGAAAACAGAAATCAATGTTAAAATGATTTGTTTATACTCTTTCACTGTGCTTTTACATTACATTATGGCTTGTCGTCATTCCAGATCCAGAAAAACAGAATACTGCTACACTAGCTCTGATTTAATTTACCTGTTCAGAATGGGAGAGGTGAAAAGCATTCATATCCAAAAGAAACTTTGGTACACAGTATGAAGTGATAATAAATGGCCAGATTCCCATAAACTAGTATTCAATTATATCATCAGAAATGTCCAATTTAAAATCATTATGATAGCAATAAACAGTGTTGCTCTTTGTTCCAAATGAATCTGGTGTAACTTAATAATAGCTACAGAGTAGAGATGTGTTGATATTTAAGTCTAAAACCGTTACAATGAAATGAGCTATGTAAACTAAATGATTTTAATCGCCAGCCTAAACTAACATTAGTTATGCCCTTTTAGATTAAATTCATGAGGAAATCTCCTAACATTTCTACTACACTACTTTCTAGCAGCTCTGTGATTGATGGAAGGTAGAGTCAGATATCATCTTATCCACTTTACCAAAGCCGTGCCAGGGTCCTATTGATCTTCGTCAGAAAGACTACAGCAACCTCGTAAAAGCGTTTCAGGAGCTGAGCCAAAACATGCATATGAATATCCTACTGCGGTCAGGATTCAGAGGGCTTTTAAAGGCTTTTATTTTTCTTGCTTTAGGTTGAGAGGATATTTCCACTCAGAACTGAAGATATCCTGAAAGTGTGCCTTGTCCATTTACACTGGTGCCAGAGAGCTACACTGTGCAGACAATCTTACTTTTTTTTTCTTTAATGTAAAAAAAGCAAAACAAATAATGCTGGCGAAGTTATATAATCATTAGGGTTTACCTTAATTTTATTCTGATCATGCTCTCAGATTTCTGATAATGCTCTCAGGTTTCAGGAGGAGGATTATAATAGGTTGCTAAGATGCAAATGTACAACATATTTGGGTTACACAAATATAAAGGTCCTTCTTTCAAAGTGCTTATTATGAACTGTGAAAAGTAATGTATAGGAATTTGTGATTTAAAAACAACTCAAAGTGTTCTGCAAGTTTTAAATTTGTACTGCATTTGCATATAGCAGCAACCTATTCATGCTTGTATAGTTTGGTAAACTTCTCTTCAGAAGGCAATAATAAATTCCTTTGAAGATTTGCATTTGAAGACAGCTTAAAATGACTATTTTCTCCTAATTGTTTCACATGAAAGTTAAATATATAATTTACTAGAAGTGTTAAAGGCAGGCAAGAATGATCTGATTTCAGCTGTCTCAGTCTTCTTAAAACCAACCCAATTAGCATTTTCTTTGCGCTGTCAATCAAGTCTCCAGAAAAAATTAGCATCTCTGGAAAATATTAGTATAATTATGTCAGAAGTGAAAGATATCTTGAGGACATGTTATAACTACACTACAGAACATTCAGATAGCCTACAGAACACTGCATATGGCAAAAAATGTATAAAAATGTTTCTTGATGTTGAATTTACTAAGAATCATAACAGATGATGAGTTTTATATAAATATTTATTGCAGAGGAGGTATTTGTATTTACATGCTATCACAATATAACACAATATAAATCTACCAAATTTTTTCCATATGTGTATGCTATAAGCTTGTCATAGAGCATTTATTATAACAAGCACATAATACAGTGGGTAAAGTACAGTTTCACTCACTATACAACTTGTAACAGTCCATAAAAGATCAAAGGTTATTTTTTTTTTCTATCAAGGGCAGTGAAACATCAGTCCTACTAATTTCTTGATATCATGCAGAAGCCACGAGAGCAATAGTTAAGACATTATAGCATTAAGTAGTAGTAGTAGTAGTAGTAGTAGTATTCCCATCTGGTGACAATGATTGGTCACAAGACTGGTCAAATTAAAATGAACAAGCTAAAGAATGGAGTTCACTTCCGAAAACTCCTACAACAAAAAATCTAACTGTTGCACTAGGACAATGGTGTAATCAAGGTTACCAGTAACAACGGATTGTGAGTCAAATGCTCAAGTCATATTACATAGAAACCAAACTGAAGTCCTGCAGATTCATGGACAGACTTGAAAACTAGGTAGATGCACTACAATACGACGACCATTCCCAGAAACATTCTCTATGTGACAAAGATGGCAAGAGTTTACATATCCACGTAGCAATATTTAAGGAACAGCTACAACTCATTAGCAGAAACTGTTTTTATCAGATGACTTTGAGGAAAACATGTGGGTGTTGGGGGTCTCTATTTATGGCAGTTGGGTTTAAAATTCTATGGTAGATGACAGATTATAACCTATGTTGGTAAATATAGTAGGATTTAAAGAGCCATTACAATAAATAAAAGACAATATCATTATCAGACCAATTTCAACTTGCCAATAAAGCAATAGCTCTGACACATCTGGTTCTTTGAAACTGTGAATTTAACATATCTCAGATGAGACCTAACAGTCACTGGTAGATACATCTTGTTCTCTGAGACAGAAGTGAAGAACATAATGTGTTTCTTTTCTGAAAGATCAATGCAACTTGTCTTAGCACATTATCTATCTCTTTGGTGCATAAAAATATCACAAATATTTTTGTAATTAAAAATAATATTTTGGATTTGTTTTAGGAAAGATATTTTTGTTGCTCGACATAACATAAAACGAGCGTTTACAGTATTGGTACTATTCCATCAGTCATGACAGCCAAGCAACTTATAAATGCAAATATGAACTTATATTCAAACTGAGACCCCTTATTGGCACCCAAGACCAAAATCTATAACATTCTTAGAAGCGCTTAGAGTCAAGTGTTATAAGTACTAGGCATCATACTGTTCAGCAAGTCATGCCAAATGCATCACAAAACCATAGTATGATCCTTTACTAATCTCCACACATAGATGAGGTGCAACAGGACCTAAGATACTTTAACATTCCAACAGCAATTTTCGACACATAATTTGTATACACATCAAAGGTCACTGGGGATCATCAGGAGCAAGTATTGATTAAAAGATAAATGCATTCTCAAGGAAATACCAAGCAGCAATACAATAAAATGTTGCTACTTGGTTCTAATCACTTTAAACATCAATAATACACTAAAATGTGCCAGGATGCTAATGATATTAAACTTAATGAGGCAGTGTCTCATCTTTAAACTGAGCAGTATTATCATGTGGGAGGCTGACTATAAAGAAACATTAACATAAAAACAAAATTCTGAAAATTAAAACTCTGTAAGAAACATAAATATGGTAAATTAAAGCTCTTTGTGGATATAGTTCATTAGACAATCTCCTCATCTGAAACAGAAAGATTGAAAAGTTCATATTTTGTATGTTAATGAAACTCCACTCCCTCTGCCAGGACATCACAAGGATATCCACCATATCTTACTAAAACTGAATGGCAGGATTTTATTTTGATAGTATGTCCAGCATATCAAGCATCTTCCTCAGTTTGGAAATATATTGATTTAAATGTTAATTATTTGTTTTGCTCACTGTAAAACATCAACTCTGTATATGTCTCCTTAATGTGTGGAATGTGATACAAGTCTCCTTTTTCAAAAGACAATGTTGGACTGGTACACAACTATTTAGGCACATACATGAATACATATCTGCAAACATGGAAGCATTAGAACAAAAAGAACACTAAAATGTCAGAACCTTTGGGGTCTAAACTGTGTGGCAATTAGGCACAAGTGATTTATGCCAGGACTCAAAGACAATGCAAAAGAAATTCCAAAACAAATAAGAGTGAAAATAAATTTCTTATAAATCATTGTCTTGGTGAAATATGCTATGGACTAAAGTGCTACCAGCTAATTTCCATACAAAAGAAACATACAATTTTATCTCACAACAAAACTGTAGTGTTTCGTTGTGGGCTTAACTTATTTATGTGTTATCTCCTTAAGAAATCCATCTGTCTTTGGCATTTGCTTAATGTTAGCTCCTACCCAACCCAGGTCTAAAATAGACATATTTGTTGTTCATGCACATGCTGTGCAAGTTTTGTATCAGTTTCTTAAGAGATTCCAGGTTCCTCCTGTATTACTGGGGACATGTAGTTGCACTATGTTCAATGTATGATATTTGACTTATACAGATGGCGTGAAGATGGAATTCATAAATTGCAAATATAAAAAAGATACATGTGATGAATACAGGCATGTCATCTACATTGCACATAAAGAGTTGCATAATTGTAAAACTACCATTTAATTATCTTTGACAATTCAAGAAATATTTTGTAAGAATCTGGAATGCTTGATGAGTTTGTTGCATTTCTGTACTTTTTTTCTTTCTTTTTCATTTCTTTTGTTTGTTTTGTTTTTTTTTCAAAAGCACAAACAGAAAAAAAATATTGGAAAGAAAGGCAACTTGTGTAACTTAATATTTTCCCCAAGTCACCAAAATTCATTAAAAATTTATATATCAGGATCTTTTTACGATGGAAAAAATGCACATACAATGAGAACTACATTTCATGTTCAAATGTCTCAGTTCAAATGTCATGCCTTTTTCCCTGATGTTTGGTCCTCAAAGTCCCATGGGCAAACATCTGCCATTTTGATATTACCAGAGGCTCCTACTTTGGAAACGGGACTTCTCTGTTTGCTTGTAGAGGAACCTTTACTTCTATCCATTTCTTTGCAAGACCCCGAATCCTCAAAATCCCATGGACACACATCAGCTTGCTTGCTTTTTGCTGTCACCAGATTGGCACCTCTCTGATTTTCAACTTTTACCATCTCCTGACTGCTGTCCACGTCCCAAGGACAAACCTCAGCCAATTTGGTTTGACTGACGGGTTTTTCTGTTGGTTTTCCTTGGAGAAGTTTGTCCTTGGCCTTTGTTTTTCCTTTCTCCTCATCTGTATCATTTACTTTTTCTTTTGCTTTGTCTAATGTTCTTGAAGAAGGAGTACCCTTCTTCACTAAAGAGGACTCCTTTATTTTGGTGACCTGAGTAGGACTGTGTGTCTTTTCAGTAGTAGGGGATGTTGTGAGAGCTTCATAATCCCAGGGACAGATGTCTGCCTTTGCGATGGGTGGTTGTGGTGAACTGCCTGCAGGTTTGGAGGACTCTGAGACTACACTTTTTGCTTTGCTCTCGGTAGGTGTACTCCCCTTCCCTTTCAGGTCAAGTTTAGTAGTGCCTTTCTTTGTCTTGCCTTTGTCAGGGGAGTGAGTAGAGTCTCCTGATTTGGTTGGCACCTCCTCATAATCCCATGGGCAGACCTCAGCCTTCTGGGCTTTGGCATTTTCTCCAGATGGCTGAGACTGCGCAGGTTGACTAGTTGCCTGGGACTTTGATCCTTCTGTCTGACTGCTGCTCCCATTTCCCTCCTCCCAGGGACATATGTCAGCTCTGTCAACTGGCTTCTGATTTGGACGTTGACTCACAGAGAGCGACTGATCTATCCCTTTTTGCTTCTGTGGTTTTGTCCCTTTGCTGTTGCTACCACAGACCGTAGTGGTTTCTTCTGGAGCAATGGATACATGCTTCTGAACTTTGTTTTCCGAGGGAGTGGGCAGATCCTCTACCTCCCAGGGGCATACCTCTGATAGGTTGTACAGGTCCTTGTTCTTCCCCGTCTCAGAGCAGATAGAGGGTTGGCTCCCACTCACCTGGTGTTTCATTATCCCAGTCTTGGCAGCCGTCTGCTTGTACTCTACTGACTGGCTAACAATCATCTTTGGATATCCCTCCTTATCATCTGTCTCAACTGGTGTCTTAGCTTCTTTGCTCTTTTGATTGCCCTTCCTTCCAGAGTCCTCTGCATTCTGATTCTTTCCTGTGAGGCCCAATGTTTTTTCTTTAGCACTTGCAATTACACTGAGAGATTTCTGCAGCATGGAGGTTCTTGGATGGATGGGTTTCTTGTCAGCAGTCAGGTTGTGAGCACTGGCTGACTTGCAGACCAAAGGAACAGATTCTGTTGACTCGCTAGCAGTGTCAATCTTCTCTGAGGACTTCTTCTTAACCAGTTTCTTACCCATCAGGGTATCAAGAAGTGATCCCTCAGCATTGGCAACCTCCATTTTGTCTGTTGCTGAGCTGCTGGAGTCCTCACTCTGGTCACGTACATGGTCGTAGCTGCTATGTGACTTCTTCAGAGAAAAGACTTTGCTCTTCAGAGACTCCTCCTTGGCTGGTTTTGTGGAATGTGTTGGGTCAAAGGGGTTCTTTCTGAGGCCACAGATGCTGTTACGGTTACTACCATGTTCAGTCTGATCTTTGTCCTCACGGCTGCACTGACGGCCCATGGTCTCTGGGATCTCAGTGATGCGTCTCATGAGGGAACGGCCAAGGCCCTTTTTGGAGCTGCGTTTCTTCTGTAAGTGAGGGTTGTTGGCCAGCATCTTCTTCCTTTTATAGATCTCAAGCTGGGAGTAAAGCTTCTTCAGCTCCTCCTAAGGGTTTAGAAAACACAAAAAAGCAACAAAGATGAAGCAGAAATTCATAAGCAAACCATGTATACAATTTAAGAGATGGAAACTGAAGGATTTGGAGTTACAAAAAGCAGACGTTCTATTGCACAGAGAACATGCAATACCAGTTATTACACGCAACTACAGACACTGCTTCAAAGACATTTTCACATGCTGGTTGACAAATAGTATAGACAGGACAGTCTGGGACAGTATCAAATGCGGAAACTTGTATGTTTTATTGTTAGGTCTGAAACAGCCTCTGAAGAATTGTGCTGCATTTGATGAATTTTTGACTGGGTTGTTGTCTGCACTTATTCTCCCAAAAGTAAAACATTGATTCTATCTAGCCCTTTGTTAAATTGACCTTGCCAAAGACAAGGTATTCAAGTCTTCAGCGACAGACTTCTTCAGCTCTAACAAACAAACAGAAACCTCTGCTCACGTTGGTACGTTTTTCCCAAAGACTGTCGCAAGACCTTACGCCACAGCCATTAATAGAACTGAGCTGGCCCATTTCCTCTGGTGTCTGCAATAAAAAACTGCCACCACTCAGTATTTTCGTCACATTCATAGGACAAAGAGTCGAAAGATTAGAGCAGGTTATGAAAAATGAATTTACAGATTGAGTAAAGAGCGAGGGAGAGACGGACAGTGGCTGACACTAACCCGTATGTCCTCTGGGTCAAGACTGTGTTCACTCCAGGCTGAGGTGATGCTGCTGTTCAGGTAGGATCCGGATCGTCCCATGTCCAGTTCATCTTCATAGGCCTCAGTGGCAATGTCATCTCTCATATGGGTCCCCGCAAACAAGAACTGAAAGTAACACATAATATTCATTAAACCCTAATTGGGTGACCGTTAAAAGAAAACAATGCTCTGAGTGAAATGAAAATCTAGATGTTTTACCTTTGGAACAAGCAACAGTCCAAGAGTGACAGTCACTGTCAAGTGTGTGTGAGCGAAGAAAAGCATAAGCATCCAGTCAGGGTGAAGCTCATGGGCCAGAGTAAACCTGCAGTGGGACATACAGTGGAGAAATTCAGAACCCCACACTTAAACTCACCTGAAACACACTGAGCACACTAAAGGGCAACTACACACCAAGTGCCAATAACAATCAACCCATATTTTTCTATGATCTACAGATTGTTATCATAGTTGCCCTACAAGATACCAGCAGATGCAATAAGAAGCTAGCATTTACACAGTATTCCCCAAAGAGGGCATGAAATACGATCATTTCAGACCAAACCTATGGGATATTTCTGGTGGGATTTTTTTTTTATCTTGGGTACTTCACTTTGTCTGATTTGAATAATGTCATGCAGGGTAATTAATCATACCATTCATACCTAAAGCATATTCAGGCGCAGCTTTTAGCAACAGTAAATAGGGCTTATGCTTCTAAGGATATACAATCTATTGTCATCAGTTATAGAATAACTCATACATGGCAGTAGTTTGTCAACGAAGCATTTTACATATCGCGTATGGCAATGCTTTTATAATATTATGCATCAACTGTCACTGAGTCACTGACTCGTCTACCAGAGTGACAGTGACTCAGTAGATCGTTCTGAACACATAGCACATGCTGTGTGGATTAGAGTGAATGATATTGGTAGTCTGCTGAATGAATAAGGAATGACTTAGCGAGGACAGTAAACCTCCCAGACACTGTCGACAGTGAGAGAGACAGAAACAGGATATAGCACGTTTATTTTAAGCCACTGTAGATTTATGCACTGTCTGTCTGAGCATGAACATATTTTATTCCTTGAGCTATGCGTACTGGTCTGATCGCATCGGCCTGCTAAGAGTCTTCACCTGGAAATGTGTTTACAGTGCAGAACAGTTTCACATCACATGCTACACACTATTTTTTTTCTATTGTCTTAATAAAGACTGCTGCACTGCGCCCTCTTTCTGATATTACTGATATTTGTAAGGGGGTAAAAAGGATTCTGTGACTTAGCATTAAATGCCATAAATTCAAGTGTGGATCCTACATGCAGTAAGTCAATGTTATTCTCTAACCATTATTAAACATGTATGGTTTCATACAAGGATCCAAATACTCAGTGAATGTCTGCCACAAGGATTTGCAAGGATTTGGAGTTGCTGTCTCAATGGGCTGTTCATAACTGCAACATTTCCCAACAGGGTGCAACGGATACTTGGTAATGCATGTTGACTCAACACTACACTTAAGGTCACCAATACTGTATCAAACCATACTCTTTACCCCAGTAGCGGGTTGTGGAGTAGGAGTGGAGAACTGTGGAGAATACGTTAAAAATAATCATATATATAGTGATACACACACACACACACACACACACACACACACACACATATATATGTATATATATATATATATATATATATATATATACCACCAATGCGCTAATGATTTAAGTAGGCAATTTTACTCACTTCTTTCTCAGGAATATATTATTTGCATTACACTGATCTTAATGAGGCACATGTATTGTGAGATATATATTTGGTTACACTTCCTGTCACGAGTCTCTTCTCACAGTCATATGGGTGGGAGTGCTGCAAGAACCCATAGATTTTTAGCTTGCTTTTGCATAAAGTCCTGATTGCCAGTCTAAACATTAACTGTGGTATAGACTGCGCCTGAACTGGTTGCCTTGGGAACCAGGTGCATGCTGTGACATGCAGAAGCAAGACCCTCTTAGCAACTTTTCAGTGACTTCAAGAGAAGGCCTGAAACAGGTCTGTGGTTCTGCGGGGTTGTGTTGGACTATGAGTTCATTCCAGCCCTGTCTAGAGGACAGATCCTAGGAGGTCTGGGCTTAATTGACCAAGATCAACAGCCTTAGTGGAAATCTGAACTGTTATACTGCATCAGCAGAATTATCTCTCCACAGGGCCTGAAGAAACCAATTTAAGGGAACTTTGGAGAGACACTCAGTTATCACAGCAGTGAATGTTTAATTGAAACAATGCTGCCAGTTGCCTCATATATGGACAAGGTGTCAAAATTCAAATCATAATGATGGTACTAATTTCAAAACAATGCAAATCTGATAATGAAATGTTTTCAGTTAACACTCCAACTGAGAATGTGTTTGTTGGCGTTGGCTAAAATATAAAATCTAGCGTTTTTTTAATCTCTATTAGTCAGATTTCTATAATATATGCTTAATGCTTAGAAGAAAGAATCTTTTTAAGGTATTGTGCATCATGTAAACCCAGCATCACATTTATCATTAAAAACACCCAGAGCAATTTGTAATAATAAAGCATTGGTTGTATTTTGACAAAAGCATAAATTATATGTATATTAGACTAAATGTATAAATTACATTTTCATATTAATATTAAGATTAATAAATATCACAATATTGGTAATATAATCTTCGACCAAATAAGTGAGTATAAAGTATGTGTGTTAATAATATATGTACAGTATATAGAAATGTAATGGCATTAGGCTGCTTACCTAATGACATGGAATATGGCAGAGAGGATGAGCTCATTGTGGACTGCAATTGCCATGTAACGTGGCTCATGGAAGGCTGAGGGCACTGTCCTCACACCATAACAAAGATAAACGCTCCACAGCAGGAAGAGGAACTCAGCTGTGCGTGTGTGAGAGAGAGAGAACCCAAAGAGTTAAAAGCATGACTGGAGTCAGCTCCCATAGTCCCAAAGCCCATCATCAAATGATGTGCCTGTCAAAAGCTGTCCTGCGTCCAGACCAATATAGCAGCAGACTGAAAAACACCAGCATGTTCAAAAAAATGACACATTCAATAATGCAATGAAAGCCACCTAGATTGCCTGTATTCTCTGGATGCTGCTTGACAGACAATTGTGGATGAAGCTGTAGAAGCCAGTCCAAGATTTTATAGATCTTCTCTCCCCATTGGCATCTCCTATGCAATGTTGCCCAGGCAGCCAGCCTGACAGCAATAAACATCTGCTCTTCCCATGAAAATCTGTCACCATTATGTGGATGTTTACTGGTTCTGCCCCTGTGATTGGTGAGTGTTTGCCCAGGGTAAGATCAGCATAAGTGGTAGCCCTATCCCTCATAGACATGGAAATCATTTGTCATATACAGCTGCTACAAGGTCTCTCACAATGCTCCAAAGATCCATCACTAGTCAGCCATGGGCCACTGATAAGCGCATTATGTGTATGAACAAAGAGCTGAATATAAATCAGTGGTTGGCACATACTCCACATACGATCAGATTGTGTAACCAATCACTATGTGTACACACTGATGTGTTCAGAGCTTGATTCTGTTTTACTGACTTATCGTAACATAGACTCACTCAATGTCAACACAATCGATGCTCACAAGTTGAGACTTTTACTTCACAATTATAACAATACAGTGCACTGTCTTAAGCACAGACTGCAAAGGGGTCACTTACCCACGGCCATCATATAGTCCCATCGGTCCAGCAGACACATGCTGAACTGCAGGCCCTCAGGGGTGAAACCCACACTGATGAGAGCCAAATGTTTGTTCAGATTCTGGCAAACGGCTGCAGTCCAGGCCACTAAGAACCAACAGACAATGAGAAGGATGATGCCCAGCAGGCGCAGAACCTTCCAACTTGTCATGTAAGGGATCCTCTGGGCGGTACGAGACAGGAACACCTTCAGAACCCTTGAGGGGACAAGAAGTGGCACATACTGTAGTCTGTGGTGATTTGGAGGTAGTCATAGTTATGATGATTTTACACAATATATTCGTCAACATCATTCTCATCTTAATAAATGAACAAAGAGTATAAAAAACATATACAACAGTGGTGTTTTCTTCAGCCTAATTCATTCAGGTAATGTAATACATGCTGTATTTGGTTTAGGTATTGGAGTAGACAAAGAACAGACAATAGTCTCATCAGGGGAGCTAGACTTTCTGCAGTTGGATATCACGTGCTGCCTGCAGTCATTATTACACATCCTCTTAAGTCACAATGATAAAGTGTCCTCTGCACTCTATTAATGAGAGCCATCAAAAATTGATCTCTGCAATGTGTTAACTTTCACCTCGGCAGGCGAGCTGTGCTTCTGTCCAGATTAGCCATGTAGCAATTCATCTCCATCCGCTTAATTAAGAATTTCATTAGCCCTTTTTGACATATCCACCTGACACGAACTCCACTGGAGTGATCTGAGACCATCGTTTTTTACACAGCCTTAAATACAGCTGTAAAGACCTCATTATCTCTTATTCATCATACTGATTCCCTCACTCTATCTCTATCCTCCTGCACAGTCCGCCTCTCAGAGCTAGACTCCCCTGGCTCCGCATGCAACCGCTCTCCCCATTTGTTTCCTGTCTCCCCTTGTCCCCGTCATTCGATAAAAAGTAATAAATGGAGGCCGTTTTGGCCTAAGTGCCTCTTTTTACTTGTTTTTTTTTTCCTCCCCAACAATTTAAGCAAGCATTTTTTATGTCTGGTTTAACAAGGTTCTGAATCTTTTTAAAGCATACTTTACCTCTGATGGACTAGCCAAAACAGCTATGGAAGGACCGTTACAACAATTTACAGGATGCTTACATTAAAAGTGAATGAAAAGTAATGGAAACTTTAACCGTGCTTACAGTGATCACAATCACTCAGTATGGAAATATTCTTCCAATAAATAAAACTGAAATTACTTTGGCGGGGTTGGGTTATACAGGGTATTAAACTGTAACTGTAACTGTAACTTAAACTGCAAAAGTGCATTAAAAGGTCGTTTAAATTACACTGATTTGGTTTAATTACACAAGAGTTGCTCCTGAGTTAAAAAACAAAACCTAACCAGACACATGATGAAATCAATGTCTATGGCACCAGAACCTATTCTAATAACATTCATCTACACGTAACCTGAGCAGCGACTATTTAGTATGTGAAGTGGATGTGATTAATTATGAATACAGATTCCAATGCTGAAAAAACATTTTTCCAAAGCCAACGAGACCAAATCCTGAGCAGGCTACAAAGGTCTTTTGTATAAACAGATTGGAATAGGCTATTTTGTCTCTAATGGCACTGAGACCTAGCTTTGTCCCTCTCCAACACTGACCAGTCTGTTGGCTGACATTTCCCTCTCTCCTCCCCTGCTATTGGTTTGCAGGCTTGTTCCAAGAGAAGGCTCTGAAATGGCAAAACCCAATGCAGAAACAGCCTCACAGCCCATATTAGGAAAGTGCAAGTTCTGACATTTAATAACATGACCACCCGTGAGATGCCTATGAGTCATCTAGTGTGTATGTGTGTGTATATGAATGTGTGTATGTATATTTGTGTGTATGTTTGTCTGTGTGTGTGTGTGTGTGTGTGTGTGTGTGCGTGTGTGTGTGTGCATGCGCGCGCGCCCTTGTGTGTGTGTGTGTGTGAGCAGCTGTATGTGGGCATATGCATGAGACTGTGCTTCTGTGTGTATGTGTGAGTCTGGATATCCTATTAAAGGCAAAATCAAGATAAAATTCAATTTTTATGCTCCAGATTATTTATGTTATTCCTCATTGGACTGAAAGTTCAGCCAAGTTTTGAGCTTATCTATGCATCACTCTGCAAGGTTTCAACAAGAGAGAAAAAAGAGGAGGCGAGAGGAGGGGAGAGGAGGGGAGAGCGGAAGCCAAGGCAGGCAGAGGAAAAAAAAATGCTTCAGTAAGCTCTACTTCTGATTTTTTACAGTGCTACTATGACAACCTCCCTGCTATCTGATATATTCCCTGACATACGGCCATTATTAAGTCTGGCCTGAAGGGAGTTTGCTGGAAAAGTACCTGTACAGTTTAAGCGTGACTGTTCCGTAGACCGTGGCAAAGCCAAGCAGACGGACCCATCTCAACAGGATACAGCGGAACACACTTGGCTGGAAGTACAGGATGACCACCTGGGAAAACACGGGAGAAACGGATTTAAATATATGTTCATTTTAAGACCTATATAGACCATACAACAAGTTGTTGAGCTTGAAAAAAAAAGTTGTATGACAGAGTCCGCTCGGTTCTGTCTTTGACCTTCATTCTTACAAGCACAAAAGGCTTTTTCAATTATAGTCAAAGGACAAATTGAGACATGAAGTCATCCTACATGTCATGAGCAAATTTAATGGCAATTTATAGTAAAAAGAACATAGTGTTCACTCTCAAAGGCTGACCACAATACATTTACAGCCTTGTACCTTTAGTCATCTACAGTTATCTCCAAAGTTACTGAAATCCTTTATAATGGTGAACGAAAAAGACAAAAACCAAATAAATAAGATTATGAATGATCAATACTGTAATTTTCTATCAAATGGTGTATCTGTATATTGTTCATTTATTTCAGTGGAAATAAAGACACAAAAACCAAAATACACATTTATACAATGATTCATTTGTTTATTTTCACAAAAATAATAAATGTTAGAGTAACTGGAGTGGAATAACAATTGTTTTCAGTAAATTATGCTGCATCCCTTTAGGTGGAGCAATCTTTTTTTTTCAGCAAGACTGAATTCCAGAGAAAAGATGGCCACTGTAAAATGTTGATTTTCTGGTCATCTACCCATTCATTGTTTATGTGAATATGTGCTTGCACACGGTCTTATTGAAAAAATCATCATGCAGTAATTATTTTGCAATCATACTAAAATCAGAGGGATATCACTAAAAAAAAAAAAGTGAAATGTTATCTGTGGTAGCTCGAGCTTATGCAATAGGAGAAGCAGTAGGCACTAGGCAGGAGACACTGGCTTTAATTGAAAAGGAGGAGCACAGCTGGGCCGTCCCCTCCCGCTGTGGACCTGAGCATCTGCTGCAGCCCTATGCACTCTCTCTATGTGCAAACAGGCCAGATACTCACTCTGTATAATCCAATCAATCCCGTGTGCTCACTTCGCAAGATGCAAGAATATTGGATTGATTAGGGAAAAATGTCTCTGTGCAGATGAATTGCTCCGGCACTGACTGTTCCGTCATAATTAAGTTCTGAGACACTAATGACAGACATTGAGATGCACCCCAGCAGAGCCCCCCCACCCCACCCAGCGGATCTCATACAAACCCCGTAATACATATTTTAACAGAGGAAGATGCTGGATACATTAGCACAGAAGTCTGAGATACAGAGAATTCCTTTAGGGATTCATCTGGGAAAAAAAAAAAAAATTCTGCCTGTCAGCACAACCTGCACAAAACTGCATGACTTAATTCACCAACAAAACAACAATGTTGCTGTAATATTATCAAATATTACCATGTTAACTATGCTTAGTTGGGTCTGATTGTAACTGCTTGCAAAATGTCATCATTTAAGTCTGAATATAAATCTGCATCCAAAGTATTACTTTTATTATTCTAGTTTGGAACCTTGTACCGCCAGTGTGTGTGTGTGTGTGTGTACACAGCAGCTGTAAACAGGGCAGTCTAAGGTTTAGTCACATGAGTGTACAGTTTTGATCAGGGGAACAGTAAGACAGTTGGCTTTTAACGAGAGCAGGGAGTAGAAAAGGGTCTCCAGTCCACAACTTCTATAAGCCACTGACCAAAGAAGCAGGATAATCCCTCTGAAGTTCTCACATGCTTCAGCTGTAGTCTAAGCACTATGGACTACTCATGCCAAAATGGATCTCTTAAAGCATAGCAACCAATCCTAGTACTGTCACAGTGATATTGATTGAAAAGTAATAGTGTTCTTTCAGTTGATACATCAGACACCTTATCGCTCAATTATCTCTAAGATCATTTAACTCACTGCATGAGTAATGACCCTTTACATATGCTTGCATGTTTAAGCCAAAAGAACAGATGCATCGGGGTCAGGCAAAGCATGCAAACCATGCCCAGTCAGAGAAACAACAGGGCCAGTCCCAAACATGCAAGACATGAAGAACAAACATCTGAGGCTTCATAATTATCAGTGCATTGCAGATGTGCCACGATTTCCCCTGTGGGATTGTTAATGTTAATGCGATTAGCAGAGGCATTAATAGTTTTCCCATGGCTGCAGAAAAAGATGTAGGCATGTGAGTGTTTTTCGCTTGGTAGGTTTGAGTCAGTCTGGGGACTGTGTTGTTCCATGGGGGAGTTTGAGGGCCTGAGGAACTCCATGCTGTCAGGAGCTAAGAGGCAAAACCCAGACTCCGCAAGCTCTACCGAATGAAAGATCTACAGAGTTTTACTACATGTGATACTGATCCAATGGTTGGAGAAGCCTAAAGAGCACAAACAATATCCATTTGCTCTTTCGAGTGTCAACCAGGGAACTCGAACATTACCAAACTGTAACTTTTCTGAACCTCATAGAACTGTCTAATGCAAGATCTCATCCATTGCTTTCTGCATGGATGCATTTTAGGAGAACAAGAATAAAAAGAAAACCCATAACACGGGCGATGCATAAAAGAGAATGAGGCGGAAATAATCTCAGCATGAAGCAGAAAACATTAAGCTAAAGGACAGGACAGTGGAAACTGAAATGAAAAAGCGATTGCCAAAGAGATATAGTTTTGATGTACTTTTTCAGATCTGCCTAAAGCCCTATCTTCTCTAAACATTAGTGATGAAAGGAGCATCTTAATGATGAAAGTTCCCTCCCTCAGAGAAAAAGTGAATCTTTAACTAGAAAGGCACAGAGCAGCAGTGTGACGCATGAGTGAGTCCATGGGGGAAAGACTGGGGCACATGTCGATCAGTAACACACAGGAGGAGGCCATTCTTCCTCTAACACCATGCAAAAAGTGAGAACAGGAGGAGATAACACTCATTAATGCCTCCATTGTGATACTGAGTGAGCCTAATATCTAACCATAAACACGTTAATGTACTACAGTTTGTGTTCAGTTCAGTGCAGCATGTGGAAATTTCTTCATACAATAAAAGTTCTTTATGTAAGAATGCATTGACCGTATAGGTTCACTTTTTTTTTCAGTAAATAGAGCAATAAATGCAGCATGTTTAGCTTTTCTGTCGAATGTGGATTATGACAACACATACAAATGTATGCGCATACTGCGCGAGCACGCCTACACGTACACACATGCGCTCTCACACACACACACGCATGTAGGCATGCACACCAAAGGTCTGTGTACCCCTAAGGCTTGTCTACAGTTCTGCAGAAAGCCATTAGACTGGCTGTGCAGCCTTGGCTAGCACTTCCTACAGAATCATTACTGGGAAAAAGAGGGGTGCACTGACAAGAGAAAGCAAATGCCAGCATGCATAAAGAGGAGCAGGAAGCAGTGCATCTCTCTCTCTCTCTTTCTCTCTCTATCTATCTCTCTCTTTATCTTTTTAAATACTGCATTAATAATCAATGCTAAGTGCTGTGAATCTTTGAGTGATCCCTATGAAGAAAAGAGACACTGGTGGGAAAGGCATGGTATCATGTATCATCCAAAAGGACAGCTTTGAGGACACCCGCACCCTTTCCTAATGTCCACCTTGTCCTTTCTGTTTAAACTGCAGAGAGCCCTTAGTGGGATGGCTGTATCAAAAGAGCACACAGGTCCACAGTCATATCACAAGGCTCTGCCACTGAACTGAGTGTGAAAGATGGAAACAATGATACGAGATACAAGAGCTTTGTGTTACTATGGCAACATCTAATTACCACACCACATTTTGACATCTGACTTCTGGTTCTGTCCATAAAAGCTTGTCAGGGCAATTCTTTTAAAAAAAAAAAACGCAAATTTTTCTAAAGGTTTGTTCACAATCAACAACAAACTTAAGGGCTGACATCTCCACGGTGAGAATGCGGTTGCATTTTTTTTTTCAATATTATTTAAAAAAAAAAAATATTCGACAAGATCCCATGAGTGTGGCTGCCCTGCTGCCCAGCTCATCTGTTGTCCTGTAATTCAGGTCACCTGAGGCTTCCCAATGCTCTATTCTCTCAAGTGTAAACCTCAGAGAACAGCATGTTCCTCAAACAGCAGGAGGACGT
Organism: Chanos chanos; assembly: GCF_902362185.1. Taxonomy (NCBI): domain Eukaryota; kingdom Metazoa; phylum Chordata; class Actinopteri; order Gonorynchiformes; family Chanidae; genus Chanos; species Chanos chanos. Next base: position 12,936,276 of record NC_044497.1, on the reverse strand, counting down.
ACCTCACAACCCCTCAGGAGCTCCAGCCACTCAGAAGCAACAGCTTCACAAAAGCAGTCTCTATTTACTTTTACATAATAGTCCAGGACGACTCAGCCGAACAGTTCTCTTTTCCCTCACTCTCCTTTCATGCTAGTTTTGTATACTGACAATCCTTGTTTGTTTCTTTCAAAGATGACATCCAATTACGTAATCTGTCTTTTTTTTTTTTTTTTGTCTGCGCACATTTGCGTGAATCTTTGTGCAAAAAAAAGAAAAAAGAAAAAAGAAAGGGATGGGGGAGAAGTATCAGAAGATGGGTGTTTCTGTCATTTCAACATATACACACAAATGGTAGCCAGGCAGAGTTTGAAGGCAACACAGCAGTCAATCACAGTGTATGAACATTCTCGGAGAGCCAGCACTAGCCAACTCCTCAGTGAATTGAAAAAATGGCAGGATCACCCTTTTAGTTCTGTCTTCCAATTCTCTACCACCCGCATCCAAAGACATGACTGGCAGTGGAGAGAAGACAGAACCAGAGAGGGGGGAGAGGAGAAAGACGATAATCAAACTATGGAAACCAAAAATGAACCGGTTTCCATAGTTTGATTTTCATCAGGTTAAAAAGGAACACCTATCAAGTATTTCTTTTTCAAGTAAGGAAAATATATTTGGCTTAAGCAACTGCAATGCAGACACGGGCAGTACTATAATCAATTTATTTTTAGATGTTTGTGAAGGAACATGAACATACTATAACAACAGTTTTCATGGCATATACTTGCATTATATGCACAAAAGCACCAAAAGTCTCCAAATAGAGAATCTTATAGTGTCATAAGGCCTGAGGAGAAGTGATAAAAAATTCGAAAACCTTACACACGGGTTCATCCTCTGGACCACCAGCAGAAATAAAAATGACCTGGGATAGGACGGAGCTAACCCATCTGTCAAGACCATTAAAAGCAGTCCCTTACCTACCATTTCATAACAGCCTGCTAACTGTAACAAAAAAAAAAACCCCATCCCGCTAAAAAATAAATCTTAAAGGTTGAAATCTGTTTCTTTCTTTTTTTTTAAACCTTATCTGCCCATCTCTCATCTTTTGGATTTTAATCTGCACAGGGGGACTTTTGGTCAAGGTAACTTGACTCTGTCCCTTGAGGCCGGCGCGCTCTCTCTCTTGCAGCCAGTGTTGTCGTAATGTGCTTCAGTGGAGTACATCCCTCTTGACAGAGGAGTGATGCTGTCAGCACAGCTGTGCTGTGAAAGCTCTGGGAGCGGGGATGACGTTGGTGGCCCCGGGCACAGCTGAATGGTCTTATTCATTACAGCCCTACGTACTTATTAGGTCTCACAAGCACCCCCTCCCTCCAGTCTCAATCCACTCACTATCAAAGACCACGTTAAGTCAAGTTTGGCCATGAGAGCTGCATAGAGCGCATGGAGAGAAGCCTTCAGTTATAAGAACAAGAACAAGTCACCTGTCTGAACCTCAGGAGAACAGGAATATGAGTTGAGGCTATAAGACATGGTTAGAGTTGGTTAATATAACACTGGTTAAATATTACGGTGGTTAATTAGTGGTCAAATATTACAAAAGCATAAAAGTTACACAGTGGACCACTCAAGAATACTCTTGCTCTAGGAGTATGGGTTGGGGAGCTACAGGACATGGGTAGAGTTGGTTAATATAACAGGTTCAATATTACAATGGCATACGAGTTCTACAGTGGCACAGTCAAGAATAATCACCATATTATGTGAACACAACAAACATGTAAATGTGATGAGGTTTAGTCAATAGAGTAAACAGTTTATAGAATCAGAGCAAGGATCAATAGGAAAACAAGGCTGCTTCAGCCAAGGTCAGGGCACAGACCGCCTTGGTATTGATCCATAGTTTGTTCTCTAAGATTCCACCTTATATTCTGTGAAATTACCTCAGTGGGCATTGGATAGGGCAAAAAGTGTAGGATGTGAGAGTTTGTTCAGAAAGTGTCAGATCTTGTTAAATAATTCATGATACCCTGTCCTTCAATCAAAAGGCTATTACAACAGTTTTGATCCATTAATGTAAAGGTGTAAAAAATGTTATTGTACTATTACAAATATGCTGTTCTCCAAACAAGAGTGAAAATAAGAGTAAAATACAAATCCTATCTTAATTAAAATGTTACCTCATTGTGCCTGTACTTCCTTGCTGAACTTAAATTTACGCTTGACCCTTAGGGCTTTTCTGTGATCAAATAACTGACAGACAAACACTCAGCCACCTGGGGTCATGCCTCTGTGGCATTATGGTCAAGAATTAGAGAGAGGGAACTTTTTTCAGCGACACCATAAATAATTGACTGCTGGAGGCATTTGGAGGTCTTGAGTTAGTCCTTGGGCAGCTCTAATCATAGACATGACCACTGAGGGAAGATAGGTGCCAATGGACAAAATGGGAAAAATTAACAAAATGTACTGGCTAACTGTTAGATGACACAGAAAACTATGTCCACAAGCTAAACAAGAAATCTCTCCGCTTAATGCATTAGCTGTGTACTGTACACTTCAGAAACAAGCAAAATTTAGCATCTCCCGCAATCTATTCAATCGACTCTTTGTTTACCCTTGCATATGGAAGTCACAATATATCATAATAGCTAATACAAGGGGCTCTTAACTGAAAGGTAAAGAATAAAGTTAAATTCCATGATTACATTCAAAATCATACTTTTTTTTATGTGTACGTGCGTGGACCCCCTACACACCCCCGTCTAATTCTGCCCACCTCAAGCCCTTCACAGTGTATCACACTAAATTACACCACTGTCTCTAATTAAAGGAAGAGGGGGTGATTGGAGCAGTGTGGCCTTCGGCCCGTGAAGGGCAAATTTGTGCTATGCTGTCTGAGTTCATTATAACTCACAAATCTCCAACCCAGGTGCAGTGTTCATGTATTAATGGGATTTATGTGTTTATCAGTTGTAGTTAAGGCTAACAAACCTTTTCTGGACAATTGCCTCTCCAGAAATATAAGAGTCTCATATGAAAATGATTCATGAGCTCCTATTGATTTTAGTGTATTGTTAAACTGTATTAAGGAAAACCAATGATTTTATGAGCTGTTGTTACTATACTCCTAAAATAATGTTTTTGTTTTTTTTTTTTAAATGTCAGTGCTGTGGATACCACCATAAGCTGGAGCACAAGGTGAACTATGCTTTATTGCTTGTTGCTTTTGGTTAGAAACCCTATGCAATCAGAAACAGAGCACAGTCAAAACAGAAACCAGATAACTAATTGGTCAAACAGCTGTGACAAATTTTTAATGTAAAATGCTGCTAAATCTCACAATGTATCAAATCTGTTCCATAGTTCAGGATGAGAGGGTTTTACTAGATGATCTTTAAAGGGTCAAGAGAAAAGCAATTTTTTGTTGTCTTGTCAAATAATAACTGACAACTTGTCTCAGCAGTGAAAAGAGCAAAGTACTTTTCGGCAGTAATAACACATTTCCAGTTCAGCCAGTGATAATGTGAATATTCAGTCTGCGTATACCCAATGTCATAACAATACCATCTTCACTACTCTATTATGACTGCACCCCTTCTGTTCTCTCCCTCTCTCAGCCCGAGCCCTACGTTCAGGAATGTGAAAAAAAATCAGCATGAGGATGGGCTGTGGTTGGAAGCAGAGATAACTTCAGTTTGGTCGACACCTTCTCCCCATAGACAGTGGCAGAAGTGGGAGGTAATGGCTTGGTTGTTCTGTCCCCTGAGCCTTTGCACAGTGTAAATTACATCTACTTTGGTTTTCACAGATCCAAAAACTCTCTCCATCAGAACAATGCACCACCATGACCCACAATTCCCCTCTCAGTCATCATTCAGTCCTGAGAGAGATTTCAGCCAAACGCACAGGGGAACAGTAAGTTAATAGAGATGAGACCTGTGCGTGTGTGTGTGTGTGTGTGTGTGTATGTGTCTGTGTGTGTGCATGCGTGTGTGTGTGTGTGTGTGTGTATGTGTCTGTTTGTGTGTGTGTGTGTGTGTGTGTGTGCATGCAAGTGTGCGAGCAAAATCACAACTATGTCTGTGTGTGTGCCTGTGCACATGTGTGAGTGAGTGTGTGAGTGTCTGTGCGTGTGTGTTTGTGCGTGCGTACGTGTGTGAGTGTGTGTGTTTACGTCTATGCCTAAGAATAAAAAAACAAACAGGCTGAGAAAAAAAAAACATTACGTCACCGTTGTTGATGACACAGTCAGACTGAACTGGGGCAGTGGAAGGGACAAGCACGCAAGATCCAAATCATTTCTTAAATCTTTACAGAGATCCGCATGCTTCAGTTGCAGTTGTAAACCAAAGGTGAAAATTGACTTTCAGTGATCCCTACATCAATTACTCAGTAGGTGCCTTTATCACAGGACACCACAGCAACACTTGATGGACTCTTTAAATATGCAAACTCCAAGTGCATGAAACACGGACCCATGCACTCACTGAAGACTATTATGGAGCAGCCAAAAAGCACAGGAGGATTCTGGGTTTGACAGAGGCCTTTCTTTAATCACAGTTCCTACTCTGTCCATTTTAAAAGGGAGAAATTCAATTTGACAGCACAGATTTATAAGAACATTCTCTCATCTCCAGACTTTCAGACTCCATCGTGGCTCAGTCCCCTGTCTTTTCCAGCTCACAAAATCCTCCCCCTCTCCTCTCTGTTACCCTGAAACACGGGCACAAGAACAGATAGCACTGGACCCTGACAAACAGAGGATATGCACTCAGAGGAGGAAGACACTGGTCCTAGCTTTGGTGAGGCCTGCAGAAACGAAAGCACATTTAAGAAGATCAGTGGATGCCCTATGACCCAATTTATCCACAGTGAGGTTGGCAACGTAAATTGGACAGCAGTGAGAGAGGCATAAAAACAAAAGGCTGCCGGTAATCTTGGGCTGGTCAAGATACATTAGAGACATGACCATACTATTTCTCATTAGACTCCTGGTGTCTCTGCTCTCACTGCTTGGACGATGGAAGGACAAATGAGGCAAAAATGAGGAGAAGAGAAAAAAGGAGAGGCAACTGATAGAAGAAGGAGAAGAAGAAGAAGAAGAAAATAAAGGGGGGGATCAGTAAAGGAACAAGTCACAGGGAGGCAGCATTCCTTAGGTAGCTCATATACTCAGTGAGATTGTCCCATATGCATGGCAAATCAGCCTGTTAAAAAGCCTCACGACACACAGATGACACACACACACACACACGCACACACACACACACACATACATACACACACACACAAACACACACACACACACCATTTCACACGTACACAAATCGACAACTAAACAAAGTCACAAACCGTCTACATTTTCAATATGTCAGATGCTGAGGTTATGACTATACACACACACACTATAAAAAAAAAATAAAAGAACCATGTAAAATGACATAAACGTATGCATGATATTGCTCCACCAGAATGCTGTGGAACAGATAAATCAGAAGCTCAAAACCCATCGGTTAAGCTCTTCCAGCAGACATAGAAAGCAAATCAACAAATGTGGGCAGGGAAGCTAATCCATGGATCACAGTGAAATGCACCATTGTATGTCTCCACTCCCTGCTCTTTCAGTCTAGGGGGTTAGGCTGAAAGAAAAGGCTTGAGCTTGGCTGTAATTTAGTTTCCCCTTCTGCTCGCTCCACATCCCCTGCCTTATTTTTGGCTGGGAGTGAAGTTATTGCATGTGACACGCTTAGGAGAAGGAGAGGAGCAGGAAGAAAAAAAAAAAATTGCATTACTCCACAAAGCGGAATGCCGAGGGAACATGACTAGCTGTATCTCTGCTCCTTGATAACACTGGAATTATTTAAAGAAGAGGAGGAGAGAGCGGAGAATATTTTTGAATCTATATTTAGATTCAAAGTGACGGCTTCCGGAACAGGCACGCTCCTATCTGCCTCAGATGAAATACATGGCAGGCTGTGAGCGTACAGATTTATCTGCCCTCATATTGAGGCAGGTAAAACACACACACACACACTGACACACAGACACACACATGCACAAACACACACACACACACACACACACACAAACGCACACACACAAACACACTTTTAACTGCTGATCATTCAATCCATTTTCATACCATCTATTATTAAGGTTATTGACAAGGATCTGTATTGATGTTTTAATCTGGGGATTGCCAAAGTGGAGCTGTGATGGCATTCTGAAAAGACTCATTGTCCCATTAGTGATTGTGTGAGTGTTTGGCAGCACAGTTCTCTTCAATTTTGTTTTTCTGTTTTTGTTTTTTGTTTTTTTCTTTTAAATGATCCCTCCTGAGGTAATGCTCTTTTGAAAGATCATTGTGATGGATAAGCCCATTCACTGTCCAGACGCAGCCTCTCCTCCAGAACCAAGACGGATGTGTGAATGTTCTGGCCTGAATATCCACTGGTTCTGTTCTAAGAACCCTGCCACTGCTCCAGCACAATTCCAAAGATTATTACTTTCCAGGACCTTGTCACTACTAATTGCTTTGATTACCAGGCTCTAAATCAGTTCTCTTTAATTACATTTACCCTTCACTGTTACGCCAAGCTTATAGCTCCCAATGATTGCCACTAAATTGCAATTACCGAGTGCCCGGGGCAACAACCGAATAAGGCATAACATCCAATCTGTCTAAATCAATGTTATATGGATGATCTGTAGCTGGCTCATCTTTGAAAAGAAGTTGAAAATACATCATTACCTTTGCTAGTTATCTTCATGTGCCAAAACTCAAGACTATTCAGTTGAGTTAAACATGAACATAATTCTTACACATCTTCAAATAAGCATTCTAATTCAACCATCAAATATGTCAATCACAATTTTCAAGCTGTTAAATTTCTTTTCAAAGTGCCAGATTCTTTCTAATTATATAAAAAAACATTATGGACAACCGCACTAACAGCTTAACATGAGTTTCCTTGACAAAACTCACTGAACATGTGAGCAGCATATACGTTATATTAGTCGTGTTGTGAGAGAAGTCCAAGACTTACAGGGAAGTAGAGAAGCAGTGCTCCACACAAGATGGCCTCCAACAGTACCAATCCAGATGCTCTGATACTCTGAAACAGCAGGAAACAAACACATCACAAAGGAGTCCTGATCTTAAAGACACTTCCTAAACATCAGTATTTATTGATGACAAGGATGTGAGTCATTTAAGTGCTTCATTAAGCAAAACTTGATATCCAGAGGAGCCGTGACAATGATATTCCATATCATGACTCTGTAATATTCTGATTATAAATGAACGTGGACTCTTATGCAAGCCCACAATACCATCTTAATGTAGCTCGAACATTCAAAGAGCTGAATGACTCAGATGCCCTGCAGGCTAATGGAACCTTCTTTTTTTCCCCAGAGTGCTCGGTCTGTAAATATGACACCGAACAACACGACAGAGAAAAAATTACCACAGGTCACAGAGCAGTATTCTTCGATGGACACTGCATATCTCTGCTTTCACAGTCATACAAAACAAAGCTAGAAATACACTCAGACAAGCTGATTTTGTGTTACTGCTGTGGCCTGAGGTGTTTTGGGGTTTTTTTTTGAGGGTTTTTTTTTCTAAAGAAAGAAAGAAAAAGGACACTTTTTTATGCTGATTACGTGCGGGGTTTTTTTGTATGAGAAAGCTGGTTCTCCATTGCTCCTTCTCCCTTTAAAAAAAAAAAGAAAAGAAAATGAGAAGTTCTTCAGGAAGGAAGGAATGATTACTCTAGTGGATGGCCTGACATCAGCTTTGAAATCAAATGGTCTAGAGCCGCAGCACAGGCTCCAGCTGAAATTGAACCGAAATTCCAATCCAAACACCTGTCTGCTTCACTTAGACTTTCATCCTGTTTATATATTTGCTTCATATGTTGCCAAAATAAATTTTGAAATTGAGAAAAATCAAATGCCAACATAATCAAAACAAAACAAAACAAAAAACACCCCGACATATCGACTGACTTATGGGAATGTAAAAAGACGGGATCAATACAACTTCTTTGTAGTCACAACAAATAAAAAAAAAAACAACTCTATCATATCATGCATTTGCTGTGGATAAACACATCTCCAGGCAATTTCTTCTTCTGAGTGTATGGTTTGTGACTATGCACCTGTCCACTGAATACAGGCGTCGGACAGCGGATATGTCAAGAGAAAGTCCTCAATAAATCTAATTAAAGCAGAATCTCAGTGTAGGGTTTAACACAGCAGAGAGCTCGCAGGCTGTAGTTCAAAAGGGTGCTGACCTTAGCATCACGCAATCTGTTCAGAACCGTGTGCACAAATGGCCCTGGAGTGTTGTCAGGCATGTGATTTGCATTGCAGAGTTAATCAGCATTACGCATGTTTCATTTCATTTCGCTTCATTGTTTGTAATAAACGCGTAACATTTATTTAGATGTCAGAAATATACTGAGTTAACGAAACCGAATTTGATCCTCTCTGGATTCTAAAAATAGCATGTCTCCCTGGCAGGCTGGTGAACCGTGCACAACGGCCAAGGTGTGAGAAGCCTTGAGTACAGCTCAAACATTTCTACCCAGACCACGTCTATATGACTGTAACAGTAAAAATAAAGCTACCTCGGGTACACCAAAACATTGTGCCATTTGATGTACTCATGGCTGAGCAATAATTGGTATTTTTAATCATCAGTCATTGTAAGAGGAAGAACCGATTGCATTGCTTGTATTTACGGCCAAAGAACATCCACAAGGGAAAGACAGCACTTGAATAACCAGCTAGGCTAAAAGCGAATTTTATATCATAGAGAGAGCTTCCTTTCAAACACATTTGAAGGGATTTCTTTCCTTTTCTTCGGGAGCTTTAGAGTTTTATTGTGTGTGTGTGTCTGTGTGTGTGTGTGTGTGTGCGCGTGTGTGTGTTTGTGTGGGTAGAGGAGGAGGCTGCTCTGTTTATAAAGTCATGCATGGAGGGATGCCACAAAAACACCTTTATACTGCAGCTAAATAAGCTCTAAGATAGGCAGGCCTCAGTTGAACCACTCTCTCTCTCTCTCTCTCTCTCTCTCTCCACACTCTCTCCCCCTCTCTCGCCACACTCTCTCTCTTTCTCTCTCTCCCTCTCGCTCCACACTCTCTCTCTTTCTCGCTCTCTTCCCCCCCCACCCCACCTTGCTTTCCTTTCACCCCTTCAAAACATCATCAAACCACATCTCCGCATCTTGCAGCTATAGCTCCTACCAGTTCTTTAATACTCTTCAAAGCACCTCCTTTAATCCATCAGTGCACGTCTTGTCTAATCTGACTGAACCTAACAGAACGCAACACATATCATGTCCTTACTGCTAGTCCCCCAAGCAAATAAATGGCATCAAGTTTATTTACTCATTTTATTACTCTCCTCACTGTACACGGGTATAAGCGTGGATGTGTGTTTATGAACATGTGTGAGCAGTGTTGCTTGGTGACACCTCTCCCTCTTCATTAAGAGCAGGATGTATCTGGAAGAAACAAGCCCGGTCTTAATGAGTTCCCACCTGCAGTGCTAGCTCACCTTGTTCCTGCGGAAGTGATAGATCAGCACCATGCTGATGAAGTCCACCAGCATGCACAGGCCCTGGAAGGACAGCACCGTCATACGTAGGTACCCGTCGCCATGGGCGATGCAGGGTGTGTTGTCTTTGCAGAAGGTGCAACCCTCCTGGCAGGGGAGACAGTGACTGGAGCCTTCCAGCTCATCTTTACCGTATGGCTGTCCGTAAACAATCTTTCCTTGTCCGATCTTTCCTGTGATAGGAGACAGACAAAGCTTGTTCACAAAAAACCCCGTCATTTTATGACACATGTCAGGCTAACTCTTGATTTTGTATCAAGAACAGGTAACAGTTAGCTTCTGCAAAACAAATGCCCTTCTGCTCTCTTTCGTTGTCACTGGTGACAGACGGCTGTCTGGCTATTCCATCCACTGCCTTCATGTTTGGCTCTTCACACTGTTTCATGCGCTGGCTAGGCTGAGTGGGTGTGGATGCACCATCTGTGCCATTACTTTGATGCACCAGTTGTTCAAGCCTCAGTCTTCCATTCATATCGTTTTATCTCCTCACAGACCAACCTATAACCATGTCCTTTTGTTAGCTATTCAATAAAAAAAAGAAGCTCATGTTCAGCTTGTGATGCATACTGCTTTCTCTTTTAACTGATAATGACATGAAATCAGAAATGAAATGAAGAGAGACTATGAATGGGAAATGCAGGTGAATTGTTTTATGTTGGTTAACTGTTAGTTAGCGGAGATCACATTTGAGCTCCCTATATGTACTTGCCTTTATATTTTTTTCTTTGTCATTCTCACGTCAGAGTCTCAGAAATAATGTTTCAAATATAGAAAATCCTTGTATTATATGATCACCTGCGTGTACCTAAACCAGCATGACCAATGTCTTCATCTCATCATTTAAGCATGACTTGTCATGACTGAACATGAAGAGTCTACATCATATTCCTCAGGCAAGGATTGGCATAGACCACAGGGATAATGGCTTAAAAGAGAATCAAGTGGTTTTGACAGGAAACACACACAACCTTGTGATACTTTGACAAGGACAAACTCAGCGGAGGACTCAGGCGGGAGAGCCTTGGAGAGAAGCCAAGGAAAAGCAGTGAGAGATGGAGGGGGAAAAACCCAGAGTGTTGCCCAGTTGGCTGTCCCCCGCTCTCAATGTGAACAGTATGGAGGATCCAATCTACACCTCTCTTCTCTTCTGTCACACATTCTCCCCATTAATCTTCAGGCAGAATCCTTAACCACGGACAAGACCAGCATGTCCTAGCGTTACCTGCAGAGAATGATTCCTACCTTCTAAACAGTGAGTCACTCTGAAATGGCAATTTTTCTCCTTGGTGTTTTGAAAATTTGATGAAGATTCATCAGACGGAGCTTAACATCCAAATAAGGGCTTTGAAACTCCTTTAGCATATTGTTGTTAGGATGGGAAAACCTTTTACCCTGTAGGAGGACGAGTTGAAGTGAAATAAAACTCCTCAAAACAAGCAAAGGGAAAATAAGCGGTATGCGTCCCCTTCAAAGAGTGTCAAGGATGTCCCTGTGGGGATTACGTGGCTCGGCACCGGCCCCTGTGGTGGGGCAGACAGCGGCAGAGTGCTTCTGTAATGCATTGGCCCTCTATGCCTCTAATCATATTACTACCCCCTCTCTCTGTGTGAGACCAGGCATGCTTCTGTGTTTGGAGCTCTCGCTGCACTGTCATCTGCAAGCACGAATCAGAGCGGCACCAACGGAGACGGAGAACGAGGGAGCGAGGGAGTGAGGGAAGGAGAGAGGGAGGGAGAAAAAGCAGGCTTCCTGACTGACAAAAACCACAGGGTTCAGATCTCTGCAGGGCTGGTTCTAATGAATAAAACATGAGGGACAGTGTTGGGAGGATGAGAGAGGTGGAGAGGGTGGAATTCGGAATACCAGGTTCAGCCCAGACTAACTCCGACAAAGCGCGACGCATCACGCCACTGCCTAAGACCACTGTGGAAGATACACCGTATGTGGTGCCAGTCAGCTGCTGTTATTGTTCAAAAGAAAAGGGTCTTGAACAATAAAGAGTCATTATACAACGTGCTTTTAACTCTGTGACATGTAAAAGAGACACGTCATTTTTGAAACCTTAGAGAGATGACTTACTTTTAAAGCCATTGATGGCCACTCTGTTTGGGTGGTAGAAGCCTCTTTTGCAGTGGCATTTGTATTTGCCCAACACAAAGCCATGACCTGGGATAGGCAAACACTGTGGAAGGAAAAAGAAAGAGAAAAGAGGGAGAGAAGGAGGTTAAACATAACGCACGTAGACCATCAATCAGGAATAACAGTGGAGCGAGCTCTTGTATTACCATTGCACAGCAAAAAAAAAAAAGAAAAATTTTTGATTACCAAATTAAAATCATAAATTTGGATTAAACTAAAACATGTACACACACATACACTCACTCCCTCTCTCACTCGCATACACACACACACACACACACACACACACGCCTACACTTGAGTCTGCACAATTCTCTCACCAATTACTGAATCAAACAAACCCGCACAGCACAATTCTCTGAAGCTACTGTAAATCCATTCGCAGAATATGAAAACATTACAAAAACAAAAAATACTGCTGGGGAGGGTACAGATACTAAATATTTAACATTTGATGTCTTTTTAAACACATCTTTAAAATACTCATGTAAATCTTCTGCAACCTTTAATATTTCATGAACCTTTATGATTTCATGGCACATGTTTAAACACTGATCTCATACACAAATTATATATTCACACGTGTCATCTATGAAAAGCCTCAGCCACAATCCACTCAGCTCTTTTATAATGTACTTAATATCTAAATTAAAGAACTGCATTTTTGCTGAATTCAGAAAAGACTATTAATTCTGCTTCATGGGGAGTGCAGTTAAATTATTCTTCTCTAAAAATATTTCATGAGCCATGACTAGAATACTTTTAAGAACATTTCCCCCATGAAAAGTAGAAGGCATGTTTGCAGCTTCATCAATTCAAATTATTAATGTCAGAACAAAAAACAAAAAACAAGAAAACAAAACTTCAGAGAGTATTCAACATGCTCAAAGCTTGCGTGAGCTTAACCAGTTAGGAAGGGCAGTAGTAGTAGAGATTCCCTTGATGAAGCACCAAACTGTAGGATGCTTACAGGGATCCACTTTGTCTCAAGTGGGGCCTATTTCTGGCCCCTATTCATGCCACTCAAGATCCTTTGAGAGCAATGGCTGCATTTTCAGTCTGAGTGCTGGACCAGCCCAGAAAGAATAGCTTTCCATGAAGGCATTTAAGAGGTAATTTGGCTGGTTACTATTCGTGTCCCCTTCAAATGAAACCAGCTACAGAGAGTTGGTACAATTCTATTTTTGGTAACCAAATACAATTTTACACAGTGTTAATGAAATTACTGTCAGACAAATTACGAAGAAGTACTGAAAATGTATATGCACTGCAATTCAGACTATGCAATGATTTCTGAAATTAGTCACACAAATTGTTCATTACATGTATGTGTGTGTGTGTGTGTAAATATGTACACACACACACACACACACACACACACACACACACACACACACACACACACACACATGTAATGAACAATTTGTGTGTATGTATGTATGTATGTATATATATATATATTCAATCTGATTTCATACAGTAGTAACTCATACTAATTTAAAATACTTGAATGATCCAATGATTACTAATTGATTAGGATTAATAATTCCACTCAGTAGTGTATGGCACAACCATCCCTTATAATGAATCATATAAAATGAATGAGAATTTTTCTTGTTGTTTATCTATTCTTTTTATTCTGGTGTCCTTTCACATTTACTGGGAAAGAGAGTACTACACCTAAAGGAAGGGTAAGAGATGTATGAATGAAGCACTAGCCATGAGTGACGTCAATAAGGTATAAAGCCCTGTCATACTTTTCAGTATAAAACTACCAAAGTGTCCACAGCATCAGGGAAAGCCATACACCCTGCAATAAGTAAGCTGAATGTCCTATTTATGAATCTCTTAGAGCAAGCAATGACCTGCTGAACTTATGTGAATGTGTGCAACACAGCAAGGGTAGTCACTTGCAGATTGTTGCATTCATCTGATAACACTATATCCATGCAAAAAAAAAACAAAAAAAAAAACAACAACAACAAAAAAACAACTTCTGAATTTTTCCCTCCTTTTTCTTATCCGGCCTAGTATTGGTTTTGCAGATGATGTTGATCTAAAGGGCATGGATGCTGGCCAACAGGAGACATGTTCAGACTCCTCTACTCTAATTAAGTTTGAATAGACACACACACACACACACACACACACATACACAAACTTACACACACTCCTAATTTCCACACTGACAAAACTTTAACACAGCTGGGAGGTTGTAGGATGCTTTCAGAGGGCCAGTAGCCTGTCACTTTCAATCCATTCAGTTCTCATCAACTCAGGAACGGGGCACAGGGAGGCAAACAGAGAGGGAGCGATGAAGAGAGAGACTGACTAAGTAAGGGAGAGAGAGAGAGAGACAGAGAGAGAGAGCAGTATTTTGATAGATTGAGGCTGAACAGAGGGGTTATCCCACTCACAGTTTCAGCTCAGTAAGCAACTATCATTCAACTCTGATCTCTGCTGCATTGTGTGGTTGTTAGTGCAGCACATTCTAACAACCTGAACTGGGCATTGTGGAATACATTCTCCTTTATCACTATATTGACAGCTTAGACACTAATTTATTGTGACACCATTACAGAACCACTGGAGTGATGGCTTTATTTACTCCATTTGACCTTTATCACCTACAAAGAACCTGGAACATAATTAACATCACTTCATATGCTCTTAGTCTTGCATAAAGGAAAACTATTCATCTTCTTTAGTACAGTTGGAGAAAATGCAAACCATGAAACCACATCAGCAAAAACAATAATATAAAAAATACATTAAAGACACAGAAAAAACCACAAATCTTTACAATACTATACGACTCACGGTTTGGTCGGATCAATCCAAACTGTGAATAATGAGGATTCCTGGAGCCGACATGCTCTTTGCGCATGTTGAAATGGTCTATGTTTATGTTAAAATACCAGCTGTGGCAGCTGCCAGTCACTCTGTGGCTGACATGTTAATTGCCATGGTGACATGGCTGTGACTCAGGGAGAGAGCCTTTTAATGGAGGGTGTCACGCTGTCACACCAGCAGGCCCTTCCACATATGCCACGCTTGTGTCAGAGCACAGTCTTCACAAATAACAATGTGCCTTCTGACACTGGCTCTCTCTCTCTCTCTCTCTCTCTCTCTCTCTCCCTCTTCCTCTCCCTCTCTCCTAATCTATATTACACATGCTCACAAGCTTAATGTATACTCTTGGAATTGAAATTAAACAAAAGAGCATATGCATTTACCACCTCACATAGATCACAGTATTCGCTGTTTAACCAGAATGATCATAAATCACTGTTAAAACAAGTAACCACTATGACTGGGTAATGTAAGACAAAAACCACACTTCGGTGAGGAAGGCCAAAAGTTGATGGTGACAGGCATCCCTGCGGAACATCTGTAAAGGGAAGCTACTGAGGTGTCAGAAAAGTGTGTACTTTAGTCTCACGGATGTCATAACAACATGTTTTCCGTCCTCACATATGGCTATGTTACATGGCAGCTTTGTGTTTGAGAAAACATGTCAACACAAGCTGTGAAGCTCGCTCGAGGGAAATAAGACAATGAGCTAGTAGTGAGTCTATTTTTGAGGTGCCGTAAAAACAGCAGGGGGTTGCTTTGAAAGTGTAGCTGAATATAGCTGTGTACTGTAAAGGTTCACATTGTAATAACACTGTTCGCAATCTACTCATTAGAGTCATAAACCGAGGCATATTCTGGGATCTGGTCTGGCCTGGGGTGAGTAGCCTGCACAGTGGGACAAAACACTGGCCACAGTGACGGGTCAAACGTTGGACATGGTCAAGAAGAACATGCTCTGATTTCTGGACACAGCACAACCATTAAAATCGCACTGTAACAAACACAGGAGCCTCCAGTGAGCTTAACAGCTTCACGGCCTAGAGACTGTTTCACTGCTGCAGCCACACACAGATAAGCAGACAGTGGGAACTGGGGAGAAGGAGGGAGAGAGATAGTGAGAGAAAGAGAGAGAATTCAAGAGAGTGAGAGATAGACAGAAAAACAGCGAGAGAGAGAGAGAGAAACAGTTTCATGCTTGATAATAAAGCCGAGGCTTGTCATCACAACACGACAGATGTGTCCTCCTCCGACCTTCCTCTGTGTCTGTATCTCAGAATACCTCTCCCTCATTCTTTCTTTCCTATCTTCTAGTTGGGGTTATAGTAGAGGATGTAGTTTGAAAGTCTCATCTCTGAACCAATCAATGTGCCCTTTACATGACACAGAATGAGTTATATGCAGTGTGAAAGGTGAAGCTGACAGTTATAATTTTGCCTTAATGTTAGTCGTGACTGTTCTTATCAGTGATGTTGTCAGTGAACTCATTTTGTTGTCAGTGTTGCTGAGAAAAAAACCAATGCAGTTGCCTGTGCTGACCTTCCACATTCAGCTGCCTTCTCAGCGTTATGCCTTATCAAACTCTCTTCACGTGCATGCAAAGAAGATGTGTTCACACGAGCATACTGAATCCAAGCCATATCACTGCCACTCTCTCCCGCTTAAACCTGTTCCATCAAAAACCCAGCACTTAATCTCAACGCTTTAATGGAAATCCCTACCTGACTCAAATAATGAAACCTATTTCAATGTAACTCTACATGCCGCTAAAGGATAACAGTGATCACACCCTCCCTTGTCTAAGCATATTTAAATTCAGTCCAAGCTTTGTGTCACATGTTGACGAGAGATTGACTGTGGAAGGGTGCCTCAAGGCATGTGTATTTAAGTCTTCAAAGCTTTTCCATGTAGAAATCATAGCCTGAGAATAATCCAAACACCCAATTAACGGAGTGCTGGTTCAGAGAAGGCCTTCCAGACAAGGCTGGAGGCTACACTTTAATAAAGACATGTCCTCTGATCTTCTGACAAACACCATTAGACAGTAGAGTCCAGCTTCTTTAATTGCTCCAGCATCTGGCTGTTGGCAGTATGTCCATGGGAGATTCAGTTGTGAGGAGGTGCTTTATTCTAGGATGTGTAACTGCTATTTTATGAAAACCTCTCGTTCATAATTAGTACATACAGATTGCCTTGACAACATGTATGTTTAAAAGAATGCATATATTTTGTGGGAGAAAAAGGACGATCATCAATGTGTTCTGTGAGTAGAATTCTTAAGCAATCTTTTGATCTCGACGACACTGCAGACGTTTGAAGAGGGGACAGTCATTCTATGACGTAATTAAGATTGTTCACATGTGGTATATGAGGGCGTTTTAGATTGGGTGCATCATCAGGTGACCAGCGAGAGGGGGTTCATTAAAATAGAGAGTAGGGGTGTTGGGCGATTGTCAGTAATGAGATGACGTGATGTCTTGCTGGAGCCCCGGCCACCGCATGGCAAAATGTTTAGAGCAGTGGGAAAATCTCTAGGGCGCTGAAGCAATAGCTATTTTTACAGACAGACCGGCAGCCTGGACACAATGCACTGAGCAGGTCTGAAAATGAAGCAAAATATGCGGTTTAGCGTCAAAGCTAGGGTACAGAGTTAGATAAGATATATAAAAATCAAAGAGTTTCTCCCTCAGACTATTAATCGTTACCTCTGTGAGGGCTTTTAAGAGGTGGAGACTAAAACGGTTCAGAGTGAGTTTTAAATGAGAGGCACATGTGGGTGTATGTGGTGGATGTTCTTTCATGTCTTAACATGGGCCGAGCCTCATGTTATATTAATATTTTAATCCTTCCTGCCCTGCTTGAGTGACCTCTCCTCTTCCTCGACGTCTGACTTCAGACTGAGGGAAAAAATGGGCATTGGTCTACAGCCTCCCCTTTCATGGAAGGTTTTTCCCACACTCTCATCTCTTTTGACCTGAGTCCATTAGATTTTCTGTTTACACTAGATTCACTGAGTTAGGGAGTACAAAACTATTTGATTTTTAATACAATCTTGCAGCTTCCAGTAAGTACAGCAGACAGGGAATAAGAGAGCCCAGAAGAGTGCAAAGTCATTGCCATGAACTAAGCTAATGTAATAATAGCCACTTTTAATCTATCTGCTTTTGATGTCAAAGTGCCAGTCTCCGTTCCTAAAGCTTTGCCATCAATTACATCAATTACAGACTTTTCTTTTGAGACCTGTCAAAAGTACTTTCCGGAAGACTGTAAAGAAATTAAGACTGACTTTTTTGGCAGGACATTTAAGGCAAAAGTAGTTCTTACCGTAGTACATTAAAGCACGGTTTATGCATTCAACATTATTCAAAATACAAGACTCCTCTGTCTGATTTTCTGTCTTGAGGGAGGATAAGGTACATCAATTCACAACTAGTCTTGGTCATCACTCATATCCAATGCCAACTGAAATCTGGTGAATGTGTATTGTCTAACTTACTCTGACGATTTAGTTGAATAATTCATTATTTTAAAAAAATGCTGTTCGACACACTCAACAAAGAAAATCAGCTACTGGACTTAAAGGAGCACATTAACCCTGGAGGCCTCTTTTTTTTTTTTTTTTCAACCCTAACCCCAAGGCCAAAGGTGACTTGATCAAAGTTGAACTGACAATCAATATTACACACACACACACAAATATTTCAGGTGCATAAATGAAACAATGCTAGCTTCAGAACACCCATACAGCACCCATAAGATAGTTGGGGGGAGGGGGGGGCATGTCGCCTTTGGGTGGCCACTGACATCAGATCAGATTTATACAGCATTAGCCAATTACATGGTGTTATGCTGACACCCAGTTTAATATGGCTAGAGCCAGCTGCCACTGCTGCTGCACATGGCAGATGAACTCACTCGCTGCTCTCTCTATGAAGACGAATGGCCTTACCGCTGTCGTCCAGGCCAAGCAGGGTCCCGTCGCTAAATATTAGCGTGAGACAGCTGAAGAACGTTGGTCTGAGAGTGAGCTGTGGTAGAGCAAAAGGAGGGGAAAAAAATATCACTCTGAAGAAAAAAAATGAGCTTGGCTGAGTAGGGCTCAGTCAAGCAGACTGCTGCAAAGAGCAAACAAACATGTTTATCCATGGCCATTTTCCTGCAGCTCATTAATTTAGCGTGGCCAGGACCAGAGCGGGAACATCACAGCATGATCACACAGATACTGTGAGGCTATGCTAACCTAGCAGCCAAGGTCCTGAATACTCCAGGTTCACTAAAAAAAAAAAAAGACCCAAATGAACATATCACCGGCACATTGCTAATTCCCCCAGAACGCTTGAGTAGCATCAGGGGCTTTTGATAATAAAGACACGAACGTATTTTTAAATATCTATTGCAAAAAATACTTTGCTGGCAGACTCCAATTGGCAGTACTCTGAGACGGCACTCTAGTGAGCTGTTCCGGTGCTGAAGTTACTGAGGATTCTCTATGAGCAGACTGATGGCCGGGACTCGGTGTCTCTGAGTGTGTGCCAGGCGTGAAGGTTTCCTGCCTGCGCTATGTATAAGAGGCTAATTGAGCAAGACACAGTCGGTCTTAGTCATATTCATACCAGTAAGAAACCCTGGAGCAGAAATCAGGACCCTTTCAAAGAACTGTACAGCAAACTAATGAAAGTTCTATTAGAGGAGGACGAGGAAAGTCAGACCTACAGCTAAGAGATATTTACGCTCTGGGTACATCATCCAAAATATAAATGACTTATTTTTATGGATTGGATGCTGATGTGCATCACGCAAATACAACAGTGTTGTATTAAAACTGCTATCATTCTGACACAGAATAATACACTGAACTCAAGACTGGTTAAGAATGAATAATTATTGAATTTCAAACATTTTTAGTTTTAACTGCTCAAACCCTTCATGAGATGAATTTCAGATCTGTTCATTGCGTAATGCGGTATTCAATCATTTTAAAACAGAGGCAATTTCCTCAAGTAACCACCTGCTGCACACAAAAATAAGTGCTTAGTTACTGAATGGTATTGTTGGCCTATGGCCATGAGTCCATGACCAAATTGATTGTCGTATATTGTCCTGACAGGGGAGGCCTGACTTAGTCTAAATCAGTTTGACTTATAGACTCTCTCGTGCCATACACCTGTCTCTTGGTCACTGGATTATGAAATATGTTTACTTATATATGTTTTATAAATCAACCCTCATTTCCTTCTTCCTGCGGTTGAATTATGCTGTCTATAAATAGAAAAGCTCTGATCAGAGAGCAACAGAGAGAGAGAGGAAGAGAGCAGAGAGAGAGAGCGGGAGAGAGAAACTCCACCATGAATGAGTCTGGCGTAATACATGCTGTTACTACAAACCAAATATTACAATTATCAGCTATGACTGCTGTTCTTATCACCCCCTGGGCTACTGAAAAAGAAAACTGCTGTGCAATACATTGAAGGCAGAAATTCCATGGTGTGTCCAACCTCCGAAAGTAAACCTCACTTACCACCCTTCATCACACACTCAGCATTCTCTGAACATGTATATACGTCTCTGTGCATGCAATGAGCATAAGAAGTATTTCAACCACAATGCTCCACATGTACGGTAAATCAAATGATTCTTTCATTCAGCGCAGCACAGTGATGATGAGAATAAAGAAAAGTAATTGTTCCCCTCTCATTTTAAAGCCTTATTCTGAACCATAATTTCAGTCTTTGCCTTCCTGTCAGCATTTAACATACAAACATACAGTTACATGAGGTGGAAGACCAGGCCAGAAAAAATTTAAGGAGGAAAAAGATGACATGAGAGAACAAGTGGAGAAGATCAAAATTGTTCTATACTCTGACAATATGTGCATTTTGCATATTAGAACATTTATTTTAGTTTACTCAACTTGGCATGGAAAGGTTTAGTGGATTAGGAGAGTTATAACTGTGGAAAATGATCAATGAGGACACAAAAGCTGAGTGTGCCAGTTGAGGTGGATCAATTGATGCACTTTCAGAGCGGCTCACAAAAGTAACAGAGCTACATAAAACAAATAAGCAATTCATCTTTCTGTGTCATGTTTATTTTCAGTTTTTGCTTTGGACAGACTGGGTTTCATTTTTGACATGTGCAATCAGACAGACAGTCCATCTGACTCTCCAAAATTCTGCGCCTGTTGCACGGCTGACGAGGCAAACTGTTTTTGGAGCATCACTGAGTGGATCAGCTGGGCATGCACAACAAATACAAAAACATTTCATTTTCTTACTGTCATCCAACGTTGCATCGCATTATGAAGCCCTCTTTTACAAAGAAAGCGATACACAGGCACTGACTGTAAAGCCATACAGAAAGCACACTGGTAATAGCATGTGTCACAGCTTTCACAAAGAAAAACTCACTAATTAGAGCAGCTATGCAGAGGTAGTGGAGTTTTTCATGTAAACGTAGTTCAAACCAGGTATCACACAAAACGATCTCCTAATTTCCCATTACAGGATTGAGCTTGGTTCTAGATGGATTGTTTTTGGTTCTAGATGGATTGTTTTGGTTCTAGATGGGAGTAAACAGATTTGACGAAATCTGAACAACAGCTTCAGCATCAGAGTGGCTGGATAATGAGAGAGAATTAAGGCTTGTTTGCATATGAAGGGCCTTCTGGTACAATGCGGTTTTATCACATTACAACAGTGCCGCACAAATCCTGATTACAGTGCACTCCTGAATGCTATTTATAGGCTGCATCGCTGGAGGAACCCCCCCTCCCCTCCCCTTTGTCTTCCTCCTCCTGTCTCACCTCCTCCACCTCTCCTCATTGGGTTTCTCTTCTTCACCCCCCCCCCTGCTTCTTCCACCCCTCCAGCAGACACAGCTCCTTGCATGTTTTACAGTTCAGCAGCACTGAATCATGTGAAATTGGAAGAAGACGCAAAGCAGGAAAGCACTTATGGTTCTCACACTCTCGCTCGTTCCATAGTGAAATCAGGATATAGCATATCTTTGTCTGCAAATCGGTAATAAGGTCACGTCTGGGTCTGGCACTCAGACATATACCCCGCGCACGCAGACGCCTTGATTTAAGGTCCATCAGATGGGGTAGGCCATAGACAAAGAGCATGGTTAATTATTCAGAGAGCTTACTGCTGTCCATTACATTACATACATTATGGACGAGTCAGGTCCACAGCACTTCTGTAAAATCCATCCCCTTAATAATAATAATCTTCAAACACCAGGTTTGAAGGATACAGAAGTTTCACTAAATGAATAAGTTGAAGGCCTGAAGGTAAAGTTTAGAAAGATGGCATTACTTTTTCTCAGGTTCTCCAGAGAAAGTGCAATACTCTAGAGATCACAATTTAGATAAACTGGGTGAAACTTTAGGGTTTTTTTCTGATTGATCGACTGTTTGGAAAGTTCATGCAAAGGGATTAAAACATGACCAGTAAGACCGAAGCCAAGCTATAAAATCAGTCTCAAGCATATTTTACCATATTCCCATGTAGCTGAGTGGTATCAAAAGCTGCAGATTCTTTGTGTACAGGTACATAAGAATGCACTCTGTCATATCATACATCTTTTGCACGGTCATAATAAATAAACTAGCATCACATCAGTTTAGTGCACACATTAGATGTTGAGCAGAGCATCATGTGCAATAGGCTGCTTAAACACTCGTAGACTCACCTCCGTACTGGTCAAGTTGCAAGTATGGGTCCCTGCAAACCAGCCATCAGTGGAACATTGATCAATATCCACATCCTGAAGGTTGACATCCACTCGAACCACACCCCTGAAAGGAGAGGAAATCAATGATGTCTACAGGGCTAAAAGAGATCAAGCTGAGCAGCAAGACAATTGGATAAACTTCCAAATTGACACAGGCAAACCTACGTTTCATTTTACAGTACTCTGCACATTAAAAATAGCACCTGCATCTCATGTATAGGGTAATTGTCGCAGCTGCAGTGTAAAGCTTGGAAGACTCATTATGAATTTGCAGAAGCCTTTGGGGGAAATTTGAGTACAAGCTTAACGGAAACCCTGAGTGAACACTTCTGAAAAACTAGATATGTACAACAGATGATGAAATCACACAGCTCATGAAAATGAAAAAGGCACAAGCATGCTCCGACAGTGATTGACATCTCTCTGAAGCGTAACACCTTAGAGCTCATCGACTAGCTGGATTTCCCTCCAACACACAACAGGAGCCAGTTCAATTAATCACATGAGTGCATGTTTCCATTCCACTGTTGTTGCATTAAAAAAAAAAAAAAGAAAAAAAAAACACAGGAGGGTGGAAGAAAAAAAAAGATCTAGAACACCATTAAGCATACGTTAGTGTTGTGCATTATTAGTGGTGGAAAAAGAATTAGGGTAAGTGCTGACCTGATAATAGGATGTCAGAGTGGCTGTTTATGATTTGTATTATTAATGTTTTTCACCCTTGGTGCTGCAGATCGTTAAAGATCCTTTAATGCTCTCTGCGCCATTCCAATAAAACCCAACAAGTTCCAGCTCACCACTCACCTGTAATGAAAACCCCTCTTCACACCTCCAACAATGAGGAACAACACAGAGGTGGCCTTTCTTTTCTCATTAACTCGGACCAATTGGGGGGGTTGAGGGAGGGGGCTCATTGCAATTGTAACTCTGAGAAACAAACTAGAAAGATTCCACACAACAGGCCTTTGGTACAAAGCTCTCCCCTGTGGTAATTGTACACAGGACATGACAAAGAAGGACATTACAAATGCACTACTGACTCTATTCTAGGAGTGGGAATGATCAAGTAATTATTCAGATTAATTAATGATATGATATAATTGATCGACTGGATTATTTCTGTGGAATAGAACTATTCTATGTTTAGAATGTCCAACGCAAGACGTTCCTAAAAAGGAACGGCAACACCAGCAATGCATTTGTATGTAGTTGCTTAAGGAAAAGCCTAATACAGGCAATTGGAACCACTTCCAGTTACTGTCAAAATTAAATTCATCTAAACAACTTTATCTTCAGGTAATACAAGCAGGCACAACTAACACTTCAACAAATGACAAATTACACTGAACATGTTGCTCATCAGTTTACAGTGTATGCTACATTCAAGTGGTGCTTAAATGCATCAATATGTTATACATACAAAGGCAAAGCCTAGTGTGTTGCAAAAAAAAAAAAAAAGACACAACCAGACAACCAAGACGACTTATTGCAAGAGCACATTCCTGTGACTCTCAACTTCACAGCACCCCAAATGCACAAATCTTAAACCGTCTCCTGGAACTGAAACACAGATTTCATCTTAATGCATTCCCAACTTTTCACTCAAATTTTCTGCAGTGGGAAGGATGGATTACACTACACTTTGGTTTCACAGGCTGTTTTTCATCAGGCTGAGGCTAAGGGCACAAAAAGAACGTTCTGCTGTTGATTTAGCACTTAAGCCCTGTTGCACAGAGTTTCGGTTTGGATCGCATATCTATTCAGCGTGTTTATTTTTACTGATCATCATAGGTTTGCACCTGCTTCCCAACTCCTGACTCTGCAACCAAGCTGTAAGCCTGAGAACACTGTGGTAAGAACAGCACAGAACAGTCCTTCACACAGAATCATATTCATACTCAAAGTACTAAAAAGTGGTTCAGAATGAATAACTTTGTGAAACACGGCCAGAAATCACCATCTGGTAAGTTACCTTCAATCAGAACATTTAAACGGGTCAACTAAACCACAACGACAACAGAAGGTGTGAGCTGCATGGGGTATCACGTATGAGCAGAGAGAAGGCTTCTCTTTTATTCTGGCCCTTGGTGAAGAGGGAGAACACAACCACACACACACACACACACACACACACACAACATAAACACACATACACTGCTCCATACATCTGCTGTCATGAATAACTTTGGCAGTGGCCTTGCCTGAGGGGGCCTGATCTCAGCTTATTTCACTACACCCTTGTGTTTGCACTGCACTCACTGCTGTACATACAGGAAGAGGCAGGTAAGTATAGCTGACAGAGATTTCAGAAATTATTCCAACTGTCTTCATCTTTCATTAAAATGCTTCATGAGCAGATATACGTTATTTAACTACATAAAATTGCACATTAAAATATGCCGTCATGTTCTAATTCCTCTCGTAGATATTCACCTTATACGGACTTTCTCTTTTTTAAGGACATCGTAGTGATCAATGCACGATTGTGTACAATTAAGACAATTAAGATCAATAGCGTGTGAACTAAGCTCTGTAAAACAAGCAGAGTCAAAATCTACAAAGGAGCTTTGTCTTCGGCCGTCGATACTGCATCGCTCTCTACACAGATATACCAATCAATCTGTTCAAAGTTAGAGGACGCTACAGCCATCAGTATTTCACTAGCCTGAGTGTCAGCTCTGACAAGTAGAGCTGTGGATGGACTCTCTGTGAGTGCCAAACAAACTAAGGCAGCCAAGAGGAGCCAGCACCTAAAATAACCTCCAAAATAAGCTCAGTTACCACAGCAGCTGCTGGACTCACGCCTCTCTCTCTAACCCAGAGCCTACACTGTCTGCTCAACATGTTTCAAGCGAGAAAAAACAAACATACTTTAATGTAGGATGTTTTCAGACTTATTCATCCATTTCATTTCTGCCCTCTGAGGTTCCGTCCCCGGGTTGTTTAAAGTAAGTGAGCCAAAACGGACATCTGGTACCCAAACGAGAGCATACGAGTCTGACCCCAGCAAGCCTCCAGACTCCCCCAGCCATGGTTCATATCTAGTGAATGAATGAGAGAGAGAGAGAGAGAGAGAGAGAGAGAGAGAGAGATCCCCCTACTGTGAACTATAAGATGAAGGGATACCATCATGGCTAACATCAGTCCTGGAGGCAAACTGACAGAGATCAGAGCTGACAATGCCTCAGGATCTCTCTCTCTCTCTCTCGCTCTCTCTCCCTCTCTCTCCATCCATTCATACGTTATGATTAAAAGAGTGGAATAAAAGAATGACAGGAGATTTGAGGCCCAGACTACACCCCCACTTGCCATAATTGAAGGCTTGTCCTGAGTTCTGATCTAATTTAAGTTGTGTAATTGTCAGCTATGGAACAATGTGGAATATCCTTCTGTCAAGGTTAACTGGGCTCGATAATAATGGTAAGCTGGTATTATCAAATCACAAAATCTAAAGTGGATTCATGACAGTCACATAGTTATGTTTTCTCCAGACTGATAATTGCAACCAATTTAAAACAATTATTTCCACCCACTGGACACATGACACTGGGATATAATTTCTGACCAACTTGAAGAATTACATTTAACAATTACCAATTAGCAAGCACACAAGTAGATTTCCATAAAGCACTGGAATTATGCTAATTATTCGAACAATGAAGAATGCCTGTTTCTTTTCTGACCTTGGCTAGGGGTCCCAGTTTAGGACAGCAAAAGGGACATTAAATATCCATTAGTGCAGGAATGATAGTCCATAGTTAGGAGACAGGAGTTTTTATTATTATTATTATTATTATTATTATTATTATTATTACTCAGAATCAAGCTGGACTATGGAAGTTTATATACAGCTATTCAAAAACTGTCAAAAAAGACAGAGTGACACATGCTCCAATAGGTTCAATTCAGAGATGTTCCCAAACTTAAGTAGTACTTTAGTTTTTGACCAGCATTTTGTCCAACATCAGGGCTTTGCATGAAGAGTTAGTGGCCACTAGCAGCATTTGAGACATGAGGTTGGACTTAATGCATACAGTAATAACTTCAACAGTAAAAAAACATGCCATGATATCAATGGTGATTAAAGCCCATCTGGAGTCCCCATGTAGTTTTCCCTCTGGGATTTTAATCCTGTAATGTCCTTAGATTTATCTCAGTGTAATCTCGTTTTGAGGGCTGGAGTGGAATATCGGAGAGTGTTCCAAATGTGCTTAGAGATGTGTGCTCACAGTTTGTCACTAAGGTTCAGCAATGCTCTTAATTAGAGGATCTATTACCCCATTCCACCACAGCCGTCCCTCAACTCCTTTACACAGCTCATCGTCAGATTCGGCAAAGAGATGATTGTGTGTGTACATAAACGCTTCTCCGTTCAATATTTCAGGTCGAGAGAGAGAGAGAGACAGAGACAGAGAGAGAGAGAGAGAGAATCCTCTACAGTTTAACTGCAGTTACCAATATCCAGAAATGTCAGTGACCAAAATGCTCTTTTAAAGCTGATTAATTTTTAAGTGAACTAAAATCAGTAACATCTTCAGATCGAACAGGTAATACTAGCATGCCACGCAATTCAGGCAGGTCACATTAGACATTTGGGTTTTAGACATACGCCGACTCCAGCTATCTGAGCGAACGGTTGAGAGCGGAGGGTTGCAGAGGAGCGGGTTCACGGAGTGAAATGTGAGGGCAACAAAGAGAATGCCATCAGAGCTCTCTGTGACATTAAAGTCGCCATTGGCGGGCTGTCTGCTTTGATGACCGGCAACAGAACTCGATGAAATGACCCCTGTCTTATTGCAGAGGAGACTTCATCCAGCCAGGGGCTAGAGTCACATTAGCAATGGCCCGGCCTGTCAACTTAATGCATTTCCATCACATTTCCTTCATTTCCTTTGAAATAGCTTCACAAAACTTGACATTGTGGTCATCCTAAAACATAATGCATCAGTGGCGATGATGTATTAAAAGAATGCTTTCAAGACAGTCCAACATTCATGAGAAAGATGCCTTAAAAGAGCCTGAAAAGCCTTCTGATTGGATGAATGAGTATATCTAGTGACAATTCAGTACATCCTCTATTTGTGTCATTCTTTTGCTAATCTTTTTTGTAGATGTAGATAAAGGAAGACTGTACAGGCTTTAAGTTTTGTGTGTGGTCTCTTCTTTTGTTATTGTATTGGACTTGTTAGCTAATCGATTTTATCTGACTAGTTCACCCCTCTCTTTACATTACATTAGCATAACATTGCACTGGGTTGAGCTTCATTTTCATTCTGAATGAAAGGGAGTCATTTTGCTCCCTTCACACACTCTTTTCTGCGAGCTTTCCTCTGTTTAAACCCTGTTGAAATTCAATTCAGACAGAGCCCAGCGGCGAGACACTGTGTTCATACTAATTCTGGGTAATACAGGAGATGGATGGATTTCTGCCCCTAGACAGACTTTCTTGAGACAGGAGGTCAGTGAGGACAAATGTTGATAATAGAGATTGCTATTTTTCTCCAAATAAAGACAAGATCAATATTTTTCAAATGTCCTTTTTTTCCCCATGTTGGTTAATTGTTGCAAACTGCAGATTTGATAATGCTTTCTCTAAAATGAAAACTAATGTTCATTTTGAATGAACCTGAGAGGAACTCTGAAGAATCTAGTGGGGGGGGGGGTAAACCATGGGGTATTAGCAGCCTCTGTCTTCTCCACAGTAATGAGGGATGAGTGTGTGTCTCAGTTTATCTGACTTTATTCAGACAAGATCAGCACTAGGTCCCTTTAAGATTGTGAGATGTGTCTTAATTGCCCCATCACTCCAGTCCACCTTTCCCATGGGCTTTAGTAGAGGGCTGGTGTGGAGCAGAGAACCTCCACCTGTCTGTGTAATAGACAAGAGAGGGCCCTGTTCTCTCCAGAGGCCTGGTCTGAAGGGGAAAACCTCTGTTCTCAAACGACTCTTATTCACAGTCTAGACAGCTAAAATGTAGACACACACACACACACACAACATCAAACCTTTGCATGTTCAGGTGATTCCCTGGCAAGCAATTTATGCAATTTATGGAGGCTTACACCTGGCTAGTTATCAGTGCTGTAAATAAACAGATGAACAAAGCATGTGGATTGTCAAGTCCATACCCAAACCTTAACCAACCAGTTACAAGTTCTGATCTTTATTTTCATCTAAAAAGTGAGCTGCCTTCAGATAAGACATACCGTTAGCACGCATTGTCAGATGGCATCAAACACATGGCATTCACTTGTCAGGTATCCACACAGCTTGTGAAGAAAACATCAACACAGTGCCACCAAACCAAAGCATTATACTAGTTCCATTATGAGAGGTGTTCTCACCCAGACCAAGCAGACAGGTTTGGCTTTTTAAGCAGGAGGGGAGAATGAGACACTACTATTTCTTTTTTTTCCCCAGGAGGCCTAGCACAGCTATTTTTACCATTTCTTTCTTTCTCTCTCAATATTACAACTAAGCCTCATTCACCTTACTCGGATGAATCATTTGCACTGAGGTGCACTGTGCAATTGAGAGGTACATCTAGAAAAAAACAGCAGAGCAAAGAGTTATTTCACTAAATCATATCAGAAAGCTCATTAAAAGCATAAGGTAAAAATGTAAGCATAAGTCTCTGTTTTCTCTAATATATATTCTCTCACTATTTTCTCTCATATATTCATTGGTGATTTATCCATGGATGCTATTTAAGTATCATTTAATATGATGTAACATAACTATTTCCTGGATATACAAAACATAAGCAGAATACACTAAGACTGTAACAATTCAATTCAAAGCCCATAGCCACATACATGCTATGACATGTTATCTCCCAAAAAGAAGCTTCCTGAAACGTAAAAGTCAAAGTCATAGATACTGGATTAATGTAAAAAATGTATTGAGGCTGTATTGAAATTAAGATGGCCTCAGGTTGCTGTTGTACATCTTTCATTATTTATTCATTACTGTATTGACTGTGAGTTTATCTGGAAGGGAACCCGAGAGTCAGCGCTTGAGGCAGTGCATTAGCAAACATTTTCCCTTCCTTTAAAAATATATGTGGAAGGCAAAGGGAGAAAGAACAGAAACTGTGCTGGATAGCTTAAAATCAGGTCCTGAAAACATATTGTAATATCTCACCACAAGCCAAAAGGGTCATAACACTAAACCTAATGAAAAATCTTCAGGTACTGCAATGGTAATGTGTCATGTTACACTACAAAATGAATCAGGATTTAGTCAATGCTTTCCTTTGGTGAAAGTGTTTGAGGTCCACCAACAATACATTTAAATTATAAGAATTTGCATAAACAGTGAACCAGTTTTATCAGATAAGCCCTGTAAGAGATCTTTAACTTGGTACGCTAAAAATAACATCTGGCTGTTTAGTGAGACAGATGAGGGCCACATCATTAAAATAAGGATGCAATGTACTATTGCGTTTATTATGCCTGTGTTACATAATCATTGCATTCAAACATGAATGTGGATTTACACTGTAGGTTTTTTCTAAAGATGATGATTCATGCAGAAAAACAGTTATTCTCAAAGTTGAGATGTACAGCAGAGTGCTCCAGATACCCGAGGGATTAATTAGTGAGGATGGAGGAAGCACAGCCATTGTTCCATTCTTAGCACTTGTGTTAAGGGGCACTCCCAGTGGAAGACAAACTGAGTGAAAAGTCATTCTATCCATGTTCATTTCTTCCATTCTGTCTGAGCAAGTATGAAAATCGAATAGAATGTCTTTTGGTGAATGTCAGACAACAGAAATTGGCTTTTGAAAATAGTTTCTGAGCCTGATCCACGTGGATCTGGTATTACAACACATGTTTGCAACTGAAAGGTTCTCTGTGTATCTGTCCATGCATTATGCTCTTAAACACAGACATGTAAAACCAATCAACTGCTGCACCACGAAGTGAAAGAAAGATAAAACAATCGAGAGTCTATAAACTGTATCTGAACGATTTAAGGATAAGCTTTTTGATTATAGCTGTTGTTCATATTTGTCCACTAGACTCATAATAACTCACAACACGCATGCAGACATTTATTTTCAACTTCCAAAAGACTAATCCATAAGGCATTGCTCAAATAAACAAACGGTCCGATATCAGTACCAGAGTGTCTTTGTTCCTCAAAACAAGCTGGAGTAATCTTAGCTTGGTTTAAAGATGGACAAAGTGAGCATGAATAGAAGAAATAATTAGTGAGGGCCGCAGGGTGTCTTGCAATGCAACGGAATAACATGGAAATTATTTTTAGAAGCATCCCCTACACCTGCTCTACGTGACGCTGTGGTCGAGCGTCACTCTAACAACCAACATCCGTTGAGGTTCTGACATTGAAAGAAGCACGGAGTTTTCAGACACATCTTAATTAAAGTCAAAATCTTGACTAATTTATACACAACAATTAAAAGACAAACAATTTAAAAAAAAAAAAGACTAAAAAAAACTATCACGCATGGTAACTGTTCCTGGACCTTATGTTTCCGCTCATTTAAAATAATTACAACGAAATGCAAGAAGTGTGTGCACGCCATACATACAATACTGTGGATTTCATGCTGACGTTTTAAAGTGTTAAACCAAGCTTCCCTTACCTGAAGTCAGGGTCCGAGCTGGTTTTGTGGCCATAGAACCCAGCAGATAGGGTCAAGAGCCACCGCGGGATGAAATTTCCGTTCTCACATTCCAGATAGGGCTCTGACCACTTAATGTGAGTTTTATCTGTAACATAACTCTCGCCATTTCGTAGAAAGGCGTCATGGGATGTGATATCTTGGCTGAGCACTCGCTTCTCCAAGTTGAGCTTCTTCTTACTTTTTAAATCATGGTACCATTCTGTCTCCACTGTCTTATTTCTCAATATATGATGGGCCGTGCTGGACAAATCCTGTAGAACTATCTCTTCTCCAGCCCGTGTAGCTTGCAGGAAGACGTGCGGCCCGGCGACAGAGGATTCTGTGCTGAATGTAACGACTGCTCGGTGGATCTTTGCGTCCCCCTCCAATATGCTCCTGACGAGCGCGTGGTACCACTCAATGTCTTGTCGCAGACTCCGTTCTCTTGACCTGTTGGTTTGTAACATGTTGAGGAAGTTTGTTGCATGCATTAGCGTGTCTAGCACGCTGTGCATGGAAAGATGCGTGGTTGCGTGCACCCTGCCCCGCAAAACGCTGAGCTCATATCTCCGAGAGCAGTTGGCATGTTTTAAGGTTGAGGAATTCCCTGTGTGAAGAAACGCTGTGACGACCCTCGGTAGCTGCTCCTCAATGTTCCCGACTAAGATCGGGCGATCTGTCGAGGTTCTCAAAGAATGAGGCTTCCGGAGATGTGACTGTTTGTTGTTTTGAGTGCTGTAGATGGGCTGCCTAATGTCGATGTCCCTTTTGTGTTCCGACCATTCCACATATCTATAATTTGAACCTATAACAAATCCTACTTGCAAGAGTAACGATAGACGGATTATGGCCATATCCGTAATTCTTTCACATATATTTTGTTCAGAGTTTGAGCTCACCAAAATCAAACAGACATGAAAGCAAAACAGCACTTTAGCAATCAGCAAACCATCTTTTCACCTGTAGATATTCACACGTTCCTCCCACCTGGATCTTCAGCATAAGACATCGATAGTCTCAAATCCCACGGGTGAAATCCTGTGCTTTTCTCTCAGAAGGCTGTTACATTTGGTTTGTTTGTGTGTATCCGCCTGTCGATGTTATTTAACAGCACTGACTGCGTCTCCAAGAGGCAATCCCTGTAAAACCCAAGGCAGATGTGTGGGTTGCCTGACGTGCTCCTTAGACTGCGATGCTTGGCTACAACAGACGTAACTGAGGAAGAAAAAATCCAATTTTTGGATGCACGGCGTCAGTGCTTCACACTTGGGTGACAAACACACTCCGCCCTCTTCCGTCCACAACAAGCAGTATTCGAGTTAAAGCGTAAGAACGACTGGAAACCATTTGTTCTTAAATCCCGTCTCTTTCATTATCTTATAGGGTTCCTAAAGTGCCCTTGATTCGCGTATGGTTGTTTCTTCTGTCAATCATTTCACCGGGCGAGTGTTAGGTGGAGCGGCGAAGGAGCTGTCCAGTGCTGAAATCAGTACCTTGGAAAACCAAACACGCACACGAACGCAAAAATACTACAGAACAACATTTGAATTCAGCTCGGAAAATAATTGATATTTGATACTCTACACAGTCTGATTTTGAATTACTTCCAGCATGCTAGTTTTTGTATAGAAATAACTCCACTGTACAAGTAACAAGAAACACACCTCTAAGAGAACATAAGCGATGCAGAGAAACGCGATGATGCGTGTGAATATATATGTAAATAGAGTGAAGCGATATTTTATCATGTTGAAACGTTATAGCTAATGAGCATATATTAGACTCTGTAGTTTCATAATGACATACAGTTCCCCGCTCTTCATTAATTTTTTACGTTTTCGGATTAAAAGCTGGGATATGTATTGCATGTATTCGATCACAAAAGCAGAAAAAGGATCACAGAATTAAGAGATGTTTGGTGGACATATGGACCCAGAGATGCTTCCAGTTATTTTCAGGTGATTACGTCTTGCGCATTTTAAACTGATGGGTTTAGACAAGTCTCAGTCGGCATTAGGAATAAACCACTGTCGAATATCAATCTGTGCCACACAGGCCTTTCATGTTTACTGTTACCAGAGTGCGAACGAAACGCTGCAGTAAAATTGGAAACATGGTGCAGCCCTATTCGAAAGCCCTTATAAAGTTGTGAATCATGGTGCAATGAGTCATCGCCTTACGACCGCTGAAAGCACTGGCACAGATCTGTAAACAATGTTATAATAAGACCAAACGATTTCATTTTCCCTCAGATTGTGCCCCAATGACTCAAGTGACTGGAAAATATTTTTCATATCCTAAATCACTTTTAAAACTCGGTCCGCGTCACAAAAACTATCGCATCATAATATGAAACTATAGGAAAAGAGATCGTGTAGCGCAGTTAAAATTATTTAAATCTTCGTACGGACTTCATTTATCTTGGAGAGGAGCTGCTTTCATATGAGTGCTCAATATAAATCGTTTGACCCTTTTAGCTTGAGGTAAATATTCGATTAATATGGAGTTTGTCATGCCATAGCTGGAAGAAAACGGTGACAAATATGCGTAAGAACATTCTGTGCAGTGTCATCAACAAGACGAACAGTGGGAAATCAGCGAGAGTGAGTCATTCATGTTAGAAATCTGTTAAGATCAATACATCTATTTGCTGTGTACCAAGAACTACACAGAAGAAACCAAAGCATGCGGTAGAGTAGCTTTTAATACTATTGCTCATGCTTGGTGAGTGGGTAGCTACCAAAATAAAGGAAACACCAACAGTAAATGTTTTAATAGGTTGTTGGGGTACCACAAGCTGCCAGAGCAGTTTTAATGCATTGCATAGATTTTATGACTGCTTTGAGCTGTACCAGTGGGATTAGACCCCATTCTTTCACAAGGAAGTAAATCATTTGGTGTTTTACTGATGGTGGTGACAATTGCTGTTTCATGAACCTACCTCAGAATCTTTCATAAGGGATCATATGTGTTGAGATTTGATGACAGAGATGGCTGTAACATATAGCTTATATAATTTTCATACTCATCAAACTGCTTAGCAACGACCCATGCCAGTCGATGGTGGTGTTGGCATCTTGGGGGAGGCGACTACCATCAGGATATAAATGTTTCATTAGGTTATCATTCAGATTATCTTGTTATTTATTATGGTTGACCTGGAGGGGTTGGGTTAGCCTAAATCATGCCCAGAAAATGCATCCCATGTCATAACAGAGTTGCTTGATCTTTGCAAGAACCTGTAGATTTCTATTCTGTTCATTTGTAGACAA
Organism: Chanos chanos; assembly: GCF_902362185.1. Taxonomy (NCBI): domain Eukaryota; kingdom Metazoa; phylum Chordata; class Actinopteri; order Gonorynchiformes; family Chanidae; genus Chanos; species Chanos chanos. The sequence goes on along the minus strand of NC_044497.1, from coordinate 12,902,036 downwards.
CAGGATGAGTGATGACTCATCTGACCATGTGACTTTTTCCACTGCCCAGTGGACCACTGCCTGTGCTCTTCATGGAATCTGCGCTCTCAAGTACAGCTGATCATTTCTTTCCCTCCAACCTCCATGCCAGCATCACCTTCATCACTGTTCTTTGTGAAACATTAACAAGTTGAGCGCTATCTGTCACTGTGGTCCCTGTCAAATGTGTGGTCCCACCAACCAGCCCCTAGTCAGTAAGATCTCTTCTTCACGCCATAGAAGACAAATTAATGAGTGACTGGGCTTACCAAGCATTTTTATATCGCTAAACACAGTTGAAAGCTGATTAGCTACTTAGCTCAGGAATCGTACCTGCATGGAACCACCTGACTTAGATTTGCTTTTCGCCCCCTGTTTATTCAGGTCTTTCCTTTATTTTGGCAGTTACCTGCACTGACATCCAAATCCATGTTACTTCAGCTACTTAACAGAACCTCACAGTTATATTATTGTAGTCACCAGTGAGTAAGACATGAAAAACTCACCAATATTCATAATTATATTCGTCTAGGATTAGTCCCGGTGAACCAGTTCAATACAGCGATAAGATGTGGTGTTCTTAGGGCAATACTCACCAGTTTTGCACTTATTACCTTCAACTGTATCACATAGGTAGGTCACTAGGCATTCCCCTCTTAAACTTTTATGGATCTGTAAATATTTAACATGCATTAAGTGCTTCATTAATAACTTTTCATGCTGCTAAAACAGAAAATATTGCCACAGATTTTATCAGAGGGCAATCCATTTCTTTTCCCTGCTATTTGTTAGAGTGGCTGTTTTCCATCACAACGACCTTACCTTTCTGTTTCATAATTTGTCACTATTAAATAATCATGAAAACCTATCAGACTGAATTGGAGTGTGAAATGCATTTAGAGCTCAGACAGCAAGACTCTTCCATTATGGTATAAACTTCACATGTGAGGTGAGTGACCTGCTCCATGTAGCTGCGGGTGCCGTGCTATGAGACTCCAGGAATTAACTTTCTTCTCTTTCGCTCTTTCCTTCTCTCTTGCAATGTGAATTGGAGGCATCAGGTCCTCAGAGGAAGGTGAGGGAAGACAGGCGTGACGGAAGGTGACGGGTGTCGGAGCATTCGGAGAAAGCCACAGGGGGACTGTGTCAGGCCCAGATAAACAACCAGATCACCAGGTGCGCACTGCTCCAGGACTCAGAGCTCCAGCAAGCAGCTTCCCAGCAAGCGGGGTGAGGAGTTGCTAGACGACGACAATATTTCTAAAAAATCCTCCGTAAAATAAGTCTACGTTATTCGTTGCTGTGTCCCAAAATAAGATATGATTTCTATGGAAACCAAGTGTTGACGCGTTATCTTTATGGTATGACTGTAAAGATATCCCCTTAACTGTTCACCTGAGCAAATGCAGTGTTTGGATTGGTTATCAGTATTTGCTGACCTTGTTCACTTTCTGGACTGGTAAATGTACTCATATGGATGACTTACTGCAAGCCATTCACCTTTCATTTAGATTCTTGACTTTACTATTTATTGATTGATTTATTTCTGAGTTTACCTGACATACTAAAATTTTTTGTAAAAAAATTGTTTATTACCTATGTGAAATAAAACTGTAGAATATCAAATCTGTCAAATCCTTAGAGAGTCAAATCTGATTTTGTATAATTTATGGATTATGAAACTTAAGACAGAAAAGAAAGATGAAATATATTGGTGAACTTAGTGTTTTATTAATTCTTTGTATCCCTTTGACACTCTGTCATTTGGGTGCATAATCTTAGGACAACGTTTTAACAATGTAATCTTTCCTAAACATTCTTCTTACACTATGTCTTGCAAAGATAGCTATCCAAAGCTCATATAACAGGACCTGAAATGAATTGTGGTTGTTCCCTTAAAGAGAGGCAGGCAGTTACAAAGTGCAGAATCAGAGTCAACCTAGAATATGTCCGAAAGGGGAGTGGATAAGTAAATACACACAAGATCCTGTCAAGCAAGGTCAATAGTTTTGAGTCCTAGGACCTAGGATTTCACAAGTCATGTCTACTCACTAAATAATGAATGTTTCATATAAACAAAGGAGAAAGCAAAGGAAAAATAAGAAAGAGACAAAGCAGTGAGATTGCTAAAGAACCAGCTCCAGGTAACATATATTTTATTTCAGCTATGTAAACACACCCAAAGTGTATTGTTTTCAAACTCATTGTTTTCAACAAAACATACTAGAGAAGAAATAAGGTATTTAGGAACTGTTACTCAAGAAGTTTGATTATGTTGAATATTAGTATCAAACCTTGAAAGAAAAAAAAAACATAAAACAACGTTGCAAAGTAAACAATAATTACATTATCATGTACACTATTTACAATTTTACAAATGAGACACTGTTGTACTTATTTTGTTTAGTTTTCAGGGACAGTCTGCATCTTTGATCCCGACCACACATTGTTTACAGCTTTTTATTGCATATATATGGGTCTGATGAGTACTGACAATGTGCCTGCTATGTTTATAGTCTTCTGCTACAAAAGCTTTATTGTTATAACTTACCATATGTTCCTCATAACTCAGAGCATTGGAGAAAGCATTGGGTACAATGACAGAACTACACTCTTGTTTATTTGGTTTCCCTTTGTCTTTTGATGTCTTGAATGAGAAAAAGGTCAAAAACATTGGAATAAAAACAATACCATGTATCAGTCCAAAAAGCATGACAAAAAGCATGATTTTAAAGAAAGTTCGATAGATGTGGTTTTTGGAGAAAGCTAAAACCACGACACCTATTATGGTTGACAAGGCTCCTTGTAATATAGGATAACCCAAAGAAAAGAGAGCATCAATAGCTTTCTCATTGGCGGTTGATTTTTTGCTTGATACAAACGAATAAGAGATATGGGCAGAGAAGTCCACGGTAAAGCCGATACACACAACGAGAATAATCATGGATACAATGTCTAACTTAACGTCCCATAAGGACATGAAACCAGTGACACCCACAATAACAGAGCCAATTGAGAATGTCACCCAGAGAGAGCAGAGAGGGTTTGGAATCAACAGGAGGGAGATCAGCAGCATTACAGCTGTGGTGACAGCAACATTCTGAATGGTACTGCTCACAATAACGGTATACTGATCATAGAGTATAAAGGTTGGGTGGTAAACCATTAATTTTGCAACCTGGCAGCTTTCTGCTGTGTTTCTAAGTTCATTAAACATTTTCATCTCCATACTGGCATTCGCAATGTCTACTGTTTGGATGAAAAAACGAGATGCCTGGATCTCGCCTTCAGTGATGTCGACATCAAGCCTGAACTCTGGGAAGAATTTAAAGAAGGAGGATAAGTTTGCCTTGAATATGGCCTCATCATTTAGGTTGAATGTTGTGGTGTTAGCATATGTTACATAAGAGTCAAGCCAAGATGTAAAAAGTTCCTTATCGACAAAACTAAGGTTATTTAACCCCTCCATGCAAACATCTAATTCAGACCTTCTGTTCTTATCCCAGTATGGAAATTCTTCTGTCACTATAACCATGACATTTGGACCATAACTGGAGAAATATTTCCTCTCGTCATCATAATAGTCTATTACATAGGAATCATCAGCTGCTAAATTTCTCATCTCAATGCCCTGTTGTAGGTAATAGCATCCATAAATCCCTACAGCCAAGTACCCAGCGTACAGTAAAACCACACATACTTTGGTCCATGGCTTTGTTAGGAATGGACCATAGTATGTCTTAAAAAAGTGGTTTATTGGCCACTCTACCTCAGTACCTGTTTCTCTGTCATAATCTCCTCCCACACAACACAAGCTGTATCCTTTAGACTTCTCCTCAGGTCTCTGAGATGGGACTTTCAGGCAGGTCAACCAGTGTCTGTTGCTAGCTTCTCTTTTCCCATTCAGTGCCAGAAATGCACCAAAGAAGGTTATGTTATAAATGTAACAAAATATAATGGCAGCACTGGAGTACAAGCAGAAGGCCTGCACTGCTCGAAATTCACTAAGGAGTCCAATGCAGAATCCCAGGACGTCAGTTAATGTTGTGATGGTTATAGATATGGCAGCCTCTTTGTATGTATCTGCCATTCTTTTTTCAACTGGATCTCTAACCTTTGTCTCTTGCCAGTGAGAAATCATGATGAACATGTCATCAACTCCAATTCCTAAAGAGATAGGGAAAAATCAGCTTTTCTCAAAATCATTCATTTTTTTAGATTATAATTTCTGCTAAGAGACAACTCCCTCCTTCATGTTGAATGGAAAGAAAAACATTTTCCCACCACATCTCAGGCATAAATGTTTCTTTGTTTACTGGTTGTTGATTTTTACACTTTTGAGATTGAGTTCGTTGTAAATCTTACCAAGAATCAGGAAAGGTGAGTTGACTACAGTTATGACAAAGGGAACACCAAGGTAAAGCAGTAATCCAAAACTGGACAATACAGCCAAACCAGCAGATAGTACACCAATGAAAGCCACCCACACCTTACTCCTCACATTGTCCAGTCTAAAAAAAGAGAACAGTGCACACTTCATTACCCATTTAACACAAACAGGTTAAATATATTGAACACGCAACACATCATATGTAAATAAATGTTTCAAGTACCACCTGCTTTAATCGCGTGAAGCTACTTTTTTTTTTTTACTACTACTATTTGCTTACCTCATGCAAGATATGACTGAGAATAAAATAACAAGAACATATGTAATGGAGAAATAAGGAATCCCATCAGTGGTATGTTTCTGAATCTCCTCCTCTCTTGACAATGACGTGAAGTGAGATACCTAAAAATGAAAGAAACCTCTCATTAATCAGTATTCAATCAACAGGCTGCAGAGTACTGCATACATAACATTAACATGTTAGTCTCACTTCTTTTTTTTTTTAATTTTCAAACAATTTTAATGTTTTAATGTAAAATCATGATAAGATTTATAATTTCATTAACCCTGTATGGAGGGACTGTATTACTTTTTAATAACTGCATGAACACCTCTAAAACCAGCATTACTTGATGCTTTCATTTCTATTTGAATGACAATAAGTAATCAAAGTTACATTTTTGGACTGCATTTACTGTTGTGTGTATCACATACCTTGAGTCCATTGTTGATAGTTTCGGTGGAGACTGTTTTGTGGAATTCCCGAAGCCATGGATCAACATCTGAGCTGTTGTCTAGAAAGTAAAAAAGTCTGACAGCTGCCGCACGCTGGACTATCCCTCGTGACTGAGCCACCCCTCCAATCACAGATCCAAGAAAAACAGATTTTTTTCCCAAAGTGTGCAAAGGAAAGGTTAAGTTTGTCTTTTCGATTCTTCCTGGGTTGTTTTCAATGATATCTAAGATGACATTTGAAACACAGTTTCCGTTTACCTTGGCGCAAAGATTTTGAAAGTCTAGTTGTTTTTCTTTGACTTTGACAGCTATACTATTAATTTTGTTATTAAGCCGAATTACTTCCTCAAAAGAGGCTTTTGTGAGAATATTGGTTTGACTGTTGGCTACCACTATCATTACTGCATAATTTCCCTCACTGTGAAGTCTTTGACTTGAAAATACTGAGTCATTATATGGGAAATTTTCTTTGACGAATTGTCTTGCTTCCTTGGAGACACCATTGACAGGTGTGAATTGCCTTTCAATGTCACTGTCCTCACGTTCCTTGAGAAAGTAGAAGCCCCCCCCTAAAGGTATAGAAACCAGCAGAGGAATGATGAGGAACCAGACAGGATGAGACCCAACCAAATGTCCAAGTTTCCCAAAGAGCTTTGAGAGAGGTTTTTCAATACAGTCAGTAGGGTAACACGCCATTGTGATGATCTGTGAATTTGGCTGCTCTGAGCTGAATAGGTTCAGTTCGTACTCACGTTACATTCATTCTCTCGTAAGTTTGCACAAGCACCTTCTTTTATATGTTTCTTCCAGAGGGTGTGACCCACTCCTAATGTTACAGAGCAGTTACTGTAAAGCAAGAGGTAAAGGGATCATTTCCCTGTTTGATTACTTATCTAAACAACAAAAATGACTATCAGTGACAAAAAATTCACTGAGACTGCCTCATGTTCCTCATAATTTGCTTAAGTACAGTTCTTGTCTGTAAAGTCTCAAGGACATTTCCTTATGGCATCCAAATTTTCTTTAAAGTCAACTTAACCATCCATCGACATTGTTAAATATCTTATTGCCAAAATTCATTAGCAACTAAATTCATTGGTATAATCAGTTACTCATTATTCACTTTTTACGTTACTGTTACAGTTTGTTCTTTTTTTCAGGTTAGTTTTTACAGACTGTGTCAGCAGGATTAGCCCACGATTACAGACTCTGTGCTGACTGATCTGTTTCCATAGATTGAATGTAAAGAGTAGGTCAGTGTGATAAGCAGTGAGATCCTTGGTCTGTTTTGTTCTGGGAACACCATAAAGTGTTTTTTTTTTTTTTCGGACCTGTTCACAACCATTTCAATTTTCAATTCCGCTGCATGGTTGAGTGAAGACTTGACGCCTGTAGAAGAGCTGTGTTCCACTTCTTAAACAGGCTGCAGTGGTGTGGCGGTTAACCTCTGTCAGTCAGTCAGCTGTCAGTCCCATTCGGGCATGCTCCTTGGAGACAGGGCTCATATCACATTTCACACAGACCCATCTCAGGGTCATTGATTTCCCAGATGCAATGTGAGAAAAAGATTCTCTTTTTCTCATCCCAAGGAGAGAGAGAGAGAGAGAGCTGACCCTCTGCATCCACCAAAAGCTCTAGAGATGTATGTATAGTTAAACAAAAATAGTAATTTATTAAGTCACTTTGTTCACTTTATGTAATTTTTCACTATTATTTTTTATGTAAAGCAGACTTTTTGCATATTGGACAACAGCTGTGGTGTGTGTGTGTGTGTGTGTGTGTGTGTGTGTGTGTGTGTGTGTGTGTGTGTGTGTGTTTGCAGGTGACTATTGGTTTTGTCTGTTTATGTGGGGGTGAAGGGTGGGGGGGTCACTGTTCTTTTGTCCCACATGACTGTGTCTGTGTGTATCTAATAAGAGCAGAAAGAGAGAGCTGTAGAGAACAATGGACATGTTTGAGATAAAAGAGACAAATCCACCACACATTTGAAAACATTCTCTTCACAACATGTTTCATAGCTAATTGGTATGGAGGTTTTATGCTGAAAACTTGCCTCTGCCATGCAAGGAGAGGGGTAAAGGTATGAAAAAGTTAAATGAGGTCAGTCTGTCTTTTGTCGGATATTAAATTTCACTTGAATTCAGATGAATGTGTGTGGGTGTGTGGGTGTGTGTGTGTGTGTGGGGGGGGGGGGGGGGGGGGGGGGGGGGTTGGTGTTATCCTTTTTTTATAGACTAGTTTGGGTGAAATATTATGCCAGATTGCATTTACAGACCTGTCAGGAATTGGTAACTGTAGTACAGTGATGTCGGTAATGGGCTGGCTGTTTTTATTTAACTAAAATTAGTTTAAATACGCAGTTTAGAGAATAAAATCCTGTCAAAAATGTTCCACGTTAAGTGTTTTGTTTTTTATTCATAGCAAATGACTCATCTTATCTCATGGGTAACACCGATAGAGCCTGCAGTCAAAAGTCTCAGCTTTTTAATTATGAAGATAACACAGTTTAATAGACAAATGCGACCTATTGAAGGGTGAAAGGGGAAAAAATTGTTTATTAGAACTTAGAACCTCCATTTAAATTAAGCGCTAGCTTGATTTACATTACTCTGGTCTTAGTTACAGAGTGTATTTATAATTCATACAATATACAATGTCTAAGTGCTGAGGGCTAAAGCGTGGTTTCAGTGCCTCCTTCATAGCAGTGAAATGCAGACATTGCTACTGGAGCTCTCTGGAAAATGTCAGATAGTTGTGGCTGTGTGTGTGTGTATTTCAAGATTCGCCACTGTACCAGTTTCCATTAAGTCACAGGTCTGCATTAAAGAGATGGAGACAGGCTGGCACCTGCAATTATCCCTGTTCATCCAGCCGTAGGCCTGCCACTGAGCAACAGCTGGTCAATCCTTCCACCTCTCCCCTGCTCACACTCACCTGCCTGCACAGCCTGATTAATAAGACTGCGGTCGCACACACACACGCACACACACACACAAACACACACGCACGCACACACACACACACACATGCAGAGAGACACAAAAACAAACGCACACTCTTAATCAAATATCCATGTACACAGAAACTCACTATGTATTCACACACAGTAACACACCCAATCCAATTCCCAAGTCACTTTTGTACTCTCTTGTTTCACATCGGTCGCTCAGGAATAAGGTGGATAGTTCACATTTAATAAAAGAAAAAGCCTCGTTAGATGAAATAATTAGCCTGCTATGGATAGCAGTACCTCTGCTCACGTGAGTTATCTGTTATCAGTTAGTTATCAATAGCCTGCACTTTACTCTGCATGTGAGATTAGATTGTTAACAATACGATACGCAGGAGAGGCTCACATTGTTTATGACTGTACTCACCCAAAACTGAACTGATTTTAACTACTTTCGTCAAAAAAACATTTCCAGAGACCTATGAAACTGCTGAGCTGATCTGTTTTTCTTGTCCAACACATTTCATTGTGCTGCAGACCCTGTGTTAACCTGCATATGACTAATAAAACTGAAACTGAACTGAAACTCCCTTTTTTTTAGCCTTACATGGGCTAATATAGAATAGAAAATGGACCAGACACGACTTAACAACATATCCATTCACAGAGACACATTTCTGTCCTCAGCAATGTCAGAGACACAGGGACACAGACTATTAAAAGAGTCCATCTGCTCATTTCAGCGTTTCACACAGATCAAGAGAAGAACCTAACCTTGACAAAGCAGATGCCCTCCATCTGAATAGGGTTATGCAGACATTAAGTTCTTATTCAATATGTAAAAGAGCTCATGATTATTTATTGTACATAGTATATATAACCTCCACATTTCACAAATTCTTTAATACAGACACTTTGTAGTAATATATATATATATATATATATATATATATATATATATTTATATGTGTGTGTGTGTGTGTGTATATATATATATATATATATATATATACATATATATATATATATATATATAAATGTGTGTGTGTGTGTATGTATATAGTAATAAAATATTTCCAGCAATGGAGCACATCTCTATGACCATGTCCATGTCCATGTAGTTAATTATTACTATTTTACTATTTTTTATATTATTATATTTATTTAAATATATCTTATATTGCTATATTTCTTTAAATTTATCTGAAGTATATCTTAAATTTATTTAAAAATATCTTACATGAGGATTGTAAGACTTGTAGAGTTGTAAGGTTGACCATTGTTTCTTTATAAAAGAACTTAAATATACAATATGACACAAACTTCTTTACATGAGAACGTCTGATTTATTATCACTTTTTTTCCCCTTCCTTTCCAGAATTTTCCATTGTCTGTTCCAGGAAGTCAAACTCTGAAATTTTTCCACAGGGGTCTGCACGTGAGTATTGCGGCGAGTTTAATGGTTAAGTTTATCTCCAGGACTATGTCCTGAAAAACAAAAAAGCGACAGCTGGTTAATGATTGTGAGGATGTTTAAGTTAATGTCTGGGGCATCCTTCACAAAGCATGCCTCAGTTGCATTTCAACTCATGCCCTACAATTACTGTACCAGGAAATTCAGCTCAGTCAAGCTGAGTTTTTTAGATTGGTTCTACTGTCACATGGTTAGAAAATATTGCACTCACTTTATTATTTTTTCTTCTCCATTCTGTAGTATGAGCAGATTTAGGAATATACCATTATTTTTAATTGTTTTTCCAATGACCTTTCATTACCTCTCGCATAAACTGGAAATCTGTTTGCTTCTTTCTTGTCGGTTTTATTTGTAGAACCTAATCCTGCAACTCAAGAGTCAACCCATAAGATCAATCAGCATCAACCATCTGTATGTTTAAAGAGAAAGTATCTGATCAACATTAAAATGGATGATGTACAAATAAATATAAATATTTCACATTACACAATTGTTTGTTACCTCACGATTGCCAAGATTCGATTTGATTATTTCCTTCTTTCATAATTCAGATGTTAATTACTCTGCAGACTCATGCCAGGTTTTTTTTTTTTTTGGTTAATGTTATGATGCCCTCTGCTGTAAAGGGCAGTGTATTACACTGTCTCTGCTCAACCCAACTCTGTCTGTCACAAGACGCACAATACTGGATGTAATGTGTGTGAAGCATAAGACTCCCAAGTTGAACAAAAACGTGTAACATATTTCATTTTGCTAGCCTGACTGTGACTGAATAGAACAATGACCACAACACAGAGATATACTGAGAAAAAGCTGATTTATTTCCAGTGTTTCTGCAGGTGGGTGTCAAACACCTGTATGACCGTACACAAGCAAGACAACTCCTGCTTTAAAAAAAACAAAACAAAAAAATTCTCATGCAGATTCAGCCAGTCTCTGCCAGCTTTATCAGTTAGCACTCTGGCTGCTGCATTGGTCAAATCTGACTTTGGACCAAGGGAACAACAACAACAACAACAAAACAGGTATGAATATAAACAAAACAAACAAACAAAAAAAAAAAACAACAAACTTTTAAGTTATTGTTTCAAGAAAAGTCCAAGCTGAGAACATAAAAGGACAAACAAGGAAATGAGAGGAGAGGAAAAAAAAAAAAAGAGGCCATTAGACAACTTAAGACTGGAATGCCTACATGATGGAAGCTCTGGTTCTGTTTTTTGAGTCGTTTTGTGTAAAACCTGTAAAATTATTTTAAGAGTTTGTTTTTTCCATGATAAAATTCAGTCATTCACAATACATATTTTTATGTTAAAAACAACTAAATAAAAATAAAAAAATGGCACCCTTAACTAACTGCAGAAAACAATTCAATGAGGCACTTCATAGCAAAGAAAAAAAAAAAAAACGTGATTCCGTTCAACTTGATGACGTACTTTCCCTCATTTTTGCAGTTCCAATTGTAGTGGATGATGACACCTGTCTCCGGCATCCATCCCGTAGATTAGGCTTTGGTGCAGTAGTCCAGCACCTATTCATGGGCTGATGAAGAAATATAAAATGACTTCATTTGACTGTTGTCCAACTCGGTGTCTGGCTGTCATATCACACTGTAAAAAGGCTTTCCACAGTGTACAGCGCAGAAAGTGCCCCCCAACACAGGGCTCAACGCCAAAATTAAAACACACTTCAAGTACACGAAAAAATATGTACAAATTTCATTATCTTAAATGACAATTGTAACAAGCAACTATGCGTTAGTCAATATAACAGCAAGCATATACATTCTTCATATGAGTAACACGAGGAAGGGGTTGACCGTCGTTTGTTTAGAAAAAGATCATCTTCATGATGGTGTTCTTCACCAACAGGCAGACAATGCGCTACAACCCCATTCCTGAAGATTTTGTGTTCCCTGGCTGATGAAACAGCTTGGAAACGTAATTCACACAAACCTCTTGAAAAAGGACCGCCTCATCTTTTTTCTTTTTTTTCAAACATTACTGAGGTTTTAAAGTCCAGGAGGTCAGCTTTTCTTTTCTTTTCCAGTACACAATCAGTTGAAATGAGATTACACATCAACAAATGAGATTACACATCAACAAACTGCTCCAGTTACTTCTCTTATAAGCCTATACACATATAGATATATATATATACACTTTTATATATATATTTATATATTTATTTATCTATATTCCTTTATACTTTGTAAAAAATAAAAAAAAATTGACAAAAAAAAATATATTGTGAATCAACCCTAGCTCTAAATACACACATACACATTCTCTCTGTTTCTCTCTCTCTCTCTCTTCCTCACTATCTCGTTTATTCCTTTTGCATATATCCATCCATTCACTAAGACTCGCGCGCGCACGCACACGGACATACATACAAACTTTTTTTTATTTTCATAGACACTGATAGAATCTCGAGCGGACAACTTGTGCTCCCGACAGTTTGTGCGGGTGTGCGTCGGCCCCTGTGTTGAGACTGGATTTGCTTTTGCCCTGCGGTCCTCCCCCGTTGACCTGCTCTGCGCTGGGCGGAGCTTTGGGGGAAGCTGATGGAGATGGATGTTCCCCCGGTACCGCATGAGCTTCATCTCCGTCCGCGTCGGGGACCGTCTGTGAGGCCTGGAACTCTGGATCCAGGCTGGCTTGGGAACCTCCAGCCCGGCAGCGCTCGCGGGCAATCCATTCCCCGATGGAAAGGTCCTGGGAGCTGCATTTGGGTTTGAGTCGGTCCACGGCCGAGAGCTCAGCACCCTGGTCCACCCCACCCTGTTCCCTCCAGTCATTAATGACAGCTAGTTCTGCAAAGTCCCTTTGCCCGCCCATGGTGTGCCTCCGTCTGATATTCTTCTTTTTGTAGCGCGCGTCGGGCGAGCGGTTTTTCTGGCTGCTCACTCCAAACATGTCGTCAGCAGAAGTGCGCAGGCGAAGCTTGAGCCTCTCTGTGATTTTGAGGTGCCAGGCAGGCTCAGTGCGCTCTGACTCATTTCGAGAGGAGGAGTAGAGGCTGCCGGTAGACCGACCTTTCTTCATCACCTCCAGAACGCGAGACAGCCTGGTAGGCTCTCCTTTGCCGCTCGGCTGACTCCCGCTTCCCCCGCCTCCGTCCACCGATGAATCACTGTCTGTTTTCTGCCGCCAGGACCGTCTCCTGGACAGCGTGTCACACTCAATTAGCCTATGGGAGGGGACGAGACGGCGGCTGTCCAGTTTGGGCGAGGTGTTTCCCTCTGCCCCTGCCAAATGTTCGGCCTTGTCCGGGGACGCGCGGCCGCGCGGCGACTCCAGGGCCGGGGAGACGGCTCCCCCTCTGGCGAAGACGGGAAAGTCGCACTCGCTGTCCGTCTCGATGGGCCGGCCCTCGCTGATGAGCTCGCTGCGTTCGTCGTCGGCCTCTTCTCCGCCTCTGCTCTCCGTCACGGAGTGCACCTCGGGGCTGAGCGCGCTGGACTCCGCCCCCGTCAGGAATGTGGTGGAAGAGGTGGTGGAATAATCGGAGGTGATGGAACTCACCTCCGCTGTGGCCGAGGCCCCCGCGAGCCCCGACGGAGGCAGCTCGAGGGCCGGGGACGCCGGGAAGCCCCACTTCTTAGGCCGCGCCCGAGGCACGGAGGCCCCTGAGCTCATGGTACCGAGGTCTGAGGTTGGCTCATCCAGCTGTGAGGAGGGGTCAGACAGGGAGGATTTCGGAGGGGGAGCCGTGCGGTAGTTGAAACTGGGGGAGCCTGAGTGTTTGGGTGAGGGAGATGGGGACGGGGAAGGTGCGGATGGGTGCTTCTCCTTGGAGAAGAAAGAGTTTCTGAGTTCCTTCTTGCTTTTAGGGGTCAGCTCGGCAGCTTTGCTGTTCTCTCTCTTGTCTCGTGAAGGACTCCTGGAACGTGGACTGGTTAGAGCCTGAGTCTGGACCGCCGCCTCGTGGGCGTGCTGATTCGCCCTCGGGCTCGCCAGCTCCATTTTAGGGAAAACAGAGTCCAGGTCATCATCTGAACTGCTAGGCTGCTGCTTCTCCTTGTGCTTCTTTCGTTTGCGGCTGGCTGCAGCAAAGATGGAGGAGACCAGGAGGTCTCGGCTGTACTGGTCCTTCCCGGAGCCCCAGGAACCCTGCTAACAGAGAGTGAGAGAGAGAGAGAGAGAGAGAGAGAGAGAGAGAGTGTGTGAGAGAGAGAAGAAAAGAGGGAAAGAGAGAGAGAATGAGAGCCAACTAATTAGCATGCTGGCTGCAGCGAGACTTAGCGCTAAGAAGACAGAAAATAAACGACCTAACCCCTGTCTGGGCAGGTGGCCAACTCAGTACTCCACCTGCTCCTCTGAAAGCATCACAAATCAAAGGCTAACAGAGTGAACAAAGACAGGAACATTAGTGAAGGGGCCAAAACTTAACACATAAAAGCTATTTTCTCAGCTCTACAGGAGCACAGGCAAACAGCACGCTAGCATCAGACCACAACACCACGCAAGAAAGCAACATGATCTGTGCTACATGATGTGCAAAGCTGGAGCACACAGCCACATGACAGCAGTGCACACATAAACACCATCTCTTTGCCCAGCGCAAGATGCTGATGGAATATTTTACCAGGCTGATGTATGACAGCTCTGTGCGCATTTCTGATTTGACTGAATGTAATACACGCCAAAAAATGCATGGTCTTGATGGGTTCCAAATGTACCGATCTGTCTCCCAAGGCTTTTGTGAAAATTGATTTGCATGTTTAACTAATCTGTCAGAATGGATGAGGTAGAAAGCTGACTTGGCCTAATGATCACTGCACTCACCGCCTGAACCTCATCTATGAGAGGAGAGAGAGAGTGAGCTAACACCAGGCCACCACTGCCTCCCACACACTCACCTTAGATTTAGCAGAATCACTAGTGGGTGAATCTGTGGAGGGAAAACAGAGAAGATGAAATTAGATCACGTATAGGTTTGATCACAACACAAGTTCCATGACTTTTAAAGACACAGAGAGAGAAAGAGAGAGAGAGAGAGAGGGAGGAGAGAGGGAGAGAGGGAGAGAGAAAGAGAGAGAGAGAGTGATAGAGAGAGAGAGAGTGAGAGAGAGAGAGAGAGAGAGAGAGAGAGTACTGTAAGTTAAATACAGGCAATAAATGTGACTCATGATAATGAGAACTGGATTTGAGAAGAGAGATGGACACAGGGGTAAGCACATATGGACAGACGAAAGAAGCTCATGCAAACCAATGAAAGAGCACCACTGTGTGTTACACTCAGATCCATAACCACCAGAAATGGGGACATTCTTCCAAACCATGGGAACAGTAAACATTCTGTAAATGGATGGTGAGAGCCTGAACTTCGTATTCAGAGACATCTTGTAAGTTCTCATTTATGCTGAATTCTATTGCGATGTGTTTTAACAAAGGAGCAACAGAGCTACAGATCTTAGAGACCCTGGTTATACTATGTTAATACGAATTCTCTGTAGTGATCAGACTAAGGGCTATGCATTTCCTTTAGTGATCACACTGTACCGAAGTTAATGTGAATTTCCTGTAGCGATGACTCTGTACTGAAGTTAAAGTGAATTTCCTGTGGCAATGACTCTGCACTGAAGTAAATCTGAATTTCCTGGAGCGACGGCTCTGTACTGAAGTTAATGTGAATTTCCTGTCATGGTGACTGTACTAAAGTTAATGTTAATTTCCTGTAGCGATGACACTGTACTGAAGTTAATGTTAATTTCCTGTGATTATCACACCACACTGAGATGGTAGGACTTTCCTGAAGGGGTCAGATGGGACTTAATATGCATTTTCCTGTAATGATCCTGAGTGAAACTACTGTGAGAATGAGAGACTGTGCAAACCACAGGACGAATGAATGAGATGTGACAATGAGATGCAAAATTCCCATGCAGTCAGAATCCATGTTTCTATTCTACTGGAATGGATCCATTACACAAATATCCTTCCCTATCTTACCTAACAGCCAAAAACTACAGGATTCTACTTTGTGTTCATCTGTGAATAATCAAATTTTTTTTTCTGAAATATTAAGAACAAATTCTGCATGGTATTTTGACTGAAGTAACAGTGCACATTATTTGATAACCGTCTGTACTTCTTTTTTGTATAGTTACGTATTAGTGCTGCTGACATTTGACGTTACAGCAGTTAACACGATGTATGACACCACTGTTCGAGACAATATGGAGCCTATATTACAAAACAAAAAAAAAAAAACGTCACTCACAGACAATACAAAGGAAAAGTATATGCTGAGAGAGATGCCACGTGTAACGTGTGTATATGCACAATGCAGTATGCTATGCACTATCATGACAACGGTAACATGGCGACGACAGAAATGGTCATGAAACAAACGGGACCAGAAACGACGGAGGGGGTGGGGGTGTTTTTTTGGAGGGGGGTTGGGTGGGGGGGTCAGAGAGGGGCTAGCTAAGAAGAAAGATGAAACTACGAGAAAGATAACGCCAGCAAGGAAAAAGAAAGCTAATTTCTCCACTGCTGTCTTTTTATTTTTTCCATTACGTTTTCATAGCAAAAATAAGCTAAAAGAATTTGAGGCGACATTTCTTCACTCCAAAGGCGAGCCCCCCTTGCACACCCCTTTGTGACAGATGGTGGTATGCGAGCGCACAGATACTAAAAGTGAGGAGGTATCAGAGCCGTTGACCATACCATGCTATCTCTCCTCACGGCCAGCTTCAGAGAGGGGTTGGGAGGAGACAGCAGAAAGTCTTTCAGACAGAAGCACCGTTCTGTGCCAGGTACACTCACAAACACAGCGCTCGCCACCGTTCACTGTACCCACGCTTTTGGCTGTCGTTTCTCTTTTTTTTTCTCTCTCTCTCTTTCTGTTTTTTCTCCTGTTCTCTCTCTCTCTCTCTCTTTTTTTTATCTCTTGCCTCACAAGAAGCGAGGGTGTCTGCAGATTAGGCAGCTACACTGCGGGCAACAATCCTCCTTCTTCCTACAGTTCCAGCTGTCCATCACTGACATTATAGAGTCCATCAGTGACATCATGGTGTGATAGACTCCTCCCACTTGGCCTGTGTCAAGATCAGTATGTGTGAATTCTGGGAAAGCCTTAGGACACTCGACAGAGGGGCACTAGAGACAGAAGGATCAGAGTTTGGCAAAGTTTTGTTTTTTTTTTTTCTCTTTTGGGTTTCGCTTTGTTTCTTTTGTTTCTTTTTTCCCTCTTTGGGAAATAGCATGCTGTGTTAGTGCATTAATAGGCAAGAGTTGAAGAGACAGGCCAGTGGAGTTTGAGCACACAAACACACACACACACACACACACACACAGACAAAACCACGCTTTAAGAACAGACAAATGAACGAGAGAAAGGCTTTCAACGGTGAGGAAAATCAGAGAAAGTAAATCAGAGCGATGGACACGGAGAAAAGAAACGTCATTCTCACAAAAAACCACACGGTAAACTGATCGAGCGTAGTACATGAATCTACGTCTGAGGTCGTGCGCTCACAAACTCACGCAGGCATCTTTGTTGTTTAGCCATAGCCCATAATTCACTAAGGGTGATGTCAATGGGGAGAAGCTGCCTTTTGTCTCTTCTCAAGCAAAGCAACAACTCTTAACATTCAGCAGTAATCAGCTTACAATATAAATGATTCAACACTTGTTTTCTTCATGCCCAACAACAGAATAGGATTATAACCTGCCATTTTTCAGTATTCTGAGTTTCGCAGGGGTCTTGACAGTTAACCCATTAGAGGGTGGGACTGCTCCTGGGCACACAGTACCTGACACGTCCCCCGGCGAGGTGCCCGTCCGGCCGATGTTTGTCAGCAGGTGGTCTATATTTGGCACCGGCTGAGACTCGACTGCGTTCTCCTGCTGAGGCGTGGCCTGTAGAGAAGACGGAGAGAGAGAGAGAGAGAGAGAGAGAGAGAGGGAGAGTGAGACCGCAATGAGTAGGGAAAAAAACGCATAAGTATTTAAGAAGAGTAGTTTAAAAACCGCTGTGCTCATACTCACCACTGGTTCTCCACTGTCGTCCCCAGTGAAAAACCAATCGTACTGCAACAGTAAAACGGCCATCGTTATACTCAAATCAAACACGACATTTACAAACAAGAAGCGAATAAAGGGTTTGCAGATCTGAAACAAGATGCTCGTCAGATCATGTTAATGTCACTCACTATCTGATTTGCTCTAATTGGGAGTTTTTATGTTTGTAATTCACATGTGTTTGGAAGTCTACATGAGAAGCATGTAAGTGCGCTGCGTCTGAGGCTCATGTCTGTAATGAATAATGAGGGGCTCACGTGCTGAATGAGGGTCTCCACTATCTTGTACTGATCAGGCATGTGGGTCACCATGTGTGTCATGTTGTCTTCAGATGTCCGCACCAGAGTCGGCCCAAAGACTATGGCCAAATTACGCGGCTCCATCTGACACACAGCGGGGAGGAAAAAAAAACATGAACATGAATCGGATTATACACACTCATCTGTCCGCATTATGTCTGTGGGTGAGAGGACGTGTACCTTATTCTTCTCGGAGTTTTCAGCCACGGTTTTCAGATGAGCCGAGAGGAATTTGAGCGTCTCGTAGTGATGGTCAGGCAACTCGTGAAGCTGCAAATGGCCCACGTAGTTATTAAAGCCCACGTCAAAGTCAAGAATACTTTGAATCAAAACATTCATAAATGGATATTTTTAACAAACAAACAAACAGAAACTCCCACTCACTAATCTCTTGAGCCCTTTCAGTCTCTCCACTGGATCCTCTATTCTGTTGGCCTCAATAAAATCAGCATATTTTTCTACAAAGAAGAAACAAAAAGTTCACTCAGATCAATGGTATAAGCATTTCATATGCAGACTGAGAAATGTAATTTCAGAGCACGTTAATATATGACCACTAGATGGCAGACTTTTCCATTATTTTAACCATGTTTACGTCATGATTTCTGTACTACTGATAGAAACAACTATTATGCCTTGAGGCTCTGTACTACATCTGTGCTGCACCAAGGGGATTCCATTGTGAATTTTACCATTAGTGAAGAGAGGTTCTGGGAGTTTCCGGAAGAAGGATTTCAGTAAACTGCTGATGACGTTTAGGTCCCTCCATTTCTACTCAAGGGAAGAGATAGAACATATTATAGCTAAATCAAAGAGGGGGTGTTCTAGGGGATGAATATGCAGAGAGAGAGAGAGAGAGAGAGAAGGAGGGAGGGAGGGGGAGAGAGAGAGAGAGAGAGAGAGGGAGGGGGAGACAGAGAGTGTGTTTGGTGATGACTTACATCATCCTGAATGTCAATATCTCCCATGCCCTTGTTATTGAGTTCCTCCTGCATGTTGGAGATGGCAGCGTTGTTGCCAGGCACTCTGTAGATGCCAGTGTACTCCAAACCTCTCTCCTCAACCAGCTTACAACACACCTCTACTATCAGAGGCACAAACTGCAAACAGGCAACACACGACGCACACACACACAGACACCCAGGGTTTAGTGACTATGGCAAGTACTCCTTCACCACAAAAATAACAAATATCCATAGCACCTTAGAGGTTGAAATTACATAAAAAAAAATGCAAGCATTTCAAAACAAACACCCATAGATACACAATAGCGCAGATAAAGCAAACATAACTGTTTGAAGTCAAACTCTTTGTAAGAGCTATGAGAGATGAGGCGTGAGAAAGAAAATGTGAGAGAGGTGGCTTGGTGTGATGTGTGGTGGTCCTGGTCTTACTCTGTTGGTCTGAGCAGGAGGACAGTCATCCAGCCTGACTCCAAACGTCACTCCAGGGGAGGCCTTCTTCTCAAAGGGCTTCCTCATCAAACTGGGAATACCCTTTCTCCACGTCGCCTTATCCTTGGGTGGGCTCGTCTCATCTTAAAACACACACACACACACACGCACACGCACGCACGCACACACACGCACAACAACAACACAACATCAAGGCGAATGACAATAAGTGTTCTGAGTATTGTACATATGTATGATTTTTTTGTGAGAAGAATGTCTTAGCATTCGGCTCTGTCCACTGCTCTTCTTACCTTTATGCATGGCCTTCCTGTCCTGTTCCTTATTGGGTGAGTGAGGGCTCTGGGCTTTCATCTCTCCTTTCCCCCCCAGGAGAGTCTGTCTAATACTCAACGACTGACGAGAGGGCTTTGGTGATGGCTCTGTCTTACCGCTGGTGGGACTGTGAGTGTAAGACACACACACACACACACACACACACAAACACACACACAAACACACAAAAAACATGTGAAGACACTTTGCACTTCCTATGGCTGTTTAGGTCTAATGAAGTCTGGTGGTGAGAACAGAGATTCTTCCTGTGAGTCCTCCGCTTACCTCATCAGCGTGTTGTACTCCCTTATCTTACGACTGATGAGGTCTCGACTCGTAACGGCCGCGTTCTAAAAAAAGAAAGAGGGAGACACGGAGAACAGGAACAAAAAAAAAAAAAAGACAAAACGAAAGAAAACAAAAGATGGTGTCAGATCATCAAGTGCAATGTGAGAGTGGAATCCCTCCCTCCCACCAAAGGCCTTTTGACATAATGCACTGTTATAAGATATCAGACAGAGAGAGAGAGACAGAGGCATGCTAAAGTAAAGACGTCATGCACTATGGAGGAAAGGAGATCTTTTCTTTTTTTTTTTCCTTTTTTTTTTTGAATGAACACCCGAGGTTTCACCGGCCTAGGTTAAAATAAAGGCCAACATCTTAGAGGACAACCGAATGACGGTCAGGTCGTGAGGTCCGGACCACCTGAGCCCCACTGCAAACCGCGTCTCTGCGTGGCGCTCACCTCCTCGTCCAGGTTACTGTTCTCCTGGATAACCCTGATCCATGACAGCATGTCCTCCCGGTCCTCTGCCTGAAACAGGTACTCGGAGTCTGACGTGGTCAACCGCAGCACGTTCTTCCGTTTTGTTTCGCTGTAGGAGATGTCAATCAAACACGCTTTGACGCTGATCGAGAGTGGCTCATCCTCCGTTTGGCAATTAGCGTGCGCCTGGCCGTCCTTCTTGTCTTTGTACAGGCAGAGGGTGTGGCCACGCAGCACGGCGTACACCTGTTTCCACGGTCGCATTCCACCACCCACCCGCTGTAAAGATATCCAAATAACACATGCTAAAAAACACCATTCAAATCATCCTCAAACAAAAACTATCGCTCTCTGAAATTTTCACGCAACCCTTCTG
Source organism: Chanos chanos (assembly GCF_902362185.1). NCBI lineage: Eukaryota > Metazoa > Chordata > Actinopteri > Gonorynchiformes > Chanidae > Chanos > Chanos chanos. The sequence continues at coordinate 12,881,271 of NC_044497.1, read as the reverse complement.
TGAAAGTTCTGGAACCTTGACAAACTGAGGAGCAGTTAAAACGGAGGAAAATGAGCAGTGGCTGGAAACAGAGCCGCGGTTAAGCACCAGACTCAACTCCGGTTTACGACCTAAAGCTAAAAATGCTGGCCTGTCGCATTTAGGTCATTCCTCATTTACTCTGATAACTGTGAAAAAAAAAAAAACAAAACAAAAACAAACACTGCAGGCTTGAAGTCATCCACATACCAGAGGCTGGCATTGGCTGATTGTCACTGTCAACAGGGCAACTATGCTGTCAAAGTATATCAGATCAAATCAGTGAGACCAGATACCATGTGCGTGTGATTGTGTGTGTATGTGGGAATGTGTGTGTACATGAGTATTGTAGTTTGTCATACCTTGCCCTTGCCCTCTGAGTTGAGCTGGCGGAAGTGAAGCGGACCTTCTTTGGTGGCATCGCTGAAGAGGTCTGAAGACGAGTCCCTCCTCGATCCGGAATCATCCGAAGACTTGTCTATTACCTTTCACACGGGAAACACATTCTTAAGCATCCAGCCAAACAGAAACTAAAAGCACAGCTTGACTCTGTTCTCACGGTTTGCAGCACTGTTAGATAGTACACACATACAGAACATCTACAGGTAAGACTCCGAGGCAATTTCTCAAGTGCCACACAACACAGACATACCAATCTCTCACTTGCTCTGTAGATGACAGACTATACATCTGCTGTCTGACCACAGATGTGACATAAACCAAACAACTCTGCACTCTGCCTCTCAGTGAAGGAGTACAGATGTAAGAACATGCATGCTCTGTCTCTCTGACCTCCAGACTCAACCCCATACAACTTTGTTCTACAATCACTCTCAATTAAAAGCACCACCAAACAAAGGGTATGAATAGCAGTAGTTGTTGACCTAACTATTGCATACCATCAACCTTTCAACTGTATAGGAGTGCTAATACACTGTTCAAACAGTGTTTTATTACATTAATGTCTAAACCTTTCTTGACCCTCATTATGGATAAAGCTCGTTATGAAATCTGCTCACACCCTTTGGGTTTGGCACACACACCGAACCCATTTTACAGCTTCAGAATAGCGTTGAGCGGAGTGACCCTTATCTTAAAACCACAGGAATGGACCAGAACACTGCTTTTGAGGTTGAAAAAGAAATATCTGAACAATGCCGACAGGAAGCTGGAAAAAAAAGCAGTGCCCAAAGCAGGTCAACAAACGTTCCCGTCATTTCGCTTGTGTGTGTATGTGCGTGCGTGTGTGCGTGCGTGTGGCTGTGTGAAAGTGTTGTAGGCCTATCTGTTATAAGGAAACTCACCTTCTTAAGGCCTTTCAGACCAGGCATAGGTTTAATAGATCTCCTGCAGAACAGAGAGTGGAGGTCAGTCATTATTTAATAAGGGCAAATATGCTGCTCATACAGTAAAACTTCAGCATTCTCATCCACTAACTACAGTCACCCACTTAACTATTATGTTACATCATTTTATGGCATAAATACATTATACTGATTTATGGCATTTATCTTAGCAGGGGGGAATGCAGCTGAGGACTTACCCTGTTCCCTCTTCACGATAATTATCCAAACCCTCATCACAGGATTTGGACCGTTCTGTTTTGGTACCAGAATCTGACTCAAAAAGGCTAAGTCGCAAGGAATCTAGAGATAATCAACAGAGAGGGGGGGGGGGGGGGGGGGGGGGGGGGGGGGGGGGGGGGGGGGTGAAGAAACCAAATAAGATAGTTAACGTAACATCATTTCCACGATTCTTACAGGAAACACTCCAAAACCCACAAAGGTCAAGGACGTAAAAAGACTATTATCGAATTTGAAAAGTTCTTTCACCTTGGTCATGTGACAGCTGTCGACGTAAGGCGGGGACTGGGGAGGTGGGGCTGGCTGGGATGGTGGTGATGATTGGTGTGCTCGATATGACAGCAGAGGCCGGAATGTGCGTGTTATCATGGTCAATGCTGGGGCTAGACGGCTCATCTGGAGAAAGCAGACATCCGACAACAACAACAATTAAGACAGTGTACGGCGCATCTTATCTCTCATCGCATAACGGGCCGCGGTATCTCAAAAAGAGATACAGTAAGAGCGGCCACAAAGCGGCAAGCTCTGTTTGAAGTCTGTAGTTAAGAACAGGAGCTTATTCATTACTGCCAGTCAACAGGCAGATAAGTCTCTCCACGCCTCTCTCAATAAACAAGCTTAAACCCAGGGGAAAGGTGCTTTATTGCTCGGTGCATCTCTAATTATGGGAGCACCGCATCACTGGGTAAGGTATCGATTATTTCAGGGAACCAGAAAACACCAATAGGCTGACAAATGAAGAGGTGAGCAAACCGAGACTAATGCGCATTTCACCTGCCGTCAACACAACATCCTAAGACTACGATCTGCAGGATGATGCACTTTAACTGACCACATAAAAGACATTTCGAAAGCAAAACCTCCATTACTTTCAATCAAATTCTTATCGTACGAAGAAAAAATTATTTTGGTAAAGCAGACTGCGTAGATTACATTTCCAATGAACTGTGCCATGCTTTAATCAGTAAAAAAGTAATTAACAGAAGAAAGAAAGAAAGATCGAAAAAAAAAAAAAAGAACAACAAAAAAATACAAACTCCGGAAATGTGACAGATTAAATTCCACTGTGCGCCGAAGTGAAACATTTCACATCAAATCTCACAAATTAATACAAACCATCTGACCTGGTTTTCAACTGCTTACAATGCTCCGGCAAATTCCCCTCCCTAAAGCGTTTGTGTGATGCCAGCAAATTGCTGCAGCAAATCAGGGCAGATGCTGACTGTGTTTCCTTAGTTATAAACTTGGCAACCCATTTTTTCAGGACAAAAAAACAAAACAAAACAAAACAAAAAAAAACAGTTGTACCATAAGAATGTGCAGATCGCTCATGACTGTTTCTCACTGTGCTGCTGACCAAGAGAATCCTGTCTCCTCTTTTCTGACTAAGTTTACCCTCTTACTCTAAAGAAAAATGGGTTCTATGAACTACTCTTAACAGTGCATAGGTATGACTGCTGGCTGAGGAGCTTCGTTAGATGCATTAATGATTAAAATTGATGCTGTGTAGACTTGACCGATTTTAGACTGGAACAGTGGAATGATACTGGTCCCTCATCAGCGTCTACAGTGAAAGTGGCTGATTACTTGATTTGCAAGCCAAACACCGGTTATGAGCGTAACTACATGATGATGATGAAATCAGCTGTGCAGCAAGGTATACTGACATCGGCACAATGATATTTAGACAAAGGTGAGCAGGTAATGAGCGACATACCAAAACCTCTTATTCAGCTTTGACACTAAAAGACCTTGCTTGCACTGCGATACTATATATAACCTACCTATACTATATATAATAACTTGACGACAGTGTATACGTCTCTGTTTGTGTGTGCGTCTGTTTATGTGTGTGTGTGTGTATTAACTGACCCATTAAGGGCTGGTGTGTATGAGCAGATGACACATGGGTACTGTTGTCAACAGGTGTTTCTGTATGGAGATGTGAGGGCCAGCTCAAGTCCTGACAGGTCTTACTGTTTATATCTGACGGGTCAACACAGGCACGTCTGACAGACTGAGACAAGCTGTGAAGCAACAGCAGCGCCGACAAAACGTGAACAAACTCACATCACACACTCTCAGACCTGCGCAATCACTTCATGCTCCGTCGAGCTCTCACAATTGCGCCTGTCATTAACACGTATTATCATACAGCGCTTAACACGCATTCTGCATGTCCACCAAATGGGGGGAAAAAATGGGAAAATGCCATTTAAAATTGCACTGTAATTTGCTTCTGATATCAACGGCTAATTCGGATCTCACTGAGAGCCGCATCTTTAAGCTCAAAAACATTCCAAATAAACCGAAGCGTTTCGACACGCGATCGCCGCCTTAAAGACAAGCCTTGAACGTGCTGTGTTTGAGAACATACTGTGTCAAGTACACGCCGTCTATCTGCCTGCACTCTCACTGTGTACATTTAACAGCCTCGATGTTATGAAATCTAACGAGGTTTCTGTTGCCAGACTGGTTTGAGTTGCGCAGCTCTTGAAGAATGGAGTTCTGTCTCGTGTTTTTGGAATACGAGTCCAGAGAAAAGGGGGATTTAGGGTGGCGTCGGAAGGGCTCTCCTCTGCCCTGCCGCTGAGGGGTTGATCTGTCATTATGTCACTCTATCTCTGTACCTTTAGACATGATGTCATGTCCCATAACCGCTCTTGTGCGAACCGCAATTGAAAGCTGCGTCCTCAAGGCTTGTCTATGTGTTTTCTCTAACTCTACTTTGAGCCAAAGAACCATCTGACTGTAACTCGCATCAATACACATGCTAACGTGCCAGGCCAGTTGTGTACACCGCCAAAGAACATTGAGTTTGTCTTAAATTAATGAGAGTTGACCCGACTGACTATTTCCCTCCATAAGAATCTACATAAACCAAATGACAGAAACGGCGCTCTGGTTTTCCCTTACATCGTCCCTCCACTCGCACAGAAGACTGTTTCATAAGTTCACCCTTCTGGAACATTCTTGGCCTTCATTCCTTGAAAAATGAATCATTTGGTTAGGCTGACACACTCCCTTTCTCTCACTCCCACAACATTTATCTACTGTCTGCTGGCCACACAGATGACACAGTCTCTGACCGCCATAAAACATCACCTCATCATAACGCAATTAAGCTTATCGTTATGTACACGGCAGCTATAAAGAACTGGCGCAATAAACTTACAGAGGTGCACAAGGGACCATTTAGGATGAGGAGTGTCGGAGCACTTTTTCGTTTGATTAATCAAAGCAATAAAAACAATTATGCTTCGTCTATTTCCGTTCCTTGCATGGCAACAGTAATCAATAAACAGTGACTAGTTTCCATTACAAACGGGAAGGTGGGCTGAGGGAGATTTGTATAAAGAGTGTCCTGGAGCTGTTTCTTTGCTTTACTGAAAACAGAGCAGGTGAAAATATTGTAAGGGTTCACGCTTTTAACCTTCTTCCTCTTGACTGAACCCATCTGCCATGGCTTAAGGTCAGTAACCGATCCACAGTAACACAGCTCCGAGAGAAAACACCTGTCCAAGCAAAGCTTTGATAAACACACACCACGCTCCAAAAATTACACAATGAGACACCGATACAGCGTCTTCCTCCCTGAAGCTAAGAAGCTGAAACTCCTGATTCTGTGAAACACTCCGCAAGCTATTGAGCCACTTAGAACATGAACACAAACCCCCCGAAACACTGTGGGGGTATTGTATAACATCCAGACCGCATTGTTATCCACATTACAGTTCAGCGACTGGTGTGACAGCTGCAGATCTCTGACATTCTAAAATAACTATATTGAATCAATGTCTGCGTGAAAATTCAATTCAACTTAGCATTCTCTCTGACATTTCTGAACAAGCCAGTTCCTCTCCACTGCCTTGTTGATATTCCCCTTGACCGTTCTTAACACAGGCAGAGAAGTCGCCATAGCAACAGCTGAGGGCTTTTTTTTTTTTTTAAAGCGAGTAATAACCGATTGATCCTTACCGATGAAAGGGATGGAGTCCAGCGAATCATTCAGGTTACTGGAACATGAAACCTTGTGCTGCTCATCTAGTCTCCTCATGTGCACCTCCCGCCGTGTGTCGTTGGGTAGCCAGCACACGTTAGCATCCGCAGCCTGCTCGCCTCTCTCCGTCTCGTTCACTGCCTGGATGTAAGAGGGATGTCGGATGGGCTGAGGGCCGATCTTTTCCCTCCGCACCACCACCACTGTAGCATCCGGCCCTTCTATACCCCCCACCTCCTTCCCGTTGGCCTTGGGCTGTGAGTCTCTAACCTTTGGCCTCTGCTCCACGGCACCATTACTGCTTAGTGCAGGGTTAGATCCACTTTGCTGAGTTCTCTCATTTTTTGATGGGGCGGAGCAGGAGGCGGATCTGACTCCATGTCCCGTCTCTCTGCTTGGGTCCTTAAGGCTCTCAGACCTCCCCCTGGGCTGTAGCTGATGCGCTGTGTGGGACAGGTGGTTGCCGATGGCACGTCTTTGGTCTTTGTCCGTGGAAGTGCTGCTACTGATGTGACTTTGCACGGAAGCCAGAGCAGAAGCTACATACGAAGAGGCAGCGGTAGAGGGGTCTGTGGCGGAGTTTTTCAGAGGCAGCCGAGAGTGCCTGCTTCCAGAGGCAGGAGTAGAAGTAGCTAGGCTGTCGGCTCTACAGCTCAGCGCCGGCTCTGAACCTTTAGACACCAGAGGGGTTATGGGAAGCCCAGAGAAATTACTGCTCCCTCCCCGCCCCTCGGGGCTGTACCCACTGGAGTTCCTGTGTGGCTGGGATACCATTCGTAATGAACCCGACTGCCTCACGGACCTGGCTTCGTCTCCCCTGTGCAGCGCCAACCTTTCCTCCACCTCCGTCCTGCCATACCTGTTCCTGTCTACAACTGGGGACAAAGCCTCACCCTGTCTGCCTAGGTAGTCACAGGAGCGCGCCCTAGGTTTCGGCAGCCCCGCGGGGGCCGAGGGGAGAGCGTCCTGGGAGGCACTTCGGGGCCAGTCCCGTGCCAGCGCCGACCGCTCGGCTCCGGTCAGCCGATCCTGCGAGGCACTTCTCAGAGGCGCCGGACCATGGCCCTGCCGCGCCCGATCATGGGATGCGCTCCTCCGCCGCCCAGACAGGTTGTGCGCTGAAGAGCTGTTCTGCTGTTTGTAATCGGCTTGGCCACGGGCAGCAGAGGCAGCTCTCAGGCTGTCGAGACGCTCCTGGATAGTCCTGCAGCCGTACATATAAAGGCGCTTGTTGTCAATATACTCCTTGTAGGTGGTGTAGTTCCTCCAGTCAATGTTCTGATGGGGGCTGCAGGGGGAGGTGGAAACGGAGGGTGGGGAAGGGTTGTAGTGGCTTGGTGAGGTGGGTGACGGGAACGTATCTCCCGATGTCGTGAGGGGCGGTCTGAGAGAATTTGGGGTTTTGTCAGGGTAGACCTGCGTAGACCTGGAGGCGCTGCAAGAGAAACCCCCCGAGGGCTCCGCTGGTCTGTTGGGGGTGTACTGTAACGGTCCCCCCGTGGAAGCGGGTGTGGTTTGAGCCCTGGGTCTGACCAAATTAGGTTCTGAGGCGGTGGAAACGGGACCGTACCGATTCTCTTCTGTCCTGTGACTGGGGCCAGCCCTGGTCGAGCGGGACGCCCTGTCCGTGGGCTCGGGCGGCACCGCTACCGTTCTCACGTTTTCGTTACACACGCACACCACAGTCTGAGTCTTGGAAGCCTGCGAGGGGGTGGGTGGAGAGGGGGGCACGGGGATTTCGACGCGGTAGCTCATGTCCGAATGGCCGGCGGCGGGACGGCGGCCTGCCCCGCGCGAAGCCTCCGCGGAAGCAGGCAGCTCTGGCACCTGGGCCATCCCAGAGGCTTTAGAGTCTATCCGTGGGTAGCATATGGGAGGTGGCTCAGGGATGTTATTGGCATTTCCACTATATGCCTCGTTTCCTTTGAGGTACGCATCATGGGAATAGGCCTGAAACGAAAAAAAGAGAGACGCAACTGATAAAAAGCGGCACGTACACAATTGGGCATGTACTGTAAAAACAAAAGAACCTGAACAGAGATTAGTCCACAGTGTGGAAAATAGCTCACGGTGTACTTGATCTGGATACAAAAGACAAATCCACAGGACTAAAAAAAAAAAAAAAAAAAAAAGGGATCGTGCCAAACCAAAAAATACAACATGACCAATGATCTTAATCACAGCAAATGATCCAGGTTATTTATCTGTTTATCGAGGTTGTTGCAACTATTTGCTTATCAAGCTTATAGAGCCGGTCGATCAGATACTTTAAAACACACCACTGTCTGTTGAAAAAAAAAAAAAAAAAAAAACACCCAGGCCTGGTCATTTCCCATTTACCTCTGTAAGCTCAAAAAACAACAGGGAAGGAGGCAGAGAGACAGAAAAGAGAGAGAGAGAGAGAGAGAGAGAGAGAGAGAGAAAGAGAGACAGACAGAGACAGAGAGAAGGCAGGATGCCAGGCCAAGAATAAAAGACAGTGACCCTGTGGAGGGATTAAGAGGCAGAGGCTTGAGGCTTACCCACCTTTGGCCAGGGAGAAAGAGTACACAGACGCGAGGAGAAAGGGAGTTGAGTACGGCGCCTCGCTGAGCAGCCTGCACCAGCTAACGATACCTCGGTGATCATTTTACTATGTCAGCTTTCACCTCTATCTCTGATTACTGTACCATACAAAACCGCTCAAAGCTCAAACTGTCCACCTCCATTTACAACCTTCCTGAACGTTCACGGTCTATAGAGCGACGTACGCAGCAAAAAAAAAAATAAAATAAAAACAAACACGCCATATTTCAAAGTACCATTTCATATGTTCAGCTGTCTGCGTGTTCAGAGCGAGAGCTCTAGAGGGACTGAAATCACAAGGGGCTGTTGGACTTTCCTCACTAGCCCTGTACCTGTGGTGTCAGATTACAATTGCAGCACAACTCCCTACACACCCAGAACTGAGTCCCTCCCTCTCTACCTGTATCGGCTCCGCGGTGAAAATACTGACGACTGAAGCACTGCTAGTTAAAGCTGTAAGGTTCAACTTCAACCGTGTCATATTCACAGTGAGATTAGCGAGCCATTACTTTGATTGTTATGCTCTCGTGTTGGCCAAATATATCACAGGTTTGCGCTCTGTATTTAGATGCCGCTGACAAATGAGAGCGAGTTTGAAGAAACTGACAATACACAGAGGAATGAGGACAAGACAGATTTAGACATGCATTGACCAGCAAAGACAGGGGCACAGACGCCGTCTTAAGAACACACGGATCACAGACGAGAGGAGAAAGTTTGGAGCCTCCTTACCAGAGCAGTGATATCCCTTGAAAACTGGAGCCAGAAGGTTAGAGAGAGTCAAAGTGGAAAGGCACAGAGAGAGAGAGAGAAAGAGAGAGAGAGAGAGAGAGAGAGAGAGAGAGAGAGAGAGAGAGAGAGAGAGAGAGAGAGAGGGAGAAAAAAGACAGAGAAATAAGAGTAGTCAAACGAAGATGTATAGATATACTTTATATGCCCACACTGGAGAGCAAACACAGCGCTGCTGTCGTTCTAGCGCAGGATAAAGCAGCTAAAAATACTCACTGCTGTGTGAGCGCTGGAGGGAGGCAGCGTAGAGAGCTGAGCAGAGCCACAGAGAGGAGAACGCAGAGGAGGAGAGGAAGGAGCGACAGGAAGAATAGGAGATTTTGTATCACCTGTCCGTTCTCCAATCTGAGGACGAGTCCCTGAACTGCTCTCTCTATTCCAGAAAGCTTCCTTTGGCCCAACCAACTCCCCCCCCCCCCCCCCACACACACACACACAGAGATTACACTGAACCCAGATAAGAGACATTCACTCCCCTCATACACTGTTGTATGCTTCAAGTGGACCACTCACGTTCGCTCCACTACAGTCAGCATCTCTCTCTCTCTCTCTCTACATCTCATATTCTGCGTCTTAACTTCTACTCATCGCCTATTGTACTGCACAGTTGACCCACGTAATTCATATGGTCACTTGTTTTGTTTACTGTGCAATTCACAACTGCCATCTACCTTCTTCAGCATTCTTTCTGCATCTTCTATCCCTCCTTATCTCTCTTTTCTCCTGCAATCTTGCGTTCCGCAGCAAACAACACGAAACGAACAGCATGCCGCCAAGCGTCTGGTCAGGCTGACTACAGCGGCTCTCCCTCCTGCAGTGCCTGTTCTGTATAAACCTCTCTATGCTGTTTTTCTGCATGCTCATGACTGGCTCTCAGTGATAGAGATATTACGGTGAAGTCATCTGTTGTGTGTGGCTGCTGCTGGCTGTTTTGCTATTCTGGCATCGTCCATAAGGACTACAGCAACTGTCTTTGCTCCTTCACACATCACTGCTTCTCCAGCTAATGGTCACCACCATGGAAACAGCTACACTATACCGAATTAAGGCTGCCAAACGGGGACGGCCAGTCCATGTGGTGTATACACAATGAACAGTCCACCTCTTAGAAAATCTCTTACGGGTAGACCGAAAACAAGCCACTCCCCCTCCTCATTGCTGAAATAACAGACATGACATTCATTCCTTAGTGCTAAACTCAGTATATGACTTGTCTCATTAATGTCATGCTAGAAGGAGGACCTCTGGGCCTCTGTGGGCAAAACAGAGCTCTACTGGTTGGCAGTGGAGGGGGCCTTCCAAAACAGCTATGCCTGGAATGTAGCATGGTACAGGGGGCTGAGTCAGAGCCCTGCTGCTCTGCCTGATAAAACCACAGCAGAGAGTCCCAGCCAGGCAACAACACCCCCACCAGCACAGCACCCACCACACACACACACACACACACACACACAGACACACACACACACACACAAGCTCCAGCATGCTGTTCTGCTCTGTTGGGCTCTGCCGGTACTGCTGTGTGGGTCACTGCTCAGCTTGGGTGACAGGAAAGAGAAAGAGGGAGCTGGCACTGTCTGGCATTCATCATCAAACTGAAACACTCACACACACAAGCACACACACACACAAACACACACACACACACGCTGGTCCTCTCTCGAGACTGAGCTATTCTCATGTATGCTGTTCACTCAGAGTGCTCTCAGCCTCCTGGTTTCTCCATAAACTCAAAATATATTCTAGGGGTTTGTCCACGCATTTAGAAACACGGAGGTGCACAAAAACACACACACACACACACACACACACACACACACACACACACACACACACACGCAGTCCTGTAAGGGTTTTGTACCTCAGGTAGGCAGAAACCGAGTTCATGTCCATATAGGCAAGAGTCCATTAAACTCTAATGGACAGGATGTACAAGACAAACCCTGGGAAGTGAGTGAAAGTGAGTAAGTGATGGCTTTCTCTCTCTGGGCCCTTACAAGTAAGAGTGTGTCTGTGTGTGTGTGTGTGTGTGTGTGTGTGTGCGCGTGCGCGTGTGTGTTTGTGTGTGTATGCATGCCTGATTGAGAGATTGTGAATGTGAGGAGAAGCAGTCGTGTTGAGGAGAAGAGAACAGACACAGACGAAAGGAAGGAATAACAGCCCGTGTTAAGTCCTAACCTTAACACAACAGACAACCAAACAAAGCACACAGTAACCAGCATTACAACATCATCACAGTCTAGTCTCACTCAGGAAAACATAAAGCATCTACAACAGTAGCTATTTCTTCACTGTTTGCTCAATATGATTCAGTGTTGGTAAAAACCACATTCGTGAAACACTCAGCAGCATGCCATGGGAACGCTGCTTTTATTTAATCATCAACCTCTGGCATTGTGAAAAATGTTGCGTCTGTATTTCCTGCTCAAAGGTTCCTGCGAGACCTTAATGTCGCTAAGAACCCAAAATCATTTCACAAAAATAAATCGAGGTTGTGGCACTGTAAGAGGCACTGAGGGGAAAAAAAAAAACCCTACCAACTGCAGAATGTCCTCATCTTTTGGCATCACACAGAGTTCCAGAGTAGTGTCACTGAAAAAGAACGAAAAAAAAAACCCAGTGGTATTATCCATACTGTAACGAGTCTAAAGAATTCTATGGTGACATTTTCAAATCAAGTTTCTCATTTTCACTCCTCTTCTTGGACTTTGCATATGGGTAAAGTGTGGAGTGGCCGACGTCACTGTTGTGTACATGCTCTCAGCAGGCTTTACAGGAGGAGTACACAAGGAAGCATTGTTTGGTGTCTTAGAGATTAAAATGAAGCCAGTGGGCAGGGCATGTTTTTTCTTAATCCATGCTCGAGCTCCAGTGACAAAATTCACTGGAACAGGTGAATGGGGAAATGAGAGGGAGATAAGGTTTGGATAGAGGAATGTGTATTAACTTGAAAAATAAAAGGAAGGTCATTCAATATTTGAATTTATCACCTTGAGAATTTGCATAGATAAAGGCATTAAGTCCTCTTCCTGGATCAGTGTCCAAATTTCTACAGAAGGATCTTAAAATAGAGTGTGGTAATCAAAGGAGCTGAAAAGGATGATAAGATAAGATTTCATACCTGTTTTGAATCAAGGCTATGACTTGGGAGTATGTCTTTCCAATTATGCTCTCTCCATTGACTTTCACAATACGGTCCCCTGAGAGAAGGAACGAGAGAGAAAGATGAAGACATTTTACTTATGTCAGCAAAGCAGATATGACAACTCGTACACATTAAAGAACCAGGGAACTGAAAAGAAACTGTTATGAAACCTTGTACACCGACAATTTTCAGTGTTTATTCTGAGGATCCTACGGGGGTTGAAAGTCTCACTGTTCAGACTCAGATCACAGGAGCCTGACCGTGTGTTTAGATGGGAATTTAGGGACGCGTTTATGGTCGATTTAAGACTGTGATATGTCTGTACAAATGTTTTGAAGTAGACATCTACAGGAAGAGGCATTTAGGATGGATGGCAGCACAAGATATAAAGAAAGGAAAGTGGATAATTGTGGGAAAATGTTTAACCTCTCCTCCTCTCTCCCCCGCTCCAGGAGAAAGATCTTTACCACCAAGACATGGAAACGCTTTGGATCCACTTATTAAGTGTCTTCATAAATGGGCGCTCAACTGTTAGAGGGAACAATACATTAGCCCACCGATATGGAGACCCCGGGTTTAAGACCGGGTGGCAGTGCTTCTAGGCCGGCCGAGCCGTATCCAGGGGCAGAAAGCTGGCAGGAAACCGTCTCCCTGTCAGCTACCGCTAGTGGGTAAGGGTGCGAGAGCAGTGGTAGGAGGACCAGAGGAGCACAGCGTGTAACTCCATGCACTCACAGCATGGGGGTTGTACAAGTGATAGGAAATAGTGAAAACAGGGGAATTGGATACTACTTAATTGCAAGGATTAAAATGTAAATGGGGACAAAGAAAGCTCCTTTTCACACAAACGCAACCACCGTGGGTATAATGTGTGTTTATACACGTTCTAAAGTTCCTCTGCTGGTCACAGGTATTTCTGAGATTGCTATCAGCCTAGACTAGACTAGACTTCCTGTGTTCGAGGATCCAGACGCGCATTACATCAGGGGGTGATGATGAGTAATTTTAGTCTAAGAGTTTTCAGCCCAAGCCTTTGGCGCTTTTGTAATCAAGGTGTGAACTTTCATCTGCGTGGAGGGGAACACGTTATAACCGTACCGGTACAGAGTCCAGCTCCGTGGGCAGGGCCTCCTTCCTTCACCTGTTTGACAAAGATGGTGTCCATTGGCTCCAGCCTATTCCGCGGTCTCCCTGGTAACAAGAAAAGAAAAGGTGTTACTTGAGAACCGGCATGCCTACACAAGCAAAGAGTCTGTGGACTAGTATAGTCATAAACCTACAATATATCAGACTTCTGTAAAAGCGCCATTAGGCATTCCTATAAGCCAAAGAGCAGTTTAAAAACACTGCATTGTTTCGAGAGTACAATTGACTTTTCACCCAGGGTTTTTTTTTTTTTTTCCAAAACACAGAGAAGGCTCTGGGCTCTTTGTGTCTGGTAGAGATGGACTTAATGCTGAAAGCTTAGTTTTTTTTGGGCAGAGTCAGTTTGCCAGATGACGCAGGGCGTGCTGAACTGACAGTGAGGCTGTGGCGTCTTTCCTGTTTTGACGCTGCAGAGGCTGCAGAGTGTGACAGAGCGAAACGAGACCGCACAAGCTTTAAATCAAGGATTACACTAATTAGTCAGGAATTTTAAGGCCAGTTATCACTGTGCGCATATATGCCTGTCTGTGGAGGTGTGTGTGTGTGTGTGTCGGACTCAGGTAGAGATTGGACAGCTTCTGTGTTTAATTAGTGTTCTCTTCAGCCAACCAACTACATACAACACATAACTTAGGAACATCTGAATGCACATACATAAAACAAAATAGCCCTACAGCACAATGCTCCCACATAGACTGTGTGTCATAGGAATACGCCTATGAATGTGTCCTTGCCTGACATCACATCGTTTCAATTTGCACAGTTCAGTTACATTTTGCATATGGAATATAATGCATTTGACATATACGTTAACAAATCATTGTGACTGTATCAGCCCTGAGCCGAAACTCACAACAAACCCTTCCCCCCTGCAGTCTACACAGAGTACAGACTAAACACAAGCGAATGTCACTTCACCTTAGAGTTAGCATGCGAGAGACAGGGAGATAGAAAGAGAGAGGGAGGGAGGGAGAGAGAGAGAGAGAGAGAGAGAGAGAGAAAAGATTTAGTCCATGCCGTCAGCCTCATGACAGCACAGTGTGTGCAATCTTTGCACGACTGGCGAAGCTGAAAATGATCCTATTCATAATGCATGGATTTCTACCAGTCCTGATATGTACACAGGAACAGCTAATACAAAGCAATGCGCCGTACTAATTATATTCAGAATAGGACCAGTCCGAGGTAAGGCCCAAACACATGCTCACAATTCAATTATATGAACAAATAACTTTTAATAGCTGTCATATGTCAGCCAGTTAGGGAGAGAGAAAGTGTGAGAGAGAAAGAGAGGAAAAGAGAGACAGAGAGAGGGAGAGAGAGAGAGAGAGAGAGAGAGAAAGAGACAGAGAGAGAGAGACAGAGAGAGAGAGAGAGAGAGAGAGAGAGAGAGAGAGAGAGAGAGAGAGAGGGGCAGAGCATGCTTGTCTGATCTCTGGGACCAATACCACACCAACACTAACTTTTATCAGCTGCCATGAAGCAGCTGGAGATTTGCATGTTTCCCAGTTCAGCATAAAGCAGTTTGGTGCAGCAGGCGAAAAGCTAATGCAAAGCAACGATGATGTGTCCTGAACTGCTAATTTTAGAGGGTCAGCAAACAGTGCATACACAACACACATACACACATTCACCTAGTGGTATGTATCCATACCTTTAGATAATAGACACATCTCTGTCTATGGTGTGTGAGAGATATGATGACGCAACTGTGTGAAAAACACTGTTGCTGTTCTCTGCTATCCTTTATTGCCCCTTGTGGCCTGAAGTGGTACTACAGGAGCTTTACACCAGCACTCTGACGCATGATGTCATCACTTGTCTGGCAGCACTGGCTTGTATTAGATGTAAAGAGGTGGCTTAGACCGGAAAGGCTTTAGAAATTATGCAATTTCATTAAATGGAATGTTTGCATACATACGTATTCTGAAAGCAAAGTCCCTTGACCAGGCATGCGGATGAATGCGAAAAACATCACAGCTATTAAGAAATGAGAATTAATATAACCATATCAGATATGTAAGTTTGTGTGTGTGTGTGTGTGTGTGTGTGTGTGTATGTGTGTGTGTGTCTGCAGAGGGCACATTCCACATAAATACTGGCTTACTGGTGAACTAGATATTCAATACAGCTGTTCAATATGACTGTCTGCACAGTTCTGTAGTTACCTCTTTACTTGTCTAATTGAGTGGATCAATCAGATTAGATCATATAGATAGTCTTTAAGGGCTTCGGGCGCTCATAGCCTGCCATGCTCCTGCGGCTCTTCCATTGCCTGACATATCCCTAAAGTATTACAAATGGGCATTTATTGCCCATGAGCGGAAATGGAAAAGAGCAGCAGCACTCAGCATTCCACTGGTGGAGTTACACAATTAAAGCCTGTTCTCCGCTTAAGCATGTGGACATCACAGTTCTATATCAGTCCCACAGCCCTGGATTCTGCAGTTCAAATCTCATTCTGCAAGTTTCTGGTCTCGCTGTCAGACGTAGTGAATTCACAGTATGGGATATAAAGCTCTTGCTGCTTTTTAATTGCAGAAACTGTAATGTGCACATTAGCTTGAACAGAACTATGCCTGTGTTCTGTATCGAGATGTCTATATTTAAAGCGAGTTGTTTATTTTGTTGTTACAAAGCATCAGTTACACAGATTTACTGACCTGTCCTTGAGATTGCTGTATCCCTAACTAAACAGATGCACAGACATAAGAAGTCCACTAGGGGGCAGAGGGCAGCAAACTGACAACAGTCTGCCCGTCTTGGTCCCTGTGTTGACATCCTCTGTGTTTGAAGGTGTTTGTGTGTAAGACCAGTGAACTATCCTCAACGTAAAATCTCTTAACAGACACAGAACACACACCACCATTCAGACAAGAGCTGCTGGAAACAAAGTTCATCTAATGGTAAATGAAGGAAACAGTCACAGTCCAATTCAAAGCTATTCCGTAGCTCTAACAGACTTCACCTGTTGTCTCTCGTACCCTCAATATTCAGCCCACTTCCTGCGTCAGGGTAACCAGACACTATGGCTCTTTTTTAAATTGACTACAAACTGACAAACTGGCGTGACAGAGCCTTTTAAGGCAGACTCGTGTCATGTATGCTACAGACTCAAAGGCGCTGTAGGTGTAGGACATCACACGGAGACCCCTGTAGAAAGCTTCATGCGTAAATGTCTCCAGACTGATGGAATGAGTGAAGCCCCCCTCTCTCTGGCCTCTGGTAAGCGCTGCGTTGTTTTGGCTGTGCACCTCTTGAGCACAGCTGGGTCAGTTTGTGTGGGCTGGGTCCTCCTGATCCTGTTGTTTTGTGTTGGATAATGTTATTCTGCAGGGGCTGGGGCGACGCCCATTCTCTTTACTGCCCCGGCCATTACGCAACGGGGTGAAATTCCTCCACATTGCAGCCCTTGGCTCTCATTTTTTTTTTTTTTTCAGTTTCAGCCTCTCGCAGACTGAAAGCGAGAGAGAGAGAGAGAGAGAGAGAGAGAGAGAAAGGAGACGGAAAGAGAAACGACTCGACTCCGTGGGATTTCCGACTCTGAAAATACCAGAGACAGAAATGATGCTGAAAGCCAACAGATGGATTTGTCTGTGACTACGAGTTCTCCAGAGAGCAGATTGGAGTAATTACAAACACATGATTTTGTGATATGATGGGGCAATTATCCGATCACATCACTTAGAGGGCAAATGAGGGGTGATGATATGCCAGATGAGTGGTGGCTGGTCACTGTTGTTCTGTGTAAAAGTCTGGACTTATATGACTCTTACAAAAAAGGGAAACCAAATGAATTCTCAAAACGAAAACGAATGCTAGTCTTTGTAAAGGCGTTCGTTTAATGAAACTCAGTGTTACCAAGGTGAAAGCACAACATCTGAACCAATGCTGGATTGTGTTTTCACCCATGGCAGAGTTTGCACTATAACACTTTCAGCCATCACTTACCCTGCCAGTTGCCTAGAAACCGTTTTTTTCCCATATCCCTGTCCACTGGCTTAGTAGCGCAAGCCGCTACCTCTGTTTAAAACATGACTCTGTGCATTGAGCAGAGCAAGAGGACAAGCAAGAATTACTGCACCGAGGTCATCAAGAGGGCATTCTCAAATACAGCTGTTAATAACTCCAGTCTTGGCCTTCATACACACTGGAATCCCCATAGACAGCACAAGTCATCAGCACAGCATTAACCCTTACCTGAAAGGTATGGCTATTATGTCATGAGACAGTGAGAATGACTGCAGAGGGACCAAAAAAAAAGAAAAAGCTTCTGGCAGCATTCCACTCCAATTCCATTAGCACTGGGTCATCTGCTTTCCAGTCAGCTCCATGATTACTTCCTTACCCCTCACCAATAACTGACATGCCTATCCTGTGACACGCAGACGGCCCCTCGACATCCCAGCGCGCGTACATGACGCATTACGGTCCTAAACGTGTTTGCTTTGAAACGGCGCTCACTTAAAAGGGCTTCGAACAGGGGATGAATTGGAGGTGTTAGGAGCCCGCGAAGGATTCAACAGCATCGGGTCCCATAGAGTGAATCAAAAACTGTAGGACAAAGCCTTGAGTCCGCAGCCTGTGGATGAAGGAGGAACACGCCTGGATTTGACTGAGGAAGGTGGGATTTTAACAGGACCTCTGAGAGATAGGGGGGAATTCTATTTGCTTGCTCTCTGTCGTTCCCTACACAATCTTCACGGAGGCCCACCAAAAAACCGACAAGAAAATAAAATGAAATATCTCCGGCGTGGAGTTTCACAGAGAACAAAAACAAATATTTGAACAGATGTCGATTTTTCTTTTTTTTTCTGTTCATGTATCTCTCTCTCTCTCTCTCTTTCTCATTTTTCCCTCAAGTACCGCGGCTTCACAAGCAAAACACAATACGCCTCATTTGTGCTTTCCCCTTCAACAGCTTAGTAAAATACACATTGAAAGAGAGGGGGAGAGAGAACCCAAGAGATGGAATGAGAGAGAAAGAGAAAGAATGAGAGAAAGGGAACCGTTTGAAATAGAACTGTCTAGTTTATATACAATCAATGTGAAAGGCAATAAACGTATGAGGACGTGCACACATGCTAACAGGCGGGCGGAGAAACGCGCTCAGTCGGCTCTTTCATGCACGTTTGGTATTTGGAGCAGCGATCTAACGAGCCCATTCGTTTGTGTCTTATGTGTTTTTTCGGTACTGGAGAAGTTCCAGCGAAAACACCCAGATTGTCAACACGTGGTGTGCAGACTTTTTTTTATCTAAACACCAAACAGTTCCATCATGGACTGGCTACAAGTCATGCAAATAAACAACTGCTGGAATGGAGCTTTCTGGAAGGGGGAGGAGATTCTGGCAAGTTTGTAACCCCCAACGCAATGACTAAGTCTGGTCACCATAGAGATGAAGAGAGAGGACCAAAGCCAATGCGGTGATGGGAAGAGTGACTTCAGCGTGCAGAGCGCGTTAGGAGTTCATCATGAACACGGAGACCCCACCTCACGGCCCCCCCACTGACAACTTCCCTCCCAACTGTGGATGGACCTGTCAGGACATGAATTAACGTGTGGCTCTCATAGAAATCTTATAATGATTTACAAAGGCTGTGTGTTGGGTTAGTGCCAAAGGGTCTCAACCCCCTCCCGCCCCCCCGCCCCACAGCCTCAGAGCAACTCAGTCACTGATCATGAATATCATTGCCATTTGACAGAGTAATGCTCATATCAACACATGACAGCACAGTCACACAGTTCCTCACACTACTTCCCTACTGGTACAATAGTGCTCATTTGTGTGTGTGTTTGTGTCTCAGGTTTCATGCCCTGAGGTAAACAAAGCATGTGGAATGCACCGCTGAGGGTCAGCAAAATGGTTACAAGACATTCTTTCAAACGAAATTTCCTCTTGGAACTTTTTTTTTTTCCCCCCATAGGCTAACGATCTGCTCCTATATGACAATTCATTGCTTTCTGAGACACTGTCAGGTCGTATTAGAAGCCTGCATGCCGTGTGAGGATATTCAACCAATGAAAGGCTGTGACTTGCAGTGGTGTCGCCATGGAGAAGCTCAGCCAATATTGGGGCAGCATTTGTGCTGAATCAATAACCTGTGCTGTCAGTGACAGAGCTGCTGCACTCTTGTCAGTACTCTATGCAGTCAATA
The DNA here is from genome assembly GCF_902362185.1 of Chanos chanos. NCBI lineage: Eukaryota > Metazoa > Chordata > Actinopteri > Gonorynchiformes > Chanidae > Chanos > Chanos chanos. The sequence continues at coordinate 12,861,867 of NC_044497.1, read as the reverse complement.
GGGACACGTTATCGACCACTCGGTGAGTGAGCAGAGACGTCGCTTGGTACGAGACATTAGCATTGAACAGACTAAACAATGTTGACAGTATGATTGTGGTATAAAACAGAATGCCAAAAAAGATGGCTCCTCCCTGAGCTTTCTGCATCTTCTGCACAAACTGATGCCAGTTTCTTTAACGGTATGTAGCTGCAGAGAACGGATAGAATGCTGGCTGGGGACATTAATAGTCAAAAGTTTTTTAAAGGCAGGAGAGATCTAAGCAAGATGCCAAGTACGTGTGTGTGTGTGTGTGTGTGTGTGTGTGTGTGTGTGCGCACTCGGTGCAGATATTTGTGAGCGCTGCAGATGAAACTTAGCAGAGGTGGTCCCTGCTGTCATGCAGTACTGGTGGCAGACGTGAGTGGAATGGAGAGGAGCTGGATGTGGAATGGAGGAGGACCGCCAAGCCTGCTGCTCTACTCTACTGCAACAGCAACCACACAGAGAGAGGGAGAGAGAGGGAGAGAGAGGGAGAGAGAGGGGGGGGGGGGGTGGATGCTAAAAGAACGTAGAGCGCTAACGTACCACAATACACACTCCCATTCTCTGTCCTACGATATTTAAGTTCTTAATTTTATTTTTTTTTAAACTGGGATAGATGGTACTCTTTAGTACCTTCGATGCAACTGTCCGTATCATAAAACGCATGCCAAGATGGCTGATGGATATCAGTCCCCGCGCTGCTAAAGAATGCACCAGAAATCAACCTGTCATCAGAGGTCCCAGAGCATTCCAGAGCGCTGTACAATGTGTAATGCAGGCACTCTGCGTTCCTCAAAGAGCCGTCGCACTTTCTCAGCAGTAACTGAACACCGGCCTACGATTGGTCAGCGGCCAAAGAGCGCACAACACAGCCAGCTGGGAGTTTTCCTCTCCAATAATACAAACAGCAGGAGGGTCATGTACGGGGCATTAAATGCCACACCTACCAGAGAGGACCAGTTACTAATACTGTGGTCTATTACAGGAAAACATAACGAAAGTGTTGTCAAAAGCACATGATCGGCGCGATAAATATCATCACCTCGTTTCAGTAATTATCCTGTTCCTGTTTTCCCATGAATTTTATTTGACTTGTGGCTATATGCTGCTGTTGGACTTAGAGATATGAACCATGGTTGAGTGGTAGCAGTGCCAACCACAGGGTGAGCAGAGTTGTGTAATGTTGCTCTCTGTCAGGAGCCAGAGGAGGCCTGAGTAATCACCATCACTGATAACATAGGACAAATTCTCCAAACTCACCACTTCTGCCACTGTCCTCATCCTGAAAGAGAAAGCAAACGAGAAATACGTAAGTGCCAGAAACTTCACAAACTTCCTCTTTTAATTCAGAAGCTAAAGAGGAAAAGAGTGAGAGATCACTAAATGTCAGAATTAGAAACAACTTAAGACGGAAGACTAATCTGTCCAAAAAACGTTATCTGTGGAACTGGGTATGACAAGAAAGAAAAAAAATTCTTCAGATGTTTGCTCCCACCCCCCCCTCAAATCTTAGATCCTTCATTTCCTGTGAGCACTCGTTAAAACCACATGCGTGTCCTAATCTGATCCCTCCCTGCCACACATATGTTCCCTGGCAACGCTTTAAGACTCTCTCCAGACCCAGGGACAGCTTTAAGACAACCCTATCCGTCTTAATGAGAGCTGCCTTTCGCATCACTGAGGAGAATTAATGGGGGAAAGGGGGAGATGATAATCTTTTTATCTAGCATATTTCTGTGAATCGCAGAGGACAAGTCTTATAAGTTCACTACTCCAAAAAGATTTTCACAGAAACCGCAGGACTGAAAAGATGCATTCAGGTTGTTCCTTTTCCCCAAATCTCCTCAGGGCTTCTGATATAAAGCTGAATTTCATGTTTTCTGACCGTAATTAAGCTCTAAGGAGGACACTTATTCCCTGTGGCTGACGCTCCTGTGTTGGGTCGTTTTATACACAGTTTCATTTTGTGTGTGTGTGTGTGTTTCATTTTAAACTTCTGAGCTCGGGGATGTGTGTTCGTACCAGCTGTTACTGGTGAGACAACACCGCTTTAATCTCTTTACAGACCACCAATCCATACGTTGAAGGAGGTTTTGGCTTTTTCTTTTTTTTATTTTGATGTGGATGTTAATGTCCAGTAACCTCTCACAGATCACAACATTATGCACTTGAGGAGCATCTGCCCACAGTACTATCTGCAAACGCAGCATCCTCTCACTAAAAGCTCCAACAAAATCCACTGATGGTGGTGGTGGGGGCTGGGGGGGGGGGGGGGGGGGGGGGGGGGGGGCCTTGAAGAGTGAACAAAATATCCAAAACTACCATAGAAAGCACATGTATCAGCCCTGTCTCTGGAGCTTGACTGCCTGATTTATCAGTGGCTGACTAACACTTGACACTGCCAAGGTCTGAACTGAGAGAAAACGTAATCTCATTAGCCTTTGAAAAGAGATATTTAAAGAGGACCGTTTGCCATTAAGGGATCTATGGCCGTCCAAGTCAAAATCACAAGGCAATATCACACTGTTGCTGACTACACAATAGACAGCGGCAGATAAAGCTATCCTGAGAGGAGCTTTGAGGTCAGCGATGAGAAGAAGATAGTACTATGTGTGTGAGTGTGTGAGCGTAGAGAGAGCGTGTTGCCGGCTGACCTTGAGAGAGGAGTGTACGGCCGACTCCGGCGGGTAGACGATGAAGTGACGCAGCGTGAAGCCGAAACCCTGCGAGGTACGGCGCAGGTGCAGCGTTTTGGGCCCCGGCCACGAGAAAGGCTCCTCCTCCTCCCCGCCCGGAGACACCGACGCCTCACTCTGGTCCCGCCCATCCTTCTGTTTGGCCTGAACCAGAGAGAGACAGGAGAATATGAAGAGGAATGAGAGCTCTCGTAGGATCCAGACCCAACATCCATCATTTCAAGCACAGAAAGACAGGCAGAAACCAAACACCGACATCAACACAACAAAAAAGACTTTTATCGCTCATGGATAATCACTGCTCATTTTCCTTTCTTACAAAAAACTATTACAAAGAATAACAACTTCGAATTATGAGTGGAATTTAATTATTACAACTGTCGGAGAGCGAAAAGAAAATTGTTTTTCAGAGGAAATAACAAGTTGTTTTAGTTGTTTAAGACGTTTATCTTGATCTTTTCGTAGGAACTAAGTGATCATTTCTGTGCTTCTGACCCAGTGCTGACATAGGAATCAAGAGCAGAAAAGCTATCCCATGAATGTTCTTGCTCTCACTGGATGAAAAAAAAAAAAGACTGTATAAAGACAAAGCAATCTCTGTTCCTTCTAAGCAGCGAAAACATTTGGCTTTTTAACCTAGTACATTTCCCCTGTGTTTGTTTAAAAAAAGCCTCAGTTCCCTGAGAGATTTTCACAATCAACATATTGAGTTAATGCCAGGTTTACACAGCTAAAAAGCCACTCCAATAATTCACACAGTTCAGGACCCACATGCAGAACACAGCAGCTGAGCTGCAGCTATGTAAATGAGTTCATCTGAGGTCATTAACTTCTCTACGTCACCTAAGGACCAGAATACATAGGCAAGATTACACGATGCTCTGCTACCAATACAGTGACTAATTTTAACACCCTAAAGACGAGCGCAGTATCCAACTGGATACTACTTGACTAAACAGGATGAGATCTGTTTCCTCATTAATCTTTGCTAATTCCTGACTTGTCGTCTGCCAATAAGAGCACGTTTTTCTGCTTTAGAGTGTGACCTCTGACTGGTATGAGTGTGTTTAAGCATGTGTGTCACCAATCTCTGCTTTCAATTTATAACAATGGTCTCCTCCGAAGCACTAAGACACAGTATCCTGTGACTGTGTTTATAAAGCAGAGCCGGCATGGATTTCCACATGTCTCAAATGTCTGCCATGACAACGGTAATCATACCCAAAAACAAAATGACTCAACCAAGCCTTTTTTTTTCCCCAATAAGAAACACACACATACTCATACACACATACATACACAAAGTGCTATGCAAACAGGCACAGTATACAACACACACACACGCGCACACACATAAAGTGCTATGCACACAGGCACAGTATACAACACACGCACACACGCAGTGCTATGCACACTGGCACAGTATACAACACACACAAACACACGTCATAATCAGTGTTTCTCGACTCCCTTATCACCCACATTCCTTTGGCATGGAGAGGCACTCTTTCCCAGCGGTGTGTCACTAACAGGTCATTGGGAGATGTCATGCTGGGCCAAACACAGTCTGTTGTGTGCGACCCAAGTCCTCTTCATTCCTAAATAACAGCACTTAAAGCCCACTCCACCACAGGGTGTGTGTCTGCGGTCTGCTTTGACAATACCACACTGACTTCAGGTCAGTTCGCCTGCCAGAAACATTCTGCTGTGGTCACAGTGCAGTGCTCACAACAGGATATGAGCGCATATATATATATATATATATATATATATTTATTTTATCGAAAGACATGTCTCTGAATCGGGTCCAAATAAAGCGGCTCCTTCTCGGACGGACTTGGGCTGCAGCAGCTGCATTACCCTCAAGAGATTGGGCCGGGCTTTTTACATAACTCAACCTGATGAGATCACCGAGGTCCAGGATTCTGGCTCTGAACACTCCACAGTACAGAGAGAGAGAGAGAGAGAGAGAGAGAGAGAGAGCCTGTCACCAGCTCCCAGAGTGGAGGGGAGTGGCAGCAACTAAACCAAAACTGCTGCAGAGAACAGAGAAGGAAAGCAGACGCATGTAATATGGGCAGTGAACAAATCCAAATCTTACAAGAGCACTTTTTAAGAGGAGTGTTATTGTCTTTGAGGACTTTGTTTAACCGTGTCTCTACGAAACCCGTATGGCCTTACTGTCTTGCCAAACTGGCTAATCAGAACCGACGGTTGCGTCATCGTTGTCTTTTCAGGTTTTTTTTTTTTCTTTTCAGGTTTGCACCCTGATTTAAAATCTCATTTTGCATAACCCAGCCAGAACGGGCATTGAACAGTCAGAGCCTCCCCCTCCTCAGAGGATATGCTAGCCCCCCCCCCCCCCCCCCCCCCCCCCCCCCCCCCCCCCATTTCTAAATTTAACACGTTTAATTATACAGAGGGAAAAAGCACACATCTACATGGCTGAGCAGCGTCACTGCAGAGGTTTCAGAATGAGGCTGTGACGACTCTATTGGATGGTTTCTGGCGAGGGTTACTGTGACTGAAGACACTGGCAAAGCTGAGGGTCAGAGGGCAAAAATGGATGTGGTGTTGTATATATAACCTCACTGACCAGAGTGTCAGAACCTCTCTTACCGTAAAGCCACACTGGGGCATTCCCTGCATCCCCAAGCTCTACTGCCCACGATCAACACATTCTCCCACACTGCCTGTTCCAAAACAAACTACAGCCCATGCCAACACCAGGGCTTTGAAATCTGCTCCAAATAAACAGATTTTGGAGATGTCTTTCATAGTGTGCTCCATCATTTTAGTGTTTTTCCCCCATTGCCTTATAATAGGCGATTATGCTATGTTCATTTGGTGAGTTTGTGAGGTGTGTGTGTGTGTGTGCGCGCGTGTGTGTGTGTGAGACCGTTCGCCCGTGTGATGGAGAGTCAGCGCCTCTCTCTCTCTCCTTGCTCACGGTTCGGCTGTGCTAGCGTGACTCACTGCTCTGGTGGGATCATGGTTTGTGCAGAGCAGTTTTTTTTTTTTCTCTGGCCAGAGAGTTTCCCTATGCACACACACACACACACACACACACACTCCTTACTCCCCAAAAGGAAAATATGGCACCAGCAGCCCCCGCACACTGCTCCACTGCTCCATTCAGAACTTCCCCAACTGTTCGCCCAACGTCCCTGGCCGTTTGAGACCTCTTACTCACTAGCTTTCAGATTTAGCTCCCACGGAGCAGAACCTGACGTAGAGAAGTCTAAGTGGTTTACAAGGCAGACGTTTCCAATCAAAGATCTTCTGAACTACTCTGTTCCTCTGTCTGGACCAGTGTTTAGACAGGAACAGCATCTCTGACACACAGCCATAACACACAAAGGAGGAAAAAAAAACAAAAAAAAAAAACACCCTGTAAGAGTATCGAGCTTTCACAAGAGTCCTAAATGACGCACAAAACATTCCTGAGACAATGAAACAGTGTAGTCTCCCCAACCCCTCCACCCAGAGCAGAGTGCTTACTGTGTAACCTAATACCGTGCTGCAAGCCCCTGACAGTGAGACCGCTACAGTTGCATCTCAGACATCATCCTTACTGCACTGCCACTCACAATCAGTAACTGCTCTAATGCAGAGATGTACATACGGTTTGGTTCATTTCTCTCACTTCAAACAAATCCAGCAGACTTAAGCATGTTAGCCATGAGATCCGTTCAGAGCGATGACGTCCTGGTTTTGGAGGTGTCTTACCCGGGATCGGACACAGTTCCGTCGGGACGCCTCCCTCAGCCTCTTCCAGAAGACCCCCCTCTCTGTCCCCTTGATCCCCAGCTCCAAATCTCCCCAGTATGCCTTAGCCAGCAGCTGAAACCACAGGCAGTACGTTTCAGACAAACAACCGTCTACTCCAGCCAGACGGGCCCATGGACAGCCTCCTGCCGAAGAGGAGCAGTCCACCTCCGCTAGGTCTGAGAAGTCCTTCTGGGGCAACACACAGTTAGGAGACACCCCGTTCTTCTTAGCCAGCATGGCATAGCAAACGTGGAGCCTGCTCTCCTCCCCAACTGCTCTGCTGCTCTTTCGTTTCTTCTCCTTCTCTCTCTCTCTCCCACCGCCTTTCTTTCTCTCTCTCTCTCTCTCTCTGTCTCTCTCTCTCTCTTTTTTGGTGTGGGAAGGCAGGACTCCCGTTACTCACAGACGGAGCTCCAGCTTCCCACACACGCAGTGTTTCCACTGAAGGGAGAGAACATCAGAGCTGAGAGACAGAGCCTCACTGACGCACCAACCAAAAGTGTATGCGAACACACACACACACACATACACGTCTGTGCGGCAAAGGATGAGGAGGGAGGGGTTTTCTCTCTTTTTCTCTTTCATTCTCCTGTGTATCTTCTCTCTCCCTTTCTGTATCTCTCATCTGCTCCACCTCTCTATCTCACTTACTGCTCTAGAGGGTAATTACAATTAAATACAACTAAGGTTTGATTTTTTCTTTTTTTGCACTCAGGGTAAAACAGTGACAAAGTAGTGCTCCACAGAAACACATACAAAAAACACAAACACACAAACACAGACACACACACATGCACAAACAAACACACACACACGCGCACACACGCGCACACACACACACACACACACACACACACACACACAAAGCGTGCAGCATTAAAGCTTCACACACATTCCACAGACCGTATGTCTGGTTATAGAACAGGAAGCGATGAGTAGTCAACCTGTAACATCTGTGCTTGACAACAGGAAAGCTCGTCTTAGCGGGCAGCCGACGAGTACTGTCACAATGACATTTCATTGTCTATAACAGGCTGCATCTTTATGGCCATTCTGATGTCCTGTCCAGTGTAGCTTTAGAGAGGAGGGGCTATTCCACGCCACACCACTGGCTCTAATGCTCCCTGCAGTATTACGTAAGATGAGAACAGGGTGCCATGAGAAACATCTCATTAATGACTAACTGTAAACAAATCCACCGGGGAACCTCACAACCCTTTTATTTAAAGTGCAGTTTTTCACTGACACTTGCATCTTAGCAAAGAGCTCTCTGATAGAGGGGGGAAAAAAAAAAAAAGATCAATATTTGATCGTCTTTTAGGGACTGTAAATATGAAGTGAAAAAAGAGGGAGAGCACAAAGCACACACAGAAGAAAACAAGTTTTGTTTGAACAAATACGCTTAGCAATTGCCATTATTGATGTTGTTATCGTCATTCTTTATAATACGACGCGAAGAAGAAGAACAAGAAGATTTCTTTTTAATAATTCCCAGTGTTTCTTTTTTTTTTTTTTCTTTTTATTTCTAAGGCAGTGAAGGCATTGAATTTCCAGGCATAAAAAAAAGAGAAAATCAGTAATGGCATGTCCCTTGAAAACTTGCAGCGGTTGTTGCCACATACATTCCTCTGAATCTAGCCATGCTCAGGCTCACACCACCGCTTATGGAAATAAAAACAAAAGGTCAGAAATAACACACGGCCCTCTGAACCGTGCCTGTTATGAAAAAAGTTCAGGAAGGAATTGCTCCATCAACAACACAAATAAAAAACAACTGTTTAAAGCTAACCAGGCTCTATCTGTAATTAGCTCGAATTTATTCCGACGGTTTCCTATAAAGACGGAAAAAAAAAAAGAAAGAAAGAAAAACGAAAACATTCTACTCTTACTGACCTCAACATCTAAAAGGGCGTCATGAAAACAGTGTCAAGTTCATGGTGTGATAGGGTAATGTTAAATGCATGTTACACTGGGGATATTATTAGGTAGATCAGTCTGCTTACAAATATTTTTTTTTTTATTGTGCAATATCAATTTTTATTATACCGTATTTTATTTAATGCTCTGTATTACAGGGTGTTGTTTGTTAAGGGTATTGTGGTAAAGCGTTTATGGGAATTTTTCTTAATTGCAGTACATCACTGATTAATTTTCTGTCAACACAAGTTCAGACTGTAAAGTGTTTGACTTGTGGTTAGCTGATGGATCCCAGACTGAGGCAAGGACAACATACGCTTCTTCTTCACTTTGTTTTCTTTGGTTCACCTTTCCCAGGCAAGTAGTCAAAGTTCAGCTTTCTTCTTGCCAGTTGAGCTTAGGGGAAAGGAGCGGTTTGTGTGAGGCTAGCAAAAGCACTCAAAAATGAATTCGGTAATTAGGTATTAGGTGCTTTTCAGGAGCCAAAGATTAAAAAAAAACAAAAAAAAAACAATAACAACATAAATTAATTCTCTGCGCTCATGAAAAGTCAAATGTTCCTACTCACACACCATTCAAAGCTTCAAAGCTGCCACAACAAACAGAAGCTCTTGTCAGACAGAGAATGGTCTGGCCCTTTGGCAAAACAGGTGCTTTGCCTCAGCGTTTCCCAATCCTGCTCCTGGAGGTCTCCAGCACCTCCCTGCGTTCTGACAAACCTGACTCGACTCATTGCCTAATGATCAAGCCCTTGATCAGCTGAATCATGTGTGTTAGAGCAGGGAGAGACCTAAAACCCCCAAAGCCGCGGGCATCGGAGAGCATGATTGGGAAACGATCGTTTCACTAACCTCTCCCCGTTCTGACTGGCTTCTTCTAAAAACCCAATATAATTTGATTTATGGCCCCAATACTGGCATCTCAAATCAAAATAGGAGAAAGATGCCCTTAATGAACTGTGACAGTACTAAATCAGCTGTTTTTAGTGTTTCGTCAACATTACACACTGGCAGGACAGCACAAAGTCTGCCAAAGAATGGCGTTTAGAGTGGTATGGTTCAGCCAACTGTCACTAAGGACACTAGACACTTTACTCCGGTAAGACTCAGGATTATTTTAACACTTCAGATAGCATACAGCCTCAGGTATGTAAGAGTATTCCTAGGCCTGTATGCCTGATGAAAACGACATTAGCTGACCGCTACAAGACAGATAAACATCCTGACTACAAACTCAAGAGTCTTTCGTTTTGGTATCAACACCCTCTTACAGATGCTTACGTGCGATCTTTATTAGGGAGCATTTACAAGTTACAAAATGTGCTACATCTCTTCCATAAAAGATGACAGCAGAGAGAACACCCCACAAAATTAACTCCCGCCGTAGCTCCACGTTCCTGTGAAATTCTGACACATGGTGCCACGGGTTTGTTCTTCACCCAGTTGACTACTTAACTACGACCGAGAGGCCTTACTGGGTTTCGCACCTCTGGGTCCGATTCCTCGTTCTGTCAGTCCTACAGACTCTCTCGGTCTGTCTCTGCTCGTCTCACAGCGGAGACAATGCACCTTCTGCCAATAGATTTGTGGCTTTCTGCAATAGCAGTCAAAAAGCCAAACCAAACAAGAAAGCTGTCACCATAAATGAATAAGACCAGGAAGTAAATGGGAATTACATGATTACTGAGGGTTTTCCCCTCTTTACTGCTTTGTAGATTAAAACCAAATTAGTGGTGTGCAAAACACCAAAGAGGAATGTAAGTCAATATGCAGATTTGGAAATGTTGTAGAAGGCCCAGAGAGAGAGAGCGAGCCAAAAACATACTGGCGGCTAAGCGCATTTCAATTTCATACCCATTTGCTTTACAAAATAAGTCCACAAAGTAAACACAAATTAAGAGTACGCTGAGTGAAATGCATTTCAGTCATTTACATCTTAGATCCTTCCCAAAACAATATATGATGGTATCACTGAAGCTTAATCTAAACTTGTTAGGCAAAGCACTGCACCCACATACTCATTCTAATCTCGAGGATCTCGTTCGGAGAGCGGATTTGTGTGACAAAAGGAACAAGTGCCGCGCTTTTGAAACAAAAACAGGACGGAGTGTATTGCTGGCAGAAACCTGGAATCGAGACGACCACAATAGCACTTCAAGAATAACAAGCATCAATATAAGTGGGAGAAGAAGTCTGCCAAAGGATTAGGCTCCATTCAAAGGCTCCGAGATTTCTGCTGGAGGCAGATTTAATCTGGACGCGCTGCATCTGCTCTCCATGAAGTACGGCTTACAGTAACAAAAGCACTTCTAATGAGATGTAAGAGCCCACAGACCCTATACACGACCACGCCAAGACCCCCGTCTCAGATCCTCACGGACACAAGATCACTTCACGCAGAGCCCGTAGAGAGAGATTCTGACAGCAGACCTGTGCAGACACCTGAATAAGCTCTGACCTGCAAGCCACAAGGCCAAGTCAGGTGCTCTCCACTGGAAGGGAGATCACTTCAGCAGATTAATTGGCCGCAGTAATAAGGGTTTTATATCCGACACTCTCCAGAAAAAGGAGAACTTTGGTGTGATTTTTGCATAGGTTTCCCCAGGGGAGGAAGAAGGATATGTTGCTATAACTGGTCTGGAAAGGAACCTGTGTGGTGTTGAGTGTTAAACTGAAATGCGGATAATTAGCCGCTTATGTAACTGGGCACCGCTAAGACTTACTACAGGCAGCTTAAAACAGTTTTAATCATGCTGGTTTTCCCCTGGCTCCTCATGTAGGAAAATAAAAACATACTGAAAAATACGCCGCTGTACAGCGATGACGATCAGATCCATTGTGACGGGCATCCCAGAGGTACGAGAGAACAGGACTGGTCTGGGGAAAATACCAAGACCAGAAGTGAAAGGAAATCCAACCAACACAAAAATAAACTATGATGCACGGAATCTAAAACGGTCATTTCTTATACAGAAACTATGACTCACGCTCAGACCACACTTCTGTAAGGTCTGTATTTTTCCCTCCAATGGCAACCACAAAATAGAAAAAAAAAAAAAAAATAGAAAGAAAGAAAGAAGAAGAAGAAAAAAAAAAGAGTCTAAGTCTGATGTACAGAAAGCGATTTCCTCTAAATCTGAGTTTAGATTTGAGTGTTGAAAGATGTTCCCCCTTAAAGAAGAGGAACAAAAAAGCCTGACCGGGGAGGCTCACGTGAGGAAGCTCGGCGGAGCTGTGTTAGTGAAGCGCTAAGCGGAGAACCCTGCCTGATCTTACCCATTGTCCTCTCGGGCTCCCCAGACACCCACACACAAATGGCCCTGTCAATCATATGCATTCACACATTTAATCAGTCACTCGGCAGCAGCTGCTCTCATCCCATAAAGAAGAGAAAATATGTTTGTAACAAAAGGAAAAATAAGCTATAATTGGTGCACTCAGAATCACACAGGGTCTGGCTGAGGAACACTTGAATCCAAATATAATTTACACAGATAAACAGATAATCTTACAAAACTGCAAGTGCATAAATATATGTATGTATGTATGTATGTATGTATATGCACACACACCTATATGCTCATCTTATTAGCATGATGCGTTAGCTTGTTTTAACAGCTACAACACTGCACCCTTATGACGTCACCCACGTCAAAGATGCTTAATACAAAACACCCCCCAAAGAAGCCCCCCAATCCCAACCCCACCCAGTCTGGCCTTTCAGCACAGACATCATCAATCAGGTACCGCCAAAAAGGCACCTGATTGAGGCGGCCAAGCAGACATAAATATAAGGGGAAAATGAGATGGTATAGACTGACTGGGCCGTGGCCTGAACGAGTCAAGTTTTCCAGGCCCCTGAAAGAGCCCTCAGTGAGGTTCTGAAACGCTCCTCTTAGCCTGCTCCACTGCCTCAGTGTTTGGAGCATAAAGAGCCTATATAGCAGCGGCCGCCTCCTAAGCTGGGCTGGAATCTCAAATGCATCTCTGCATACTGGGGACGAGAGGAAGGGGGGGGGGGGGGAGGTTGGGGGGGCTGTGGGGTCATTCCAGACACATGCCTAACGGACGTGCAATTATGGAAGAATGGTGATAACAGATTCCATAGGACAACCTTTTCAGCCATCTATACCTCCCTCCACATTCATCCAATGCCCACTCTTCCCCCTTTTACACAAGGCAAACTACGTTGCGCAATGGTAGTTTTGCATGTGAAAGCAAGAAGGAGATATCAAACCGAAATATCTTGGACATATTTGTGGTGTTACCAAACTCTCCCAGCTGTGAAAGCCTCTTTAAAAGAACCATAAGAAAGCTGATCTGGTCTGCTCCTTTCTGATCTTTATTTGTAAATTTGAAATATAATACTTGGGCAGAGTAGGCGCACACACACACACACACACACACACACACACAAACACTTACTCACATGCGCCGTATACACACCCCCTTAGCTGGGAAATGCCGTGCATGTTATCAGCTGTGTCCGGCATGTCTATTTCTGTATCCTGGTGAAATATTTACAACCCTGGTTTCCAAAATTCATGAGTGCTTTGAGAGACATAGCTGAAGTCTAAAAATACTCCCAGCATACATTAAAGATTGATTTTGATATGAAGCTTTTGAGTGTCTCTTTCTCCAAATGCTGAAGTGTGACAGCAAGACCCTGCAGTCTGACCACCATTTTACGCCGTTCTTAAGCTTACATTTCGAATAGATACTAATCTTTCATTGCACACATTCCAACCCAGCCATTTGGTGAAAAAGTCCCTGGCCAGAGCTAAGTCAGGATTAGGTAGCTATGTGGACAAAATAAGATTACATTAGTTGTATTATTTACAATGGTCTTGACACAGGATACAGAGGGTGAAGCTGAGTATGATTGAAACCAGACGCTTTATATGCTGAACTGCTCTGGAGCCGGCCGAGTGATACATCCACATCACTCCCTTCAGAATTAGTCCAGAGCCTTAAGCTGCTAAAGAGCTGTAAATTAGTGGGGTACTCTGAGATGCAAAAAGAGTCAGAGGAAGAAAGAGAGAGAGAGAGAGAGGGAGAGAGAGAGAGAGAGAGAAAAGAATGATCACAGGAATTGAGTCATTCGAAATATTTGCGGAGCCTTCGAGTGAAATTAGCTTCCCTGGAAACTGTGCTGGTGTTTTTTCCCCCCATGGGCTCACGGTCCTGGGTCCTGAGAACATGGAATAGAGCTGACAGTCCCCTTCCACTGCTGCCAACAGGGTGTGTTCTGTTCTTACCTATCACAGTTTACACATACACCTCGTGGGGAACAGCAGATCACGTTTGTCATACGCATTTGGTCACGTTTTCTGTTCAAATGGTTTTGCCCCAGAGTTTTTAAGGGGGACTTCAGACGTCCAGGCTCCAGCTTTGGAGCAAGTGAGGTAAGTTTGCCAAGATGAAATAACCCATCTGAAATAACAGGCTTCTCAGAAAAGCATGGATGGATCCATGGGGGATCCCTGTCTGACAGCATGCCTCCCTGTTCTAACATTGGCCTCTTGTGCAGTGTGCAGTCTCCTCACAGGCATTCCTTCAGGGTTAAGTAGACCACTCCTGGGGCGGAAACGCTCTGATTTACGGCCTGTTGTGTTGTGTTTTGCTGTAATCAGTTGCTTTGCGTAATGTCTGCTGCACTGTCTGCAGTCAGCTGGCGCATCTGACCGGGTGAGGCCTGCTTTGAAGCCAGGGGCTGGAGTTTGGTTAGCGGCTGGAGTGGGGGGAGTCGAGGCTTGAAGCCTCCGAGCAGATGGTTAGAGGCTGGAATGTTGCGCTTGAGGCTAAAAAAAAAAAAAAAAAAAATACATTCACGCACGGTATTCTTCGAAAATAGTCATAGAATAGAAGCCATGCGTAAGCGAGAAGGTTTAGGGCCTTAAAGAACTACATTTAGGTTGTACTTTCATAGTTTTCAGGTCAAGCCTTACGGATCTCAAAAATGATTCACTCACTTGAGGGTATAGAAAATGTCAATGACACATAGAAGCAAGGGAAGAGCGACATGTGGCTAAACATCGGTGTGTTTTATTAGCAAGCAGGAAAAGAATGTTTTGTTTCATCAGCCAACTCTGTGGAAATGGAGTGGGAGAGTCTCTCCTTCTGATGACTAAATGACTCAGTAAGTGTTTGAATGATATCCAAGTCAACAAGCATGTGTGTTTGGTTTAAATGATTATCTACAGAAATCTCACTGGATAGTAAAAAAGTTACTGTTAAAGGGGGAAAACCAGACTAAATGGCCTGGGTGAATTCACGACGCTTCATTTTTCCACTTTGTGAAATCAATCAGTTTTTATAGCCCCAAAAATATGTAACAACCTTTAAAAAAAAAGAAAAAAGAAAAAAAAAAAAAAAAAAAAAAGAAAGAAAATCCAAAACCTCTGGAAGGAGAAGTTACCTTCCCTACTCCATCAAAATAAGAGGCCTCTTAATGGACCTGTTCCCAATGTATGTTCAAGCCCTGTTTTATGTAATCAGGACCTGAGCCAGCTGCACTGCAGAGAGCAGCATTTCATCTCTCTACACCTCTCTCTCTGTAGTGCTGCAGCATCAAACGCTGGAACAAGAGCTCCACCGTTTGCACTGGGATAAACCAGAGGCAAAGTGCATCACAGAGTCATACATCTCTCTCTCTCTCTCTCTCTCTGAGTACTTCATGCTAGTTCCAAGACACACTGCAATTGTGTGCGAATCCTCTTATTTTTGATTTCATAATATATTTGTGCGTGTGTGTGTGTGTATGTTACATCTACATGCATCACTATCACCTGTCAGCCGTTATCTGTTTGTGGCATGAGGCAACCGCTGAATGTATAAGTCCAATACACATCAGCCGTGAGGCGAAAAGAGGAGGAGAGAAGGTATCGTGTATCAGTGGACCTGAATTATTGTCTGGAGAAGTTGTGATGTCATTCAAAATTATCTGCAAAATAACAGTAGGCATGAGCATGCTCACAGCAGAAGTCAATCACTGACTACAACTGTAGCTCTCCTGAGCTCGTTTACAACAGAATAAAATCAGAGATACAATAAAAAGTGTGCAAATAGGAGAGTCTTTCTCTTCATGTATCTGACTTTATCAATGCAAAACTACTCAACCAAGCCTTTACTCAGTAAGAAACACACACACACACACTCCCAATATGGGTGGCATGTAGCAGCGGAATTAAACACTGCACCAGTTAAGATCACGAATGTTGAATGATGTGCTTTTACAAATGCTAACTGTACACTGGTTTTTGGCATAGGTTCAAAGTGAATCAATAATCAGTTAATCCACTGTTACATCAATAATCTAAGCTATCAGTCTGTGTTTGACTCGACACAGTGCTGCCTCTCCTTGAGGGAGTGAAATGTAATTAGGCCTGATTAATCGATTAAAGAGGTGACTGGGAATCAACGATCACTAATGCGGGAAGCCTGGCTTCTTCCTCTGATTGATCCTCTCTCTAGTCTACTTTAGTGAGCACTTAAAGCCCTCATGGACCACCATTCAGCAAACACTACACAGCATTTAAGATCTGCAACTCAGTCCTACTCCAAATGAAAAGTTATTCATCGTGTTTAATACTTTGGTTCACAAGCAACTCATTCACTTCCAGAATCAGAGCCGACTGACTGACCATGAAACTTTGTTGCGGAGTTAAGAGAGTACTTTGTGAGTTCTAAGCCAATAAGACAAAGGCTTAGGAAAGCCCCCGTCTTCTTCTCTCTGACTCAGCACGGTTGAAGAGGACAGAGGGAGAGAAGCTCCAGAGATGGCTTCTCTTTGTCCTGCAGGCCCCAGATTGAAGGCCAGATGGTCCCACCAGCTAACCCCACCGGGCAGCGCTAGGGCGTGTGGGGGAAGGGAGGCTATCGGAGGGCTGAGCGAGAGCAACTGATTAAGCTTCAAAGCTCCTTTTATAATCTGAGGGGCAGGCAACGGTGGATCAGCGCTGGACAAGGCCAAAGAGCCCCAATGCCACCTTCTTCTACAGAAATGATGTGTTGTCCGCCGTGCCTGTCTCACCAAGAAAGGGAATCGGGGGGTGGGGGCACGGACAGCAAACTAAGAGGGAGACAGAGTGTCATGATGTCAATAGCTCCTTACAGGTCTACCATAAACAGAGTGCAGTAGAGTCAGGTGTTCCTGTAAATTACGCTGTGTTCTTCCTGACTTTTTCCTAAGAAGTTTCGTAAAAAGCCTTTCCTGCACATGGCCGGTCAGCAGTTTGAGATTCAGCAGGGACGCTTGTTTCAAAGGCAGAGTGCCCGGAATTTCCGTAGATTTTTATTCACGGCAGAGTCTGCTGAAGAATGCAATAATAAAAGGGAGATTATTTATCTGCAGCGAGGAGATTTACATGCACGGGGATGCGTGAAAGACACACACAAACAGTTAAGAGAGGTCCCGGCATTTCAGCTACCACCGCTCAGAGAGAGAAGCACAAACCCAAATTTTAAACGACTTTGTCTTATAATCTGACATCTTTTAAAGCATACTATTCAGCGACAAACTATTCACACATCCAATCTCAACATCAAGCATCCATTTCAATTCTATAGCAAATATAGAATTGAATTAAAAATATAGTGCTTTGTTTTTTGCAGTCATTACGATCCACGCTTTACGCCATTTAATCCAAAAACAGAACTTCGAAATGACGGCCGGTGGTGATGCGTGGGTTTGTCCGATAGCAAAAACAGAAGAAAAACTAGGTCAGTTCCCACCATAACCTTTTAAAATAACTACAGGTGTCAGAAAAGATACGGGGGAGCTGGAGAGAGGAGCGGGTTCGTCGGCAGCAGTGGGGGCCGACCCTGTTTTGGCTGGATGAGAGCGGAGAGGGGAGCACGCATGCCCTGGCTGCTCCCGCTGCATTTAATGAGCGTGCTGAGTCCGCAGCGCGCGGCCCCGGGCCAGGGCCTGGCCGCCCGGCAGGTGCTACGTGGGACTGCCTGTCGAGTTGGCAGCGATGGTAAATGGCTCAAGTTAAGTACAGGATAGAGACGGAGCGAAAAGGGAGGGAAAAAAAAAAAGAAGAGAGAGAGTGAAGAAAGAATGGGATTCGAGGATAAGAATGAGCGTTGTAACAACAATGATTAATGGAGATAACATGCAAAGGGCCAAAAAAAAAAAAGGAGGAGGATAAACGGAGAGAATACGGATACTGAAGAAGTAAGAGGGAGAGTCAAAAGCTGTTTTAGGGGAGAGAAACAGTCCAGAGAAACGGTGGGATAAAAGCACTTTGAGACAGACAACAACAGATGGGCACCACACAATAAGCTGTAGATATTGCGTTAGAGACACAAACAAAACACGGATGCTGTGTACATATTCTTTAATCCTTTTACCAATAAAAGCACTGACGTAAGTCTACATTTACTCATCAGAACGTAATTCTCACTGTTGCCTCATACACACTGTATGCATCTCCAGATTGTTAACAACAAAAAGACCAGAGCCCTGCAGGGACAGCCTGACCTCAACTCACACTCAATTCAAAGACACTCTGTCACAAAATCCCTCTGTTGCTATTTCTCCCTCCCTCTCTTTCTGCTTGTTTCTCTTTATCTCTCTGCCAAGCGAGCAACAGAAAGTGCCGGATGCCAGGTCACGCCGCATTTCGGCTGCTCTCGGGCTAGAGACTGAGAGAGCGAGGAAATGAAACAGAGGAGAAACTCAGTCATCCATCCTTCACGTCGAAGTTCTCTGAGGAGGAGGAGCGTTTTGGCGTCCGTGGGCAGAGGCGCTGAAGAACTACGTAGAGTTTTTTTTTGCAGCAGCAGCAGATAGGGCTGAAGCTGGACGTAAAAAAAAAAAAAAAAAAAAAAAAGGTGATCTCATTAAGCCTTTAAGACCCGATGGAATCTGGCCTGGCCTCACATAATGGAATGCTGATAGGCTGAGAGTGTGTCAGTTCATGTGTAATGTGAGCCTGCAGGGGAGACCAAGCAGAGAACAGAGGCTCACAGGACAGCACTGCAGTATCCAGGTTACCCACGTAAACAACATCAAAAGCACACAGGACCGGAGTCCCTCTAGGAATCGCGAGGAGACGCAACACAGACATGACGTGATGGACGGTTCCCAGCGCGCATCGCTTCACGGTATCTTTTGGCAAAAGATCCACAACAGGTAAGGACAGGTAAGACCAGGTAAGACCGTACAGAGGTCTGTGTGGTGAAAGACCAGAGAACAGCCAGGTGGTGCTAGTGCAGCCTGTCTCTCTTTTCCCATCTGTTTGTGTGTGTGTGTGTGTGTGTGTGTGTGTGTTTTTTTTTCCTCCTATGATTGTGTGCCTCCTCCTTCCTGGTCAGCCCACGTTTGCCAAACAAACTCCGCAAGTGGTTCTGTGAAAGCAGCAGGCGAGCCCCTGAATAAGAGTGAGCTCTTCACCAGATGGGCCACTGAGTTTCACCGTTGGGTAAGGAATTCCACACGCTCACTGCGCCCATTCCCTGCCCACATGGTCTCCAGCGCAAACTGCTTCAGGATGTCAACAATGCTCGTGAGGTCATAACAAGCATCATTCTTCTGACATTTGAGTAAACAAGTTAAGATCAATTACGCTGTTTGCAAGAGACAGGAAAAAAGACAAATGAGAGCCATAAACATTAATTACGGATGAAAGGTTTTCAAAAAAAAACCAACAAAAAAAAATGCATTTCGAGGATATGAGCGAACATGATTGTCACATGATTCCGTTCATGATTTCAGCGGAGACCAACAGCTCTCAGTGGCTTTGATTGACGGGCTGATATATTGAGGATGTGACTGTGATGTTGAAGATGGAAGATGGATTTGTGAGTGTGGAAAAACAGGCTCACATATTGAGTGCTGGTCTGCACAGCTCAGGAGAGGTCTCAGAGGAGGGTGAAGTAATAGAAGAGAGAAGGACCGGGAGAAATATGTTCACTATTAAGACTTTAGGGTCTACCCCTCCCTCGTCTCTTT